>NC_140931.1:88355529-88878260 GCF_014529385.1 Adiantum capillus-veneris
TGACTTTACATTTGAACAGACTTGTCACTTCTGACATTTTGAAAAGGCTGTCATTTCTTACAATTTTATCCTTTACTTTTGCATTTTAGATTAGATGTTTTGTGAGGTGTTTTTTGAAATGAACCACGGAATGACACGTGGACGCCCTCTCCTTCCTTGAAAATTTTAAGCTGCATTATAAAGAGTATACATTTTGAAAAGGCTATCATTTCTTACAATTTTATCCTTTACTTTTGCATTTTAGATGAGATGTTTTGTAAGGTGTTTTTTGAAATGAACCAGGGATTCCAATCTTATTTTTACATATGCCCTCTCCCATGTATCCACCTTATCTTTCGATACGCTACCCATTCTTGTGTATAATACACTTAGGACATGCCCACGAATCACTCAACAACATGGTGCAACTTGCCCCTCTATAGTTTCTCATAATTTTGGCATGCTCGACGGAACCATTCTAAGAAGTCTCAACATCACTAAAGTAGTCATAGTTTGTGTGTCCAAAGTTGGGAGTGGTGGTTGCCTATGTTTGACCTCCACACATCTCTGTCTAGGAGTATTTCACTAGAAATCGACTAAATTAAGACCATCCCAAGCACCACTCACCAATAAATGTCACAATTAGTTTCTAGACAATAGCTTCACCACTTGGGCAGCCCTTTGTGATGCATTCTTCACTTAATCTTTTCCAAGAAACTACATAGAGAAGCTCTAGACCAATTGGAAGGGCTTATGTTGGCACCTAGGGAGACCTTCTTTGAGCTCATAATGTGGACCTAAGTGCTTGTGGCAAAGCTTCCTCAAAAGCTGATAGACTTTATGGTCACGAAGTAGGTGGAGAAGGCCATTTCCGAGGCATCAAAATAGAGGATGAGGGATTCACTATCGATAGTGGAAACCGTGAATGAATTCAAGGCAATAATCACCCACAATGAGAATGCTCAACTCCAATTCGGTGACCCATTTGGTACCCCTAGCTTGTGTTATGATAGGTGATACTTCTGGCCCCTTGTTGGCTATAAAGAAGGAATAAGAGGCTTTGAAGTTGAAGAGAGCATTATTGGACATGACAAAATAAACTTGAAACCACAAGTCAACCCACAAGACACAATATTGGTGCTTCTAAAGAAGGAGTTGGAAGAGCTTAAAGCCTAGCAAGATACTCGAGCACATGTATGGTGCAGAATGTGCAACAATTCCTAGGAGAGTCTCACTCTCGTTTTGTGGCAAGAAAGCCAATGACAACCATGACCTCTCAATGGGTCCAAGCCCCACCGTTGCTCAATGCCTCCTTGTATGGATCCTAATTTTTGAGGGTATAATCCTCAAAGCTTTTGTATGGCCCCCTTCACCTCAACAAAAAAAGCTCATGCCAACATAATTCACTCCACCTTAGGCACCTTGACCACTCATGCCCAATAACCACACTCAAAATAGGCCCATCAATCTAGCCATTCTATAGCAGCCATGGATAAATAATTCAGACCATTGCAAAGAGTTTATTAATTAGCCCAAAGAATCTCGTTGGTAAGAGTGAGTGAGACCTGCCATATTCCCAAGGAAGGTGCATAAGATCAGAAGGATCCCCTTCTTGCAGAATGTTTCCTGAGGACAGAGACCACTATACCCGTGACTATCCAAAGAGAAAACCATGAGTTAATATGATTGCAATCATTGGTCAATTGGATACTTCTACCTTCACCTCCACTTCCATTTGAGTATTGACTGCAACTATGCACACGTCCACCACCAATGCATTGTCCACCTCTAAACCCGATAGAGTGATGAATCGCTTAGAGAGAGAGATGCTCATAGTTCCACCCTCCCAACCTCCAAAAGAGTCTCCCTGATTTGGATAATCATATCCAATCAACCCCTTCTTCCCACTATTGAATAAGAAGAAAAAGAGAAGTGATGCCATGGGACTTTACTCAGTGCTTGAGAAGGCATGCGAGGAAACTCTAAAAGGTATATATCTAGAAACTTGGTTCCTAGTCTATACCAAACCCTCAACATCACTATAAAAGAATAACTTCACAACATCGAGCATAGCCGCAAAATAACAAAAGAAAGCAAAGAGAGAAAAAATTGACCATTGATCATCAACTATATATGCGAGTATAATCGCGGATAAACACGCATACATACACGCACACATACTTGCTTGCATAACAACTTCTATGCGTGCATGCATAGCCATGCTTACATAAGCTAAATTGATTTTATAACATAAGGATACCTAGTTTTATGGCCCACCAAATAGACTAAGTGTTAGCAGCAAGCTAATTCAAATATCATTTTTCGGAGCTCTTATTGTAAAAACACTTATTATTTTGATAAATCAAGAATATTGTAACTTTTATTTTTTTGGATAAACCTTGTAATTGATGCTACAAGCTTCCAGATTGTATCAACTTGTCATCACCTATCTTTAGTTAGAGCTCCCAAATTATTAGTTTTGACCACCAAAAACCTTGGCTAAGGTATAAAAGCCGATTTTTGTAAGTTATTTGTAAGTTTTTGGATAATGAAATACACAACGTGAGCTAACGGCGCTCACTTCTCTCCTTCTCGCGCTTCCTACTCCCTCTCCGGTTGTCACATTGCAGTCGTGTTTGTTGCATTGCAACCGCAAGTAAGAGCTCTACGCATTGACATAAACACATCATAATATTTCGTAGCTTTTGGCGTCACCGACCCGTGGCCTAATTTCATCATAAGTAGAAATTTATACTTCAAAATAAAAAACTAAGCATAGGCGGGATATTGGGGCATCATTGCTAAGCATTTAGATGCATTCTGGGTCGAAAACGATTAGGTCAAAAATCCACTGTTGTTAATAAGCACGATTTTGGCATTTGACCTAAAGTGAAATTTGACACCATAAGTATGTGTACTTAGGTCTTATAAACATGTCCTAGAAGTTTCGTTACGTTTGGATGTCATTTGATGCTGTAACGGATGTGATTTGTTTGCCGATAAGCGATTGGCTTTTGGTGATTTCAGTCACTTGAGTGTAGCTTGAGTTAGATGCGAGTTGTTTGTTGTTTTCCGAGAGATTGACAACCTCTTGTAGCCTCTATGCACTAGTCGAGTCAGCTTCGTCCCATGGATTGACAATTTAATCGTGCTTCTCGCTAAAACTGCAATAAGATACGATAATGAGGTTAGACACACGTCCCACATTTAGCGCCGCTGCCGCGGATCGAAAAGACCTAAACTAGGAAAAAACACGAGCGTATTGTGAAGTTTTCATTTAACTTCCTCTAGGATCTCCTAGAGTAAAAATTTTCTTTTAGAAACTGCATAGCTTAAGATTGTGGTCTTTTGCTGTGTAGAGGTAGCTTGGAAGTAATCATACTTGCTGAGTGCCTTTAGGATTGTAGGATTGTAGAACTAGATTATGATTTTGAGAATGATTGATAGACAAGACAAGTTTTAAGATCAATACTCAGAAAACCATAAAAAACAAGAAAACGAATGTTTGTGGACACTTTCCACAACCCCATTGCATGAGAACCTAGGAGCAGGGTAAGTAGGATCGGAAGTGGATTTCAGAACATTGCTCTCTCCGAAAGTATCATTGTGAGTTGTATTTGAAGTTGCAAAATTTCAGGTCTACGATTAGAAATAGCACGAAAAGACTCCAAACCACTCAACTTGACTAGAGAGTAAGCTTTAAAGTTGTATGAACCAGTGGGTAAGCTCAGGGACACTTTGAGGTAAAAATTTCAAGAGTTTGCAAAAACTCAGATTATTTACTTTTTCTTGACATTTTAGGCCAAATTAAGTTTTGACTTGACTCCTAGGCTTAAAATAACTCATGAAAAAGACTATCCATGAAAAAGGTACAAAAAATAGTTCATTTCAAGCCTAAAGTAAATAATCGTGATTATTTACTTTCAGCTCAAAATTGACCAAGGTTGATACCCACATCCACCACCAATGGAAGAACCTGTGACTTATGACTTATACTCGACCAGAGCTTGCACCAATGTATTATGTAGTTAATCAAGGTGTTAGATCTCCTATGGTAAGGCCCTTGATTAAGCCAAGAACGGGCAACTGTCATAACTGTGGTGCAGATGATCATTGAAAAAATGAATGCCCAGACCTTGACAAGAACCTCAAGCTAGTTGAAGCTTATTGCATACAATGTTGTAAAACAGGAGGACACTTTTCGAAAGATTGTCCTAAAAATGCTTTAAACAAGGGTAAAATAGTAGTAAACGTAGTCCAAGTGATAACTAGTAGCTCATCAGAGAGTGAACCGATTGTTCCAATCAAGGTAATCACTACAGCCCAGGCTAAGGAAAAGAAACATAACTCCTCTGATGATTCGAAGAATACAAAAACTACCTCTCAAAAGACCAAAAGAAGCAGAAGCAAAAGGTATGAGATGAGAAAACAGAAACAACGAGCTGAAGTCGAGGAGAAAGCAAAACAATTATTCCAGGAAAAGGTAAAAGAAACTAGAAGTGAAATCAAAGAAACAACCGTGAAATCTGGAGGATCAATTTTGGTTGACAAAAATTTTGAGTCTAATAATGCAGCCTTGGAAGCCTATCAAGCAGGACTTAAAGCAGGCCAAAACATGGAAAACAAACAAAAAAACTATCCTTCTCTAGACATGGAATCAGCTAAGCTTGAAGCTTATCAAAATTTGGTAAGAATCATGAAAAATTTACTGGAAAAACAAAAACCTAAGCTCAAAAGTATGGCAAAACCTGAGGAGCTTGTGGTAAGAGACAATCAAGAAAAATCCGAAGTGGTGGTAGAACCCCACTTTGAACCAAAAGAGACAGAACTTATAGTACCAGACAACGAAGATGCCTTAGACGGAATTCCATTCGTGGAGGAAGACTAGCTAGGACACTTATGGAAAAAAGTTAGAGAGATCAATGATCGCAGCCTAACTCTAAAGTCAGCTCCTATAGAGGAAGTTTGGTAAGACAACCTACCTCCTGATATGGACATGGATGTACAATCCTTACATGGGGATTGCGAATCTGAAGCTTCAGGAATGTTTAAACCATTGACCTTGAAAACATTACTCTCTTACTTGGGAGATAACGAAGATGAATCCATAGTGTGTAAGACCACTCAGGTAAAAAGAGCAGAACAGACCCTAGAAGTAGACAACATTCATTCAATCATGTCTACACCCATCCAATGCACTCTTACTTTGGGAGAACTGTTAAAAATCAGACCATATTTATGGAATGATTTACAGAAAACTCTAGAGAAAGTGGGGATAACGAGGCTAATCTCAAAAAATTTGGGAAGATTGAAACACGAAATGGATAACAAAGATATTAGATCTGTTCCAATGAACAAAGTCGGAGAATACTATGAAGGGGAAGAAGGAAACACCACCCTTCCAGTGAAATATAATGACATAGAAACCATGGCAATACTGGATAGTGGGGTAAGCATAGCCATAGCCACAAAAGCAGTATGGGAATCCTGGGGACAACCAGCCATTAGACAAACTCAAATGAAACTGCAATTGACTGATGGACACATTGAAAGACCCTTAGGACTGCTTGAAAAAGTGATAGTTAATTCATGTGGGATTGAATAGCAACACACTTTTGCCATAGTAGACTTTGGAAAGAAACTCAATTACGAAATCATATTGGGAAGACCTTTCATGCGATAGATAGAGCTCATCCAAGATTGGGGAGACAATTATTTGTACTTGAAGCAAGTGGGATCTATAACAAGGGTTAATCTTAAAGATCACACTTATAGAGATGTCATGAAAACGCCCATACAAAATTTTGATTCGGTCTCTTCGGTTGAAACTAAGCTTCCCTCGTGGTTGAACAAAGACACTCCTATTTGGATGTGTGGAGCTTCAGAAAACGGGATCTTAAAACAGGAAGAATGTATCTTAGAAAGGGATTGCACAGACAAAGCTTATGTACATGAACCCTTTCCAGAACATTTGTTTGAGCCATTTGAGTGGACTCAAATTTTAGCGACAATGGATGTATGTGTGAATACGTTAATGCCTACTCAATTTTGCAATGAGGACGGCTATGACATAATTCCCATCCAAATGATTTCAAACCTCTACATTGAAATTGAAAATGAGGAACCCAAGGACTTGATGAAAGCTCAACAAGTCTTTTCAGACCTCTACTACGATGCAACGGATGAGTTAGAAGAACATTCAGCTACCTCAGAAGATTCGGGGTCAGAAAAAGAACATGTGAGAGCTAAGCTACTCTTGAAAGGAGGAGAGGAAAAGTTTTTTGACTTTCCTAACTAGAAATCGAGAAGACAGAAATGGTATAGATGAAAAAGAGGGACCAGAAACGTGAAAGCTAGATCTATGCCATCAGTCTCCAATAGAACACAGTTCCTGATACAGATAGATGCACATGATTATGTCAAGGACAAAATCACTGATATCCTTCAAATGAAGATTCAGAAATGTCAAAAACATGGAGAAAAACGAGGAAGGATACTCAAGCAAAGCCAAAGAAACAGGGCAAGGAGCCAACCATGACACGAGTTGAGCGGAAAAAGAAGTATCAAGAGTTGAAAAAAGCTCTAAAGGAGATATATACAATCGAAATGGAAACCACAGAAGAGGATGGTAAAGATGTAATGAGTGTTCCATCCCATTATAAAAAATATACTCTCCAAGATCAGAAAATTATAGTAGAACAACCTGTTAGAGAACTAAGAAAGCATGGCAAGTCCTACGAAGGGCCTGAAAACACGGAAAAGATAGATTTGACTGAACCAGGAGAAGAGCCTAGGCCTGCCTACATTGCAAACGATCTAACAAAAGAAGAAGAAGAGCTTTTACTAAGCTTACTAAAAGAATACCGAGATATCTTCGCTTGGTCTTACAAGGATCTCAAGGGTGTTGATCCAGAAATCTGTCAACATACCATACCCATGAGAGATGATGCGAAATCAAGTAGACAAAGGCCATACACATACAATGAAACATTTGCCAGAAAGATCAAAGAAGAGATTGAGAAACTAAAGGAAGCCCATCAACGAAATGGGGTGTTCTTGCCTATCGAGTTATGCATTTTGGGTTAACTAATGCTCGTGTCACCTTTCAAAGATTGATGAGTCATGCTTTTAAAAAATATCTTAGGAAAATCTTGGAAGTCTATATGGATGATTTATGCGCACATTCATCAATCCGGGCTGATCATTTTGAACATCTCAAAAAGGTGTTTGAAAAATGTGGACTTTATAGGATTTGCTTGAATGTGGACTTTATAGGTTTTTCTTGAATCCTGAAAAGTGCACTTTCATGGGTAGACAAGGAAAAATTCTTGGACATATAGTGTCTAAAAATGGCATAGCTACTGATATAGATAAAGTTCATGTTATTGTTGATTTGCCTAGACCCAACAACAGTCAAGGGGGTTCAAGCCTTCATGGGACATTGTGGATATTACAGACGGTTCATTTACATGTACGCTATAATTGCAAAACCCATGTATAGCTTGATTACACACTTTGAATGGACTGATGAGTGTGAAGAATCCTATATGAAGCTTAAGTAATCTCTCACCTCATCTCCAATATTGAAAGCACCAGATTGGAATAAGATATTCCACATACATGTAGATGCTTCCAATTTTTCCATAGGATGTATACTAGCTCAACCAAGAGACAAGAAAATTGATTTTTCTATTTCTTATGCTAGCCGGCCGTTGAACATGGTGGAAAAGAATTATACCACCACAGAAAGGGAAGGATTAGGGATGATCTATGCCGTAAAAAAGTATAGATATTACCTATTAGCAAACAAGTTTGTGTTCTTTGATGGACCACCAAGCCTTATTGTACTCGGTCAACAAGCCATGCATCACAGGAAGAATAGTGAGATGGTTCATCATTCTTCTGAAATTTGATTTCACTGTAGGTGTGAAAAAAGGCACTACTCATTAAAGAGCAAATCATTTGTCTAGGATTGTTTCAGGGGAACCACCTAAAGGAGTAGACGATGATCTACTAGATGCCTATCTGTTCTCCGTGGAAATGATACTCGATGGTCGGAAAATATGGTATCATGACGACCATAGCTCAAGTGGATTGACAAATACCACTTCGTATTACAATCGGATTAATCGAGCAATTGGCTATGTATCAATTACTAGCTGGTAGGCTATACAAGAGAAACCGAGATGGACTATTGCTCTTATGAATTGACCCTAAAGAGAAAACCCAATACCTAAGTCAAGCACATATTATCATAGTAGGACTTCACTTTGTGGAAGACCAAACTATGCAAACGATCAGAAACCTAGATGTGGCACTCTCTCTCTCCCTAACTCCCTATGAAATTTTGATGTGGCACTCTCTCTCTCCCTTAAAAGAAGATCTTGAGACTTGGAGTATTTTGGCCAACTATGAGGAGTGATGTACGCTCTTTTGTAAAGGACTGTCCTCAATGCCAAAAACAAACACCCATACCTCATGTAACATTGTTCCAAATGTCACATGCTCCTAAGTGCAGTAACTATCTAGTCACTTACTTATCGAGCCGAACATTTCCTGAGGATATGAGTAAACGCCATCAAAGAGCAATTGAAATTGAAGCAAGAGACTATGCTCTTATTGGAAACCAATTGTATCGGAGAGGTAAGGATCAACATTTGCGTTTTTGTGCAAACGAAGACGAATATATTCCGATTATAGAACAAGCACGTGCTGGATTAGCTAGAGGTCACTTTTCTAGTGAGACCAGCACAAGAGCAATCTTAATGGCATGCATATGGTGGCCGACACTTTTTGCAGATGCCAAAGAATTTTTTCGGAGGTGTGATGCTTGTCAACGAGCAAAAATCCCAACACAAGTAGATAGCATGCCCTTAAGACCAATCATTGGAGCTAGAGCTTTCGCAAAGTGGGGTATAGACTTTGTTGGGCCAATACAACCACCTGATTATAGAAGCCAATCTCAATATATTATTGTAGCTACGAATTATTTGACTAAGTGGGCTGAGGCTAAAGCAACTCAAAAGAATGATGCCAGAACCACTGCCGCATTCTTATATGAGTATCTATTCATAAGATATGGACTGCCAATAGAAATTGTCAGTGATAGGAGACTCATTTCCTCAATGAGACAATCAAGTATCTGCTTAATGAATTTATGGTCATCCATACAAATCAGCTCCCTATCACCCACAAGCAAAAGGACAAGCTGAGCATACGTATAAAATTCTTAACTTAGTATTGACTAAAGTGGAGTTTAGGAAGGATAGACTGGGAAATGAATCTCCATGCAGCTCTATGGACTTATTGAGTTTCATTCAAAAGAGTTTTAAATGCTACACCCTTTAACCTTGTTTATGGTCTTGATGCCATACTTCCAATAGAATTTCTATTGCCGACACTAAGGGTAGTTAAGGATCTTGAGTGGACTGGACATGAATTGTCACTGAGACTTGAAGATTTAGAGAAGCTAGATGAGCAAAGGCTAACAGCTGTAGCTTACATCTATGCACAAGAGCGGAAACAAAAACAATTTTTTGATTCCCATCTAATTACAAAAAGGGGACCTAGTTTTAGTCTATTCCCTTAAGCAACACATTCCCAAGTTTAAGAAAAAGAAAAACGGACCGTTTATCATTGAAGATGTATCTCCAAGTGGAGCAATTAAGTTTTTCACCCTAGATGGTGAACCAATGGCTAATTGGATTAGTGGATGTTGTTTAAAGAAGTACAATTTGCCACTAACGAATGAATTGCTAGAAAGAATGCATGCAGCCAAGCAAAGGAAGATAAAACGACGGTAGGTTATTGATGAATCCCAAGAAGAAGCTCGGCTTTGGGTACTCAAAAGGAAAGATGCTCTCAAGAATCAATAGATACATGTTCCCATCAACACACTGGAAATAGATGACCGACAATGGGAATTGCAGAAAGATGCAGTGTCAATGGATGATGAATGGTTAGATGGAATGGACCTTCGCATCAAAGTACAACTCAGCAATCATAGCAAAAATGCATTGGTCGACACAGAAGCTAGAGTAAATGCAGTCAGTTATTCCACGTACAAGAAAGCAACAAGTCAGTCATTGACAGCAGGAATAGCGACTATTAAAGGATGCAATAAGAACCCAACACCAACATTGGGAGTAGTCAACTTGAATGTGATAGTACATGGATGTTCATGTCCTCGTCAGCTTGTATCTTACCAGATGAACACATGAATGAGGCAATGATTCTTGGAATTCCATGGATGCGGACGTACAAGGCAGTACCAGATTGGGATACAAATCAGCTCAAGCTATCACCTAAAGGCGGACAACTCATTGTTCCAATTGCACCAAGCAAAGAGGAATGGAAAGGCAATTACCAGCAGAGCAAACCACAAAGTAAACAATCTTCTCCATCCTATCGACAGGCAAATGCTACAAGTAGCATGCAAGGAGTCAAGAAAATTTGGGTACCAAAAGCATAGCTTAAGGACAAGCCGATTCAAATCTGGGTGCCCAAAACATTATCGACAAGACCAAAGACGGTTCCAAAGGTCAAAACACAGAGACGAGCATCCCCGAGCAATGAACCTAACACGAAATGAATTTGGAAGAAAAAAGAGTACTTATCTTCTCCGCAAATTGGAAAACAAATCAAGCAATGGAGAGTTAAGTCTTAGAAACCTCAACCATACCATTCGGACCAAGACAAACCAAGATACCAATGGCGGGTAAAAGCTCGACAACAGTCATTCTTGATACCAAAAGCTCAGGAAATCAGCATGCTAAAGCATCCTGATGATACAATTAAGCAAAGAACACACAGACTATAAGATTTTCTCTTAAGAAGACAGCATCAGCAAGCCTCGATATCAGAAACCCTTGAGTTAATCACTCAAGACCTAACTCTTGCACAGCATAATGGTTTGAACTGCATTGATCTTCAAAGCACGGTAGAGCCAACCAAGGCTATGCATAGACACGATTGTTCAACCCATGCACACAGTCGTCCTGGAGTACACCATCTAGCCTCGATGGAAGAGTACTAAGCAATTAAGGGCAATGTTTGAAGAGGGAGGCAAAAGGTTTGATGTTAATGTGTGATTTTTTGCAAAATTACCTAATAATGTCTTAGGACTCATCACCAGGGGAAATTTAATTGATAATATCTTTCAAATGAGTGTAAATAGTGTATATACTATCATGAAATCATCAAAAAATAGTCCTTTTTGGTTTTTTTTTTTCATTTTTCTTGATATTGAGACTTAAAAATGGAGAAATCAAACAAAAAACAATAAAAGTTGTGTTTTTCAATGGATTTTCTTAATTATTGGATTTTCACTTTGCTTTTTTAGCGCATTTCCCCCTCAATAAACAAGTCAAAAATTAATAATAAATAGCAACGGAGCTCAGATGAAAAAACTGAAGACACGGTGGTGATCAGAAAGACAAGGCGGACAAGCACAAAAAATTTCAATCAAATCGACAGATGGAAGCGGGAAGCCTAAATTATGCGGCCAGACCTACTTTTGCAAAATTCTTGCAGAATGAACTACAGGAATCCGATTGGGGAAATTTTTGAGTTTAGCATATATTTCACGGCCTAGTAGGACTAATAGGGGAATCTGGGAAAAGTTGGTTCGGGAAAGCCGAGTATAGATACCCAAGGTAAGCTAAAATCACCTCATTTCCACTTGTTGCCTTTGGAGAGAGAGCCTTTCGACCCTCTTCGCGCGTATTTTTCGGAGTCCACAGCCACCTGTTTTCAGCGCCGTCCCACACGAGACATGAGGGGTCAGTTCTTTACTCATCAATGATCTATTTTGTACGGCCGGTAGCTAGTCTAAACCCCTAAAAAAAACCCTAGAATCCAAGTAGTGCACGAAGACCCATGACCAAAAATCGACCATAGCGGCCTGTCAGCTTATCCATATTGGATGAGGTTTGAACTATAGCATGTCCCAACATATTAGAACACTTCTATAGCAACAGTTGACCATTCGGCAAGGGTCGAGGGGGTCCCAAGTAGAAAATCTAGGTTTTTGGTAGATGCCAGAATTGGATTCTGACTCCACAGACAGCTTACCTATGAGGTCTATATACAATGTATATGATTGGGTTCATAAAATCAATCAATCCAAGCCCTCCAAAAGCAGAAAACGGCTCAAAGGCTACAAAGTGTCAAATTCGATATACAAGGTCAAATTGACTCCAAATGGACCAAAATTGGATGAGTTGCTTCATGACTATGTTGCGGACAAGTCCATAGCTTCAAAAGTAACTAACCAACTCAACAGGCAGTGTAGTCACAAAAATCGGTGATTTTAGAGTCGACAAAGCACAAAGTGATGCCGGCAAGATCAAACTTTACCAAATTCAATTTAGACTTGTTTTAGGTGTATATAATGTGTTTAAGTCAAAATTTACAAGTTTGCAAGAAAATGTTGACTGCTATAAATAATCCCGATTATTTACTTTTGCACTATTTTGGCTTGAAAATTGCATCATCACTTCACCTATCACTTGTACACACCTATTATATGCCAAATTTCAAGTATGAGCCAAAATGATCAACTATTACTTGGGAAATTGCCAAAAAATGCAAAGAAGTCCTTGCAAGCCAATTTTTGAGTTATGAGCCATATTTTTTAATCTAAATCACCTCATATCACATACACAGGGTCTATACCATGCCTAGAACCAAATTGTACCAAAAAATGTTCATTTTGGTAGAAAAATTAATAATCACGATTATTTACGTTTTGACCAAAAAGGGAGAAATAGGCAACTTTGCCATCATAGATTCAAAGTATATGATGTCCTAAGCCCATTAGCTAAGGTTGAACGAATTTGGAGCTCAAAATCTCAAAATGTCTTTACAGCACTGTTTCAAAGACTTAAAGCCCAAATCTTGCACCATTTTCACTTTGTGTTTCCAAATGAGCCCATATTTCACTCAGAGTATGTAATTGGTATATACTTCAAGCCTATAATGTCAAATTTGCAAAAAGTTGAAAAAATTACTCAGCTGTAAATAATCACGATTATTTACTTTTGTTGCAATTTTTTGTTTGGACTTTATTTTTGTTCTTTAGATGTTTTTATGCATCTATGCATGTTCAAAAATTGATTTGAAGCAAAGTGGACCAAATTTGTCAGCATTTCAGACTGAAAGACATTTTGAAGAAAATCTGCCAAATTTGCTAACTTTGACACTCTATTCACTCAACAGGAGCCATGCAAGCAGCAGAGAGGGTGAAGAAGAAGCTCTCGCAAAAGGAGAAGCTCAGGAGCTAGCGCCATACCAAGTGGACTCCAATTCAGTCAAGACTGCCAAAGCGACCTACCTATCAAAGGAACAGCTTGAAGAGCATAACACAACAGTGTTCACAAGTAAATTCAAGAGCAAAGAAGGACATCAGGTAGAACTGCAACTTCTACCAAAAAAAGTATATGATGCCACGCAAAGCCCGAGATCAAAGAAGCCAACAGGAGGCTTGGTCTCATAGAATTTTATGAACAATAGCCATGTGGAGTGGACTTCCAAAAAGCTTATGAGCTCTTGTCCACGATCAAAGAAGATGGAACTGCTCAAATCTCTGACCAGCAAGGGAACAAAGTGGAAGTGGTGATTACAAAAGACATAGTGGCAAAAGCACTCAAAGTGCCAACAGAGGAAATGACCATGAGGGCAAGAACAAAGGGGCAAGAACAAAGCACCATGCCAGGAAACAAGCCGAAGACCCCACAGATTTACTGGAAAAAATATATCAAGAAGCAGAAGCTTTGAATCTAAGAGAAGCTTAAGAAGCGGAACAGAAAGCTAGAGAGGCGGCGGAGCAGCAAAAGCAAGCAGAGGAAGAAACTGCACAAGGAGAAGCACAGCATGATCAAGGTGATATGTCTCCCCGACCTTCTTCACCTATTTCAGAACAATATGATCACCCTATGCCAAGCCCACCACCTTCACCAACAAGTAAAGCCACAGAACCTGAGCCCACCAAGGAGACAGAGCCTGAACAAGGAGAAGCAGTTGAATATGCACAACAGGCAGCTGAATCTACACAAGAGCAACAAAAAGAGCAAGACAAAGAGCCAGAAAGGGCAGCGAGTCCTGCCCCAGAGGACAACACAAAGTTTGAGCAAACAAGAGAACAAAAGTTCGAGGAAACACCTTCTACCTCAACACTGCAAGAAAAGACCGAGGCATCCACGAAGCCTCAGGATGACACAACAGAAGAAGATCAGTCATAGCCTCAGGGACAACAACAACCAGCCGCTATGACGCAACCAAAAGATACACAAGAGAGTGCAGAAACATCAAGGCAGCTAGCACGAAATAAAGATTGGCAATCAAACGATGAAGTGATCTTGCAAGTCAACGAGTAATGCCAAGCAAATGCAGGACATGACGGAAAGACTTCGAACACCGCACTTAGCCGTAGCACAAGGGCCAAAGAATTAGAGATGGTGATTGACTAAATGTCATCACCGATCTACAAAGGCAAGTGCAAGAATTGAAAGCTGAAGCTGAACAACATCAGCTAGCAAGGGATAAACAATAGAAAGAGATGGAAGAGCTTGGTGGTCTGCTTACCAAGTTGTCAGATGCTTACAAAGCAAAATATGAACAGCTGACAGAAGTCACCAACAAACTTCTAACTACAACCCTATCAATTCAGAAGATGCAAGTACAGTTAGATGTAGCGAACGCCTCCTTGCAATACTTAGAGCAAAAAATAAATGATCAAAATTTTCTTGCGGCAAATAAGAGAAAATCCCGCAGTGGCCTCGATCAAAAGAACAGACAAGGTCTACAAACCATTAGAAAAAAAGAGCAAAGACCTCGATCTGGAGCTAAAATTTGAGCAGTCTCAGCGTCGAGACCTGGCTTTAATGTGGGTGCAAAGAGAAGACGAGCTACTGAAAGAAATAGCTAAGCTTAAAAGAGTCAACCAACTGCTCAGAGAGGGACGGCCAGAAACACAAGAAGAGGTAAGAACTTCAGAGGAGCCACAGATAGATATCCCCTCAGTTTCATATGTTGAGATGGAGACACAGACAGCAGAAGGGCTAGGTGGTGAGAATGAATTTCCAAGTACAAATAACATAAATGGATACAGTGCCAATGGTCTAGCTATCAAAGGCTGAGGAAGATGCACTGAAAGAAAATATTACACAAGAGGTAGATGAGCAGTGAAAGGCCGTGATGGATTGGGAGTTGAGAGTTCTTCACTCTGTCAATGTTACACAACACAGGCTGAATAAGATGCACTGAAAGAAAAGATTACACAAGAGGTATATGAGCAGTGGAAGGCCGCGATGGATTGGGAGTTGAGAGTTCTTCACTCTGTCAACGTTACGCAACTCACTCCCAATCAAATCAATGCGCAATGGCACCAGCAATCCCTGCCCTATCCTTTGATAAAGGTGGAGTTGCTCCAAGTAAAAGAGAGGTTGTATAAAGCCATGCAAGTAGTAGGCGCAGATCAAGACCATCCAAAGTGGAGGCTGAGCTGGTTGAACAAGAATCCAAGGTATTTGATTATGTTCACAAGAGCACCTGCGGCCCTACAAAAGGATCCTACTTTCCGTCATGTACCAAGAGTAAGGACCTCGCAAGCACATGAGGCATTAACAAAGAAGCGGCCAACTTGGCTGAACTACCCCATATTGCCTGCTCCAGAAAAGTGACCATCGACATAAGAGTACATGGTGAAATCCCTAACGGGTGCCATGTCCTTCTTCAAAAGTCTACCGGATCTATCATGTGCAATGCTATATAAAATCTTCCAAATGTTGCTCACCTGCATCGAAGTATTCCATGAGCCAGAGCAAGCTAGCACCCCGTGGATGTCATTCCTCGAGGGTAATAAAGGTTTATGCTACTACGATCTCAGTGGCCAACCTTCCAAAGAAGTCATTTATGGTTTCTACTCCAGATGTATGTTTTTACATTCTCACAATATGTTGGCGTTTGAGGAAGCGTTCTATACAGGGTTCTTCACTTGGCGAACAAAGATATTTAGGCCAGCGATCAGCAACATGACATCAAGATTTGCAGGCTACTCAGCGGTGGAGCTGAAAAACAGAGTCATTATACAGTTCTTGCAAGTTCCAGATAAAGAGAGGAAGATCAGATACCAAAAGACACTAAATGCACTTAAAGACCTCCTCGCCAACCGTCAACCCGAAGACTACTTCAGCCCATAAAGCTGTGTCAAGGGATGACACAGGCGAGGAGGGGGGAA
Source organism: Adiantum capillus-veneris (assembly GCF_014529385.1). NCBI lineage: Eukaryota > Viridiplantae > Streptophyta > Polypodiopsida > Polypodiales > Pteridaceae > Adiantum > Adiantum capillus-veneris. Next base: position 88,371,746 of record NC_140931.1, read on the forward strand.
ATGTGAGCAGCAAGCTAACTCAAATACCCTTTTTCGGAGCTCTTATTGTAAAAACACTTATTATTTTGATAAATCGAGAATATTGTAACTCCTATCCTTTCGGATAAACCTTGTAATTGATGAGCTGGGGCTACAAGCTTCCAGATTGTATCAACCTGTAATTACCTATCTTTAGTTAGAGCTCCCAAATTATTTGTTTTGACCACCAAAAACCTTGGCTAAGGTATAAAAGCCAATTTATGTAACCTATTTGTAAGTTTTTGGATAATGAAATTCACAGCGTGAGCTGACGGCACTCACTTCTCTCCTTCTTGCGCTTCCTACTCCCTTTTCGGTTGTCACATTGCAGTCACTTTTGTTGCATTGCAACCGCAGGTAAGAGCTCTACACATTGACGTAAACAAATCACAGTGTTTTGTAGCTTTTGGCGACCCGCGGCCTAATTTCATCATAAGTAGGAATTTACACTTCGAAATCAAAAACTAAGCATAGGCGGGGTATTGGGGCATCATTGCTAAGCATTTAGATGCATGTTGGGTCGAAAACAACTAGGTCAAAAATCCACTACTGTTAATAATCGTGATTTTGGAAATTGACCTAAAGTGGAATTTGAGACTATAAGTACGTGTGCTTAGGTCTTATAAATATGTCCTAGAAGTTTCATTATGTTTGGATGTCATTTGATGCTGTAACGGATGTGATTTGTTTGCCGATGAGCGATTGGCTTTTGGTGATTTCAGTCACTTGAGTGTAGCTTGAGTTAGATGCGAGTTGTTTGTTGTTTTTCGAGAGATTTACAACCTCTTGTAGCCTCTATGCACTAGTCGAGTCAACTTCACCCCATGGATTGACAATTTAATTGTGGTTCTCGCTAAAACTGCAATAAGATAGGACAGTGAGGTTAGATACGCGTCCCACACCAAGATAGGTATTTCTATTTTAAACCTACAAATAGATATTAGAAATTAGCACATAACAATTGACAATTCGAGTTAGAGTGCACCTCTCATCGGCTTGGAGCCATTTGTGGTTCGCACACAGTGTATCGGCAAGTTTTCTTGCATTGACACGTACGACAGACGCGCACATTTTTGGCGCCGCTGCCGGGGAATGCCATACACTAAGCTTGAATGGAACTTTGTGCTTCTTTGTGGTGCAATTTCAATTGTAGGAAAGGTAGAGAAGGAAGATGTGTGTGTTGAGAAGAAGGAGTTTGTTTTACTGCTGTGAATTATTTTGTTAAAAAGGAATTGGAAGGTACTGTGTTTTCTTTGTCAATAAAGTTTTGAAAGGTACTGTGTTTTCTCTGTGATAAGGTGTTAGTATTAAGGTTGTAGATGCATAATGTTAGTTCTGTGTAAAGTACAGTAAGTAGTTCTGTTAGCTTGTGAGTTGTTGTAGTAGTGTGTTAGTGTGTAACAGTAGCTATATTAGTGGTAAGTAGGTAGGTTAGGTGTGTGTGTGCTCGCGCGCACATCGCGACTGCGGCGACCTTATCCAAAAAAAAAATTAAAATTTTAAAGGTAGGATCGGGATCGGGGATATCCCCCAGACCCAAGCCCAAGCTCACGCTCAGGCTCAGGCCTCAGTCGCCCTTTAAAATTACGTATTTTAGCCTCACACGTAACTAAAATTTGACATTTTTGAGGACCAACGGAGCTTCAGGTGACCGAACGTTGTGTTGTAAAGCACACCGCAACCCTCTGAGTGATACACTTGTTTAGAGCTATCACACACTTTAATCAAAAAACTGATCATTAAAAAACATCAAAAAACGAGTGAAAACGATGCTTGTAGGGTGTCAAAGGCACATGCATCTACGCTCTGATCGTGTGCTAGAGACAGAGCAACTAGAGAGAATTTTGACTTACACGAATTCTCATTATCCACCTACCTTAGGTTCCGGGCCCTCGGCGGGGACCCAAGGTAGTACAAACCAAGACCCAAACATAGCGGCTAGTGACTCTTCCTCTGACTACAACGTCATGGAGGGTTTCCCAATGCCTAATCCTGATAGCTCAAGACAAGACATGCATGCCATGGGCCCACAGTCCGGGCCGAGCGTGCTTAGCCGCTTGAAGGAAACCTTTAGTAGAGCCACTCGCTCCGAACATGGAGCTAATGATGTAAATGAGGGGGGTGGAGAAGTAAATTCGCGATTCATGACTAACGTAGACCATATGCCCTTAGAGAGTGTGCACGTAAATACTTCATTCACTGCACCCCCTGACTCTTCAGAGCTATTCCCCTCCGAGGTCATATTACCCGATGGTAGAAGCCTTGTCGAAGTGCAAGAGGTTGAGCGATATATCATTGCGGCTAGGAAAAAGGAAATCGAGACCTTATGCAAGGCGGAGCAACGAAGAGAGTTAAAAGCGAAAGCCCCTATGTCAATATCCTTGCTAAGAGAGCAATCGAGTGCTCCTGACTTAGCAATCGCTAAGGGCCAACCCCAAGAAAGCAACATTGCATCTAGCTCAAAGGACACCCCTACACTTAGATCCACAACCCAACCTAGATGAGAACCTTGTTATAGAAATACATGTTAACAAGTTGGGACAATACTTTGAGAGTGATGAATCCAATGCGACCATACCAATCACTACTAAGGGATTAACTGTGAAGGGAATCCTTGATGGTGGCACTGGGGTTAGCATAGTGACTAAAAGTTATTGGGAAACTATGGGAAGACCTCACCTTGCGACCACAACCATAGTAGTGAAGATGGCCAATGGGTCTATTGTTAAACCTAATGGGATGCTAAAAGATCTCAAGATCGAGGTCTTTGGACATAAAATAAGAATTACCTTCATTGTTATGGATTTCTCCAAACACGCTATGGCATCTGAGATGATGTTAGGATGTCCTTTCATGAGGGAAGCAAAAATGGTGCATGACTGGCCTAAAAACCATGTCTACTTGCAGTTCCAAGATTCTGTCATTCGAGTGGATCTTGTAACTGGTCGAGCAGATCCCCTAGGAAACAGGTTTATAATTGATGACACCACAGTTTACTCGGCCCCATTGCAATATTGTTACACGTGTAAAGCGGACACTGATGTGGGGGAAGATTCTCATTATATGGATGTACTACCTGGAATGACTGAGTCGAACAATGTGGATTGGGTCCACCTAGCAACAACCATAGACACTTGGGAAAATAGGAGGACGACCTGGGTAACAGCTGAGGGGGATGAAATGCTCGTACCCTTAAATATGCTACAAGCAATGCATATAGCTTCTGACAAAACTCATCCTAATATAACAAAGAAAACATACAAGTGGGTTTCTAAAGCTTCTTTAGCGACCATAGCTAGTGCTAAAAAGCAGAAGCCTTGTAAGAAATGTCCCACTCGCCCCAAAAAATTTAAGGAAACGTGGCGGTGGATTCCTAAACGACTCTTGGAATCCCAAGGCTACTATCAAGGAAATGATCAAATCTGGGTGCCAAAACGTAGATTGTGTTCTTACATGTCACCCGACCCATGTGCGCCCAATCCTGTAGCTCCAAAATGAATTGACGATCGCGGAAAGAAAAAAATCACAGAATGCTACACACCCGCTCCAGAGCTAGTTTGGGTACTTTAGAGAGAACGATTTGTTCCACCTAGCTCAGGAAGGGGGGAGTCCCATGAAGCTTCTAGCTCCTCATGTAATGCATCTATAGAGGTAAAAGCTTCTCCTTAGCCTCCACCTACAATAGTGGATCTCCATGAAGCTACAAAGGAATCCACACCTCCTAGTGTTCAAGAATCACCTGATGAATCACTTCAAGTTCGATCCTGGGAGAGTACCTTACCACCCTTGCAACTTGACAAGGCACCTAAGGTAATAGAAAACTAATGGCAAAAATCCTCACCTATTACCAATTGAAACAATTGGTTTCAAAGGGTGACAAGCACATTTCAAACAGTATGACCTACCCAAGGAAGGGGGGAAGTCTTCATTCACGTCAGCCTATTGAATTATTTTCCTCTTACCCTTCTTTCCCTGACCTCTCAATCACCAATCCAAGGGAATGTATATATAAATCCTTATACTCACAAAAAAGAAAAAAAGTAAAGAGCAAGAGCAATTAGCAAACGAGTATGCACAATAAAAGTCAAAACATTGAATAGACCTACACATTCACATCCGGTACACTGAAACAGAAACCTATGTCATCAAACACCTTTGATCCTCATCACTCGAGTGATGGAGGGTAGGTAGGATTAGTACGATAGGAGTGTTTCCGTTTTAGAGTTTAGTGATTAGCAAAGTTCTTTCTTCCCATTGATGTGCCTCCTAGAGGTATTCTTTGTGTTTCCTAGTGTGTACAGGAACGTGCTACTGTTGTTAGGATTTGGACCTTCATGGAATCTTTCTCTCGTTCACACTTCAAACCAAGCGCGACCATCAACACAAACAGGTGTTTCTTGTCCATTAGCATTGCCCCTTATCTTTTTGCATCCATGTTTGTCTGCTTTAATTGTGATTGGTAGCATAATATCCAGCACGTTTGCTTAGTATAAAACATGAAATTCAATGTAATTCTTTGTCATAATCACTTGTCTAGGTTTAAAAATCAACCGCTCCGACTAAGCTAGTTTGACCAAGCTAGGCGTTATGGATCTTCTCTTAATACCATGGGGAATGCCTTCTTAATAATCAATGGTTACTTAGGTTCTTAATTTGATTTAGGCAGCTTTGTGTGAAATGTATTAGGGCTTTCTAGTGGGCTTAGTCCCTATTGACCTTTAGCTTAAGTATTATAAAGGGAGTTTACTAGTGTGATGAGCCTGGGAAGGGTAACAGTGTTATATGACCCCCCAAAGTTACAAAATTAAAATGCTAAAAACGAACAAACAAAAAAATCAAAGTGCCACAATGTAAAATCTTAAGCTGGAAGAGAAACCTCAGCTTGATTTGATACTCCACTCACATGTATCGCGTATGGTACTAGAGCCCTAGAGGTTCCCAGTGTGGGTGCTTTTCCTTGAAAAGCAAAAAACCCAAGGCATACAAAATAGGCACGTGCATCAAAATTGAATAGCTGTGAAAAGACTTTGTGGGGTCAAAGAAAAGTAAATAAGTCAGGTGATGATTTCATGAGTAATTCCTTTTATTGTAGCTTAACTACAAGGTCTTCTAGGTATAGTCTCTAGTCAGCCCTCGGACATGAAATACTTGGCTCTCGCGACCAGAGAAAATTGAGAAGCTTGCCCATGGTATTAATAGTCGATCTTTAGTGCCTTTCGAACATTAAATTAGCGACCCCAGACTTGTTTAATTTTTTATCTTTACAACTATTTAGTGTTTGATTATATTGCAATTTAATGTTTATTGCTGACAAATGGTTTAAAATTCTGTTACCAATCAAATTGTCTGCCTACAATTGCATATGCTCTTTAATTGTATATGAGAATGCAATTATTGTGCCAATGTTGTTTGATTTTGCGGTGATTGAAGAAGGCTAAAGACATTCGTTTCAAATGCTCTTCCACCTCGATGAACGAGCTTCAACTCAATAGCTTCCGAGGACGGAATCTACATCAGGAAGGGGGGCATGTTAACCTTCACGCACATTCCTATCACCTAAGACAGACGCCGTATTATTTATTTGGTAGAGTCACGTATCGGGTTTGTCGGTCCAATAGGAAAAGGGTAAGAGTGATCGCCGATGAGAGGTGCACTCTAACTAGAACATTCAAGGGATTAGTTGGATAAGCATGGACACCCAAGTGTGAATGGAGCCAGCTCATATAAAAGTCAACTAAACCTAAAATTCACTCATTCTCTCATTTGTGCAATTGAAGAGTGCTCTTGCTCCATCTCCATCTTCTTCTTCTTCATCTCCTTGTGTGTGTGTGTGTGTGTGTGTGTGTGTGTGTGTGTGTATGCCTGAGAGAGAGAGAGAGAGAGAGAGAGAGAGAGAGCGGTCGAGCATTGCGATGACGGCACGGCGGCGGTGAAGCGGTTGAGCGCGGCGCAACGGCGGCTACTTCTTCTTCGTGGTGAGGAATCCTCCACGACAGCAAGCGTAGAGTGGTGAATGACACACCGTCGCCATCTTTGAGCTTACTAGTTTAGGCTAGTTGCATGCTTGGAGCCTCGGGGGGTTCACTATGTGTAAAACTACCATATCACGTGCGTTCAAGACATGTTTGTAAAACCCCTTATTTGTGAATTTTGTTAAGAATATAATGTACCCTTTTCTTTTAAAATCTGTAAGTTTTTTTCAAATTTGAAAAATTAATGCCCTTCAGTATATATATTTTTTTAAGTTTCAAGAACTTTAAATACCCTTCAGTTGAACTCACATGATAGGTTACATTTTGATTAGGTGTTCTCCCCAGGCTTGGAGCCATTTGTGGCTCGCACATAGTGTATCGGCAAGTTTCTTGCATTGACACGTGCGATAGACGCGCATAGGGACAAGAGGTACGAAGCACACAGTATCATATATTTGCAAGAGTGTTCAAAAACAACCAAACATTAAAACCCCGATGAGTGGTGATAAAGGGTGTTACAATGTATTTGGTAGTGATGTGTGTGAACAAACTTAGGACCGTTGAGGCACTTTCCCTCACTATGAGGTTTTTTTACATTGTGCTTTGTATATATAACTATCACTCTAGGGCCATCTTATCTTATATTTTCACACTAAATAATATATTCTTTATTGTGTGCCTTGAGCCTCCTCTCCATTTCCAATGTATGCGTGCATTCTCGCAATTGTAACTCCAACAATTGGTATCAGAGCAAGTTGCATCCGCATGGGCATAGTCACCAACACCCGTTGCTCATTTCTCTCATTTAAGTAAGCTCTCACAAGTGTCAGCAAGTCAATAAATGCTTTGGATAGGCTCGTAGAGCATGGTCTGCTCAAAATTTTGATTTGAGCTCATTTCGGCTCGTGTTTCTACTATTATAGATATTGCTCATGCAATTTTGGGCTTTTGTACAGAATTTCTTCCACTACAAATTTCTACGTAACAAATCTTTGACAATCTATTGTGGTATAGCAGGTACAATCTCCTTTCAGTTTCTACTCAATTTGAGCATTTTCTACACTATGTTTAGTCTTTCATTATGGTTGAGAGCAATGATATCTATTGTTGATGCAAACTGGATGGAGACAACTGTCTAGTGTGGGCTTATGTGATGCAATGTGTGCTTGTTCCAAGGGTGTATAAAACGTTGTTAAAGGTTTTGATGTATGCCCAAGTTCTATGAATCCAGGGTCTGTAGAGGATGTCGCATGTTGTAACAGTTCTGCTCCTATTGCTATGAATTTTTTACCTACATTAGAAAAATCTCATTGGAATAGTAGAGATGTGCAAGCGCATGCACTGATTGTGTTTTTTGTCAAGCATACCATTACTCCTCACATTTGTTCAGCTAAAACAACAAAACAAGCTTTGGACATTCTAGTTGGCTTGTATGCACATCGCAATGAGGCGAAAATATCATTTCTGCACAAACAACTAGCATCAAAGGTCATGCATAAGGAAGATGAAATGGAAATTTTTCTTGTTGAAATCAAAGGTATTAATGAGCAAATAATTACTGCAGGTAAAGTCATTCTCAGTAATTCACTTGACCAGACTGTCCTGGATGCATTACCAAATTTGCATTGGACTTTTGCTCCTTCTTTCATGCTTGTTGCACAGGGCAATTATAATGTTGTTGAGTTTGATGGATTGGTCACTTTGGTGTTACAAGAGGCTATGTCAAGAAAATATAGGGTTAAGCCACGTGTTGTTTATTAGGCTTTGTTGCGGCACAAAGAATAGGAATAACAATGCTGCTACTTCTAATGTTCCTTCTTCAGGTAGCAAAGCATCTGTGACAAATGACTCCCACAATAGCAATGCATCTGGTAAATCTGTTGAAAGAGGAAGAAAAAATTGCGTTGAGCCTATTGCAGAGTTGTTGACCATCTGATAAAGCAATGTTCAAAGCTAAAGGCTAAAGAGGCACGTAAGAAAGAAAATAAATCTTCTTCAAATATAGCCATTGCAAAATGGAAAATTAAATTGTTGATGCAGAATGGGCTCTTAGCACTCAGTGTCAGTAAAACCCTTCTATCCATAAAGCATACATGGTTAAGGATATAGATTCACATGTGTTGCATATTGTATTTTGATAGCGGTGCTACAAAGCACATTACATCTCATTGTGAATTGTTCACTTCTCTTGATGTTGTTCCCAATGAAAATAGTATCACTTGGGCCAACTATGCCTCTTATCCAATTCAAAGACTCAAAAAATTTGTCCCACTGCAATAAACAGCAGCTCCTTCACAATTTTTTATGTATTTTTTGTGCCTAAGATCAAGAAGAAACTATTATCTATTTCTTCATTAGCAAGGTTTGGTATTATTGGAAATTTTGTTGATGAAAGATTGATTGTTCATGATGTTAGTTCATGTGATATTATTGTGGCATTGGGTTACTTGTTTTGTGGGGTACACAAGCTCAATTCTTATGGCAAGTGTGTGTAAACATTTACAAATTCATAATAAATTATAAAGTTGTTTCAGATGCTAAAATATGGCATCCACATTTTGGATATCTGAATTTCTCCATTTTGATGTATTTGTAGAAATCCGATATGGTTGCCTCATTGCCCCCTTTGTCTAGGCACCATCTAAGCATGTTTGAGAATGTTGTATTCTATAAAAAATGTAGTGTTCTAAGTTTTCAAAAGGTGTTTTAATGTGGGTTACTCAAAAGTTGCGCTTGGTTTACAGTGATATTTGCAATCCAATGCACACTCCTCCTTTTAGTAATAATATGTACTTCGTACTTCCATTGATGATTACTGGTAAAATACATGGGTATATCCACTTAAGGCTATGTCCAAAGTGTTTATGTGCTTCAAATTTTTTCTATGTTGATCAAAAATAGATCTGGTTGTATTGTGGACACCCTCATTTTTTATCAAGGGAGTTAGTATATGACAAAATAATTTGATGCATTCCTAGTTGGTGGAGGGATAAAACACCAATATACAATGCCTTCACACCTCAACAAAATGGTGTTGTTGAGAGGAAAAACATGTCACTTATGGAGGTGGCATGTTGTATGGTCAAAAGACAAGCTTTGCCGCATGCTTTCTGGCTACAGGTTTTCATGTGTGATGCTTACATACTTAACAAGTGTCCACCAAAGTTTTGCAGCTATGACTCCAATAAAGCATGGCATGATAACAAGCCATCCACTGGTCACTTGCGTGTTTTTTGTTGCTTGGTTTACACTCTAGTGCAAGAATTTGGATGATAAAGCTACTTAAGAAGTGTCCACCAAAGTTTTGCAGCTATGACTCCATATAAGGCATGGCATGATAAGAAGCCATCCATTGGTCACTTGCGTGTTTTTTGTTGCTTGGTTTACACTCTAGTGCTACAACAACAATGCAAGAAATTGGATGATAAAGGTATCAAATGCATCTTTGTTAGTTACAGTGCTAAGAGAAAGGGTTAAAGGTTATACCATCCCCGATTGACACATAACTTCTTGAGATGTTTCTTTTGTAGAAGATGCAGTTTAGCCCTTGTTGTCATGTACTAAAGAGAAAGGTGTAAGATCAAAGGATATTTTTGATATCTTGTTGCCTCTTTTCAATGCTGGGAATACAAATGTAAGTCTGAATGAGAAACATATTCAACCTACACAAGTTTTAAGTGATGGCACATATAAGCCTATTTTTTACACATATGTAAATGAGGCACTTTATGAGGACGTGGCTGAAAATGAGGAAGCTAGAGGGATGCAAAAATAGCTAGTGTATACTAAAACAGATGCCTCTTTATCTACTCATTCCAGTTTTCATCAAGCTTCTTGTGCATCAAATTTTATGCTTTGGTTGTGTACAATATGTGTGATGAGGATGAACCTCTTATATACTCCCTGAAGCAAAAAACTCAAAGAATTGGATGCTTACCATGCAAGATGAATATCATGCATTTGTGAAGAACATACTTGGTCTTTATGTAACTTGCATCCTAGTAAGAAAGCCATTTGTATTGTAAGGTGGATAAATGAGCTGAAACAGAAGCCGAATGATAGTATTGATTGCTACAAGGAAAAGCTTGTTGCAAAAGATTATGCTTAACAAAAGGACGTTGATTATAAAGAAACTTTTGCTCCCATTTGTCGAATGACTACTGTTCGTTTTGTTTGTGCATTGGTAGCTCATTTTAGATGGGATGTACATCAGTAGGACATTAAAACCGCCTTTTTGAATGGTGACTTGTATGAGGAAGTGTATGGAATGCAGCCTCATGGTTTTGTCAAAAAAGGAAAGGAAAAGAAAGTGTACAAATATAATAAATCATTGTATTGTTTAAAGCAATCTTCTCGTGCTTGGTATGAGAAAATGAATAATCATTTGGTTGCATGTGGCTTTCAAAATAGTCCAATTGAGAGCACTTTATATGTAAAACGTGCGGATGGTGTATACCTTATCATTGTTGTGTATGTGGATAACTTACTATTCACTAGTCTAAATGAGATACATTTACTGAATTTAAGGCTCATTTGAATGCCACATTTGAGATATCAAATTTGGGGATTTTGCATCATCATTTGGGCATTCAATTTAAGCAGTGTGATGTGTATCAGACAAAGTATGTGCGAACTTTGCTAAGCAATGAAGTTGTCTACATGATGGTGGAGATCTTGAAGATGTTATCCTCTACCAGACAATTGCTCATTGTCTCATTCATGCATGCATTACAACAAGGATATTCAGTTTGCAGTCTTACATGCGATCATATTTATGCATAGCCCAAGGTCTAAGCATTGGTAGGCATTTAAGAGGATCTTTTTCTACTTGAGTGGTGCTAGACCTTGGGTTGTTTTATCCAAAGGGGGGATCGAGGTCGGGAGATTTACATGCTTTTTTTGACTCGGGATTGGGTTGGGTGCTATGACACAAGTGGTTTTTTTTTTCATGCTTTATAGTTCATGCATATTTTGATTGAGCAAGATGCAACCTATTGAGGCCACCTCTAGTTGTGAGGTTGAGTAGAAGGCAACTTTCACATTTATTGTTGAGTGTGTATGGCTCAAACACCTTATGGCTAATTTGGGAGTTAGATCGTAGTCTCACACACATCTACACTTACCATCAGAGCAGCATTGGCAATTGCAAGGAATTTAGTCTTTCAATAGGTAATATTGTCCCCTTTTGTTTTCTTTCTAGTTTAAAAGCTTGTTTTAGCCCTGAAAAATAAAGAAACTAGACCTCAAGATGTTACATAGCCTATGTTTAATTTGAGGGTGTACATTGAGGCGAATCTCTTGCTTATGGACATAATAATGTGCTCACATGAGTCTCTAACGTTGATAGTTACAAGCTAGAACTTACTCTCCAAGACCATGTCAAAAATGTCCCTGTTTCTATTAGTAGAGAGCAAAATAGGTACACCGCACAAGTATATATTCCTTTGATGCACATGTTATTCCATTTCGGCATCCCCTCACATTGGATGGACACACAACTTCCATCATTTAGAGAAACCTATCGGTGAAAGTTTGGCATGGAAGACCCCTCTCTCGTTAAGGATGATAAGAAAAATTTTATTCCAAAAATTGTTCTTGACCATGACCTCACTGCTAATCCCACTAATGGCAATAGAAGAGGTATTTAGCTAGATAAAATAATAATTCTTTCTAGTTTAAAAGCTTATTTTAACTCTGAAAAATATAGAAACTATACCTCAAGATGTTACATAGCCTATGTTTAATTTGAGGGTGTACATTGAGGCGAATCTCTTGCTTATGGACATAATAATGTGCTCACATGAGTCTCTACCACTGATATTTACAACTTAGAACTTACTCTCCAAGACCATGTCAAAGAAGTCCCTATTTTTATTAGTAGAGAGCAAAAGAGGTACACCACACAAGTATATATTCCTTTGATGCACATGTTATGCCATTTCAGGATCCCCTCACATTGGATGGACACACACCTTCTTCCATCATTCTAGAGAAACCCATGGGTGAAAGTTTGGCATAGAAGACCCCTCTCTCGTTAAGGATGATAAGAAAAAATTTATTCTAAAAATTGTTCTTGACCATGACCTCATTGCTACTCACACTAATGGAAATAGAAGAGGTATTTAGCTAGATAATAATCATTCTTTCTAGTTTAAAAGCTTATTTTAGCCCTCAAAAATATAGAAACTAGACCTCAAGACGTTACATAGCCTATGTTTCATTTTTAGGGTGTACATTGAGCCGAATTCTTGCTTATGGACATAATAATGTGCTCACATGAGTCTCTACCACTGATATTTACAACTTAGAACTTACTCTCCAAGACCATGTCAAAAAAGTCCCTATTTTTATTAGTAGAGAGCAAAAAAGGTACAACACACAAGTATATATTCCTTTGATGCACATGTTATTCCATTTCCGCATCCCCTCACATAGGATGGACACACACCTTCTATCATTCTAGAGAAACCCATCGGTGAAAGTTTGGCATAGAAGACCCTCTCTCGTTAAGGATGATAAGAAAAATTTTATTCCAAAAATTGTTCTTGGCCATGATCTCACTGTTACTCCCACTAAAAAAAATAGAAGAGGTATTTAGCTAGATAAAATAATCATTCTTTCTAGTTTAACAGCTTATTTTAGCTCTGAAAAATATAGAAACTAGACCTCAAGATGTTACATAGCCTATGTTTAATTTGAGGGTGTACATTGAGGCGAATCTCTTGCTTATGGACATAATAATGTGCTCACATGAGTCTCTACTACTCATATTTACAACTTAGAACTTACTCTCCAAGACCATGTCAAAGAAGTCCCTATTTTTATTAGTAGAGAGCAAAAGAGGTACAGCACACAAGTATATATTCCTTTCATGCACATGTTATTCCATTTCAACATCCCCTCACATTGGATGGACACACACCTTCTTCCATCATTCTACAGAAACCCATGGGTGAAGAAGACCCCTCTCTCGTTAAGGATGATAAGAAAAATTTTGTTCTAAAAATTGTTCTTGACCATGACCTCACTGCTACTCACACTAATGGCAATAGAAGAGGTATTTAGCTAGATAATAATCATTAAAAGCTTATTTTAGCCCTCAAAAATATAGAAACTAGACCTCAAGACGTTACATAGCCTATGTTTAATTTTTAGGGTGTACATTGAGCCGAGTCTCTTGCTTATGGACATAATAATGTGCTCACATGAGTCTCTACCACTAATATTTACAACTTAGAACTTACTCTCCAAGACCATGTCAAAAAAGTCCCTATTTTTATTAGTAGAGAGCAAAAAAGGTACAACACACAAGTATATATTCCTTCAATGCACATGTTATTCCATTTCCGCATCCTCTCACATAGGATGGACACACATCTTCTATCATTCTAGAGAAACCCATCGGTGAAAGTTTGGCATAGAAGACCCCTCTCTCGTTAAGGATGATAAGAAAAATTTTATTCCAAAAATTGTTCTTGACCATGACCTCACTTTTACTCCCACTAATAAAAATAGAAGAGGTATTTAGCTAGATAAAATAATCATTCTTTCTAGTTTAACAGCTTATTTTAGCTCTAAAAAATATAGAAACTAGACCTCAAGATGTTACATAGCCTATGTTTAATTTGAGGGTGTACATTGAGGCGAATCTCTTGCTTATGGACATAATAATGTGCTCACATGAGTCTCTACTACTCATATTTACAACTTAGAACTTACTCTCCAAGACCATGTCAAAGAAGTCCCTATTTTTATTAGTAGAGAGCAAAAGAGGTACACCACACAAGTATATATTCCTTTGATGCACATGTTATTCAATTTCAGCATCCCCTCGCATTGGATGGACACACACCTTCTTCCATCATTCTAGAGAAACCCATGGGTGAAAGTTTGGCATAGAAGACCCCTCTCTCGTTAAGGATGATAAGAAAAATTTTATTCTAAAAATTTTTCTTGACCATGACCTCACTGCTACTCACACTAATGGCAATAGAAGAGGTATTTAGCTAGATAAAATAATCATTCTTTTTAGTTTAAAAGCTTATTTTAGCCCTCAAAAATATAGAAACTAGACCTCAAGACGTTACATAGCCTATGTTTCATTTTTAGGATGTACATTGAGCCGAATTCTTGCTTATGGACATAATAATGTGCTCACATGAGTCTCTACCACTGATATTTACAACTTAGAACTTACTCTCCAAGACCATGTCAAAAAAGTCCCTATTTTTCTTAGTAGAGAGCAAAAGAGGTACACCACACAAATATATATTCCTTTGATGCACATGTTATTCTATTTCGGCGTCCCCTCACATTGGATGGACACACACCTTCCATCATTCTAGAGAAACCCATCGCTGAAAGTTTGGCATAGAAGACCCCTCTCTCGTTAAGGATGATAAGGTAAAATTTATTCCAAAAATTCTTCTTGACCATGACCTCACTGCTTAATGGCAATAGAAGAGGTATTTAGCTAGCTAATTTTATCATTCGTTCTAGTTTAAAAGCTTATTTTAGCCCTGAAAAATATAGAAACTAGACCTCAAGATGTTACATAGCCTATGTTTAATTTTTAGGGTGCATTCTAGAGAAACCCATCGCTGAAAGTTTGGCATAGAAGACCCTCTCTCGTTAAGGATGATAAGGTAAAATTTATTCCAAAAATCGTTCTTGACCATGACCTCACTACTTAATGGCAATAGCAGAGGTATTTAGCTAGCTAAAATAATCATTTTTTCTAGTTTAAAAGCTTATTTTAGCCCTGAAAAATATAGAAACTAGACCTCAAGATGTTACATAGCCTATGTTTAATTTTTAGGGTGTACATTGAGGCAAATCTCTTGCTTATGGACACAATAACGTGCTCACATGAGTCTCTACCACTGATATTTACAACTTAGAACTTACTCTCCGAGACTTTGTCAAAACAGTCCCTATTTTTATTAGTAGAGAGCAAAAGAGGTACGACACACAAGTATATATTCCTTTGATGCACATGTTATTCCATTTCGGCATCCCCTCACATTGGATGGACACACACCTTAAATCATTCTAGAAAACCAATCAGTGAAAGTTTGGCATAGAAGACCCCTCTCTCATGAAGGATGATAAGTAAAATTTATGCCAAAATTTGTTCTTGACCATGATCTCACTGTTACTCCCACTAATGGCAATAGAAGAGGTATTTAGCTAGGTAAAATAATCATTCTTTCTAGTTTAAAATCTTATTTTAACCCTTTAAAAAATGGAAACTAGACCTCAAGATGTTACACAGCCTATGTTCAATTTTTAGGGTGTGCATTGAGGCGAATCTCTTGCTTATGGACATAATAATGTGCTCACATGAGTCTCTACCACTGATATTGACAACTTAGAACTTACTCTCCAAGACCATGTCAAAAAAGTCCCTATTTTTATTAGTAGAGAGCAAAAGAGGTACACCACACAAGTATATATTCCTTTGATGCACATGTTATTCCATTTCCGCATCCCCTCACATTGGATGGACACACACCTCCCATCGTCCTAGAGAAACCCATCGGTGAAAGTTTGGCATAGAGGACCCCTCTCCCGTTAAGGATGATAATAAAAAATTTATTCCAAAAATTGTTCTTGGCCATGACCTCACTGCTACTCCCACTAATGGCAATAGAAGAGATATTTAGCTAGATAAAATAATCATTCTTTCTAGTCTAAAAGCTTATTTTAGCTCTAAAAAATATAGAAACTAGACCTCAAGATGTTACATAGCCTATGTTTAATTTTTAGAGTGTACATTGAGGCGAATCTCTTGCTTATGGACATAATAATGTGCTCACATGAGTCTCTACCACTGATATTTACAACTTAGAACGTACTCTCCAAGACCATGTCAAAAAAGTCCCCATTTTTATTAGTAGAGAGCAAAAGAGGTACACCACACAATTTGATGCACATGTTATTCCATTTCAGCAAACCCCTCACATTGGATGGACACACATCTTCCAGCATTCTAGAGAAACCCATCGATGAAAGTTTGGCATAGAAGACCCCTCTCTTGTTAAGGATGATAAGAAAAAATTTATTCCAAACATTGTTCTTGACCATGACCTCACCTCTACTCCCACTAATGGCAATAGAAGAGGTATTTAGCTAAGTAAAATAATCATTCTTTCTAGTTTAAAAGCTTATTTTAGCTCAAAAAATATAGAAACTAGACCTCAAGAGGTTACATAGCCTATGTTTAATTTTTAGAGTGTACATTGAGGCAAATCTCTTGCTTATGGATATAATAATGTGCTTACATGAGTCTCTACCACTCATATTTACAACTTAGAATTTACTCTCCAAGACCATGTCAAAAAAGTCCCTATTTTTATTACTAGAGAGCAAGAGGTAGGATACACAAAAGTATATATTCCTTTGACGCACATGTTATTCCATTTTAGCATCCCCTCACATTGGATGGACACGCCTTCCATCATTCTAGAGAAGCCCATCGGTGAAAGTTTGGCACAAATGATCCCTCTCTCGTTAAGGATGATACGACAAAATTTATTCCAAAATTGTTCTAAACCATGACCTCGTTGCTACTCCCACTATTGGCAATAGAAGAGGTATTTAGCTAAATAAAATAATCATTATTTTGGAAAAATGACGGTGAATATTAGAAGCATCGCTACATATACAAAAAAAAATCACTTGATAATTCCTTATCACTCATGTAAAATCACCGATTAACGGATTTAGGTAGTGATCCTCTTACAATTAACTGTATGCACCATTTAGTGCTGCCTATTATTGTAACACTTTATAGCCTTAGTGTAGATAGAGTCCAAGGACAATACCTGCTTATAGCTGAAATGTAATGACTATTTTGGGCATGATTTTTATCTATAAATCAAATAAATGCAAAGGAAAGATGCTCACTTTTACATGGGAGATATTGTATCGAGTATTCGTATCAACACTCATATCGTTTCTCTTTACCTGCTCACATACAAGACTGCTGAACAAGGTTTTTTAGTGATGTGATTGAGGGAGACTTGTAATTTAAACATTAGGTTGACTAACTTTTGATGATCGCTTTCTGAAGGATATGCTACTCAATGGTCTGAGAAAGCTAAATGGTGCTAATCTTAAGGTCAATGTGAACTCCTGTTGCACCAGTGTTAAAGCATTGAATTTGAGCAATAATAGGTATTGCTATTTTCAAAACAAGTACATAGAGACAATTTAATGTACATTAGCCTTTCGATGTAGACTTGATTGTACTTCTATGGAGATGAACCTCAAGCCTGGTCTTCGCCATATGGAGACATGCTTGCATTTATTTTGTATTGGAGGGTAATTGGTTTCCTCAATAAAATCTGCATTATCAAGCTGTATGCATTAAAGAGTACACTACCCTCGTGATACAACTTTAGTATCGGGCGAAAATGCGAGTTAAAAATTATAAACATTTCAAAAGTTGTTCACAAACTGTTCAGTATTAACTAGGACAGGAAATTGCAAACAAAATTCAACTACTATTAGCAAATATATAAAGCATTCTAGCCTACCCATTGTTAGCTATAAATTAAATACTTTCTACTTTCTCATGAACTCTTCTCATTCTTGGTGAGCAATCATTTCATGTGAAGACAATTATTTACATCAAAGAGAAACGAACAAAATATAAAGCTCTCGGGCAAGCCCGCTGCCCTAAATGGCTAGCTTTGCAGAAAAAGAGTATCTCATTGCCAACATTCATGCTCCCTGTTCTTGACAATACGCACTCGGACGGAGCACAGTAGAGCTGGCAAAGCATTTACATCATTGGAATGGAGTGTACGCACGTGCATGGGTGCGTGTGTGTGTGCACGCGTGCGCATGCGCAGGTGCAGGCAGAGAGAGAGAGAGAGAGAGAGAGAGAGAGAGAGAGAGAGAGAGAGAGAGAGAGAGAGAGAGGCAATAATCTTGTAATGAACGATATAAATACATTACATAAGTTTGGAGAAGACTCACTCGATAGAGTGAATTAAAGACTCATGATTGAGCCAACATACAGACAGACAAGCCTTTCATGGCACCCGGCATTCTTGAATATGCCAGATCTCATTCGCGTACTGCTGAATCGTCCGGTCACTGCTAAATTTGCCCGACCCTGCAGTACTTAATATGGACATCTTTGTCCATGTTGCCTTATTCCTGCATAAAGGTATTATTCTTAGGCGAATTCAAATGCCAGCTGTGGAAAAAGCTTGACACTAGCCAAGTCAAACACACTCACTTGTAGGCTTTGTCAACCTCTGCTTGTGCTTCCAGATAAGATGGGAAGTCATGGCCGACCAAGAAGTAATCACCTCTGCCAAAACCACTATTCCCCTCTAGAGAGTCCAATAGGGGCTCATAGTTGTAGTCACCGAGAATCCCACTCTTTATGAACTCCTTCGTCTCTTGGAAACGAGGATCCGGTACAAACTGCAATCACAGAAACCATTTTCTTCATCACTCAAAAGAAGAGTATAGTCAGGGTGATAATCTCATTAAGCAACTTTTTTGTCACTCGAAAGAAGAGTATAGTCTGGGGAGTTAATCCCATTAAGCTTGAGAAGAAGCATTGGCATAGCCCAGAGAAAATCATACACGGCCTTGCTCCCTCTCCTTCCGTAGCCTGGTGATCTCATCAGCGCGTGCTCCAAAAAGGAAAAAGTTCTCTTCCCCGATTTCCTCTCGAATCTCCACATTTGCTCCATCCAAAGTGCCAATAATAAGACATCCATTCAGAGCAAACTTCATGTTACTTGTGCCACTGGCTTCCATGCCAGCTGTGCTTATATGTTGAGAGAGCTCACTTCCAGGAATGGCAACCTCTGCTACAGTAACATTGTAATTGGGAATGAAAACGACCTACAAGCAAGGAAACAATGATCATGACCAAGGAAGCGTGAAACCGCTTTTGTTCAAAAGGCATAGCAGAGGCACAGACAGGAAGGGCATTATAGACAAAAAAAAAAACTTCTCATTTTTGTTCAAAAAGCATAGCAGAGGCACAGACAGGAAGGGTATTATAAAGGAAAAACTTCTCCAAACTTGAGCACAAAAAGCATTTTTGTTATACAACCTTGAGCAGACCTCCAACATCAGGATCATTGTTCACCAAAGCTCCGACATCTGTGACGAGCTTGACTATCCTTTTTGCCTGAGCATACGTTGCAAAAGCTTTCCCGCCAATCATAACAGTGCGAGGCACAACTGCTTTCTTTTGTTCCGGACTCATTTTCTATATTTGATCGAGTAACATAGGAATGAAAACAAATGTTATAGAATAAATCCAACAAATGAGCAGAGATCTTTGCTGCAATCTGGTACAAACTTAGGTATAACATACCTTGATTGTTATGTAGCGATAAATCACGCTCAGAATGTTCAAAAATTGTCTCTTGTATTCATGAATACGTTTGATCTGGGTGTCAAACATGGTACTTGGATCTATCTTGATCCCTGTCACTTCACATATGTAATCAGCTAAGCGGACCTTGTTTGCATGCTTAGCAGCCGCCCATTCGCTCTGGAGTTGCTTGTCATCTGCAAACTGGTAAGTCACAAAGACACAGCAACAACATACTTGATATGAGGTTCTCACCTTCTGCTAGGATTAAATCATAACATGCTTGAAGCCACAGTTCCTTGTTTTTTGTAAGTAATTTCAACCACATTTTAAACAAGAAATTTTCACAAGGCTTGGATGACATACCTGACGAAGACCTGTAAGAAGGTCAAGGTTCACAACCCACTCATCTGTTCGCAACCATTTCGTGATTATATGACTTAATTCAGGACTGCAATACCGCAACCAGCGTCTTGGTGTAATGCCATTTGTCTTATTCTGAAATTTACTGGGCCATAAGGAATAGAAATCTGCAAAAAGCTCCTCTTTTAAGATATTACTGTGAAGTTCAGCAACACCATTCACCTGCAATGGGATCATCGAATGAACTTTGAGCTTCTCAGATAGTTGAGCAAATGTAACAGACAAAAAATAACAGGACTTGTAATGTATAGGAAAAAATATGGAGGAAGAGTTTCCCGAGTCAATTGATGCACAAGTAGCCTATATGTACTTCAAATTTCCAGGAGAGAAAACGGTATAAAACATACTTGTCAAAAGGGCAGCTATGATTGAGGGCAAGCACAGTGGATGCGCTGTTGAGAAAATCCTTAAACCAGAGGCTCATGTGCAAGCATTCATGCAGGGAGAAATCTGTAAGACAGAGGGAGACTTACAGAGTGAGAAGAGACCACACACATATGCGCCATTCTGACTAAGACTTTTTGTGGGTTTGAATAGTCAATGACTCGTAGTTCTCCTAGCTTTCGCTCAAGATCTGGCCTCTTTGCATGTAAAAGAGCTTGAAACTGCCAAGAACATGAACGTTTAATAATGTCAGCGTGCACAGCCAATAAATCTTATTGAAGTGAGGCCGGCCCCCAACACCCCCACAGGCACTAACCATATCCCGATCTACTGCAAATAAGAAAGATTGACACCCACCTGCTTGTCAATTTCTGCAATGATTTCCATGTGTCGGGGGAGAAGCTTTGCTATGACACTTTGGGGCCACTTCTCAAGAGCTTCAGGAAGTACAGTATGATTCGTATAGGCTAGAGTGCTGAATGCATAAACATAAACCTAAGTTAAAAGTATAAACATGAACCTAAGTTAGCATTCTACTAGTGATCAAGTGACAAAATTGAGACCACAAATGTAATCTAGTTAGTAGCAATTGTACCACCTGCTTGTGATAGCCCATGCTTGATTCCATCCTAACCCCTCAACATCCATCAAGATACGCATAAGCTCTGGTATAGACAAGGTAGGATGGGTATCATTCATCTGCACAGCAACTTTGCTTGGAAAAATCTTCCAGTCAAGGGTGGAATTTTTCGGCCGCCTCTCCTTGAACCTTGCTATTATGTCCTACAAAAAGATAGTCTAGTGACTGGAAGAGCATAAACATTAAAATCAGCAGTCACACATACAAATTTGAAAGCAAATCATCGGATTAGACCTTTTTACCTGCAAGGATGCACTACATAAGAAGAACTGTTGTTTCAGCCTAAGAAGCTTTCCTTCTTCAGACTCGTCCCCAGGATACAGAACAGAACATACCTGAAAGTCAAAATATCAAAGTCATGTACCAACTTTAAAACAGACCTTGAAGCTCTTGGCAGTTTGGTTAGCAGATCAACGCCATGTTGTGGCTTCACGTCTTGCGAAATGTAGCACCAATACATAGATCCCTTTCTTTGCCATGAACAAATAAATGAACAAGAGTGTGAAGATTATATACATGATGTCCCACATTGCCATCAATCTAAGAAGTTTAGCGGTGTTAAGGTGTCACCGCATGCCCCCGACAATGTTCATGACTAACATTGAAAAGAGTAGCTAAAAGTATCAAATAATAATGCATGCAAACATTGCCGACTGTACCTGGGATGCCTTTGAATGCAAGGAGGCAGCTTTATCATGCTTTCCCTCATTGAAGGCATACAAGTCGAAATCTTTAGCAGTTGCCTTTGCATCCCATACACGGAGGCTAATTGTGTTCTTGGTATTATAGCCTGGGATCGGTATATCGTAAGCAAGGGCATGCAACACTTCACCACCAACCCATTTCCGCCTGTTGAGCAATATCCTCTCTCTCTCTCTCTCTCTCTCTCTCTCTCTCTCTCTCTCTCTCTCTCCATGTGAGTGTGTGTGTGTGTGTGTGTGTGTGTGTGTGTTTCATTTTTTACTTTTTTTTCTTCTTTTTTTTCGGTCGGGGTGGGGGGGTCGCAAGCTAGGAAATGTAAATGAGAGCACATTTTACTGCAGACATAAATGCACATAAACAAATAACTTGGCTTACCTTCCATCAGCTTGCACTTGCACTTCACCAAAGAAACGAACTGGATGCACAATGTCATGCCTCACCACCTCCCAAGGGCTAAATTTCTGCATGCCACCAAACAATCATCCAATAAATCTCTCTCTCTCTCTCTCTCTCTCTCTCTCTCTCTCTCTCTCTCTCTCTCTCTCTCTCTCTCTCTCTCTCTCTCTCCCCCTCAGGATCTTATACAGTTGGATACTAAGAGGACATGGGTAGACCCTACACAAGAATTGGGCACGAAGATGGCCGACTACAAAGAAAACTTCCTACAGCTATCTGAAGATGGATTCGTGATTCGCCCGAGCTACATGGATACCCACCTATCTCATGGTTTGAGATGTGCTATTGCTCAGATTCGTACATCCTCACACCAGCTGGAAATTGAATTTGGCAGATTTAGGGGAATCCCACCTGAGAGCAAAATTTGCAAGTTATGCGGAATGGAGCCGGAAACAGAATTACACTACATATGCCATTGCACCGTATACTATGAGATACGTGGGCGTTTCTATTGCCTATTTAAAGAAGGCTTTGGACCTCTAGATAGAGTCATGCAATACCAAGATCAAAGATGCTTAGGCTTGTACCTACTTGAAATACATCGGCACAGGGATAATCTAATGAGAAGACAAAGAGCACTACAGCCTCAGAGGCAGATCACAGATTTC
Source organism: Adiantum capillus-veneris (assembly GCF_014529385.1). Taxonomy (NCBI): domain Eukaryota; kingdom Viridiplantae; phylum Streptophyta; class Polypodiopsida; order Polypodiales; family Pteridaceae; genus Adiantum; species Adiantum capillus-veneris. The sequence continues at coordinate 88,394,300 of NC_140931.1, forward strand.
TTCGGATCGAGAGAAGCAGGAGTGGAAGGAGAAGCAAGAGACCAGCAGCCAGCACAAAGGAGTACCCACATCCATACCAAAGGCACCCTCATTGACAGGGCGATTGAGCTTAGGAAATCGAGACGACCACAACCGAGATGCAAAAGCACACTTCACCGGAGGAGACTACAACAAAGGATTAGAAGCATTCTAGCCAGACACCCAGAATGCTCCTAAGAAGTTTATTTAATACTTTGTATTTAGTTTTTCACATTTATTTTCACACTTTCACACTTTCACACTTAGTACTTTAGTACTAAGGTACCCAGACTTTGTAACAGATTCACCACTTTTGTATCAGTTTGGTCTCATAGGTCATTCTGGCCTTTTTGAAGACGTCAATATAACATTTCATTTCATTTCTCTCTCTCTCTCTCTCTCTCTCTCTCTCTCTCTCTCTCTCTCTCTCTCTCTCTCTCTCTCTGCAGCGTAAACCTAAACCTAGCTTTGCTGCTTCGCTTCATTTCCCTGCTTTGCTGCATGTCCCCCCTGGGTGAGGGCTGCCCTGTGGGGGGTGTTAGCCAATAGCCACGCCCTCCTCCCCTAAGCTACGGCCACAGCAAGTCTCTATAAAGCGGCTACGGCCACAGCAGGTTCCTGTCAAGTGGTGTCTCCTCCAGCGACGTTCTGAAGCTCTGTCGCCTGCTCCAGCTGCACACCACGCTCTCCATGCGCTGCTTCGCACGATGCTTCACACAATGCCCCGGTGTCATCGACTCGGCCACTAACTCTTGACAGTAACCCGTACTAGAAGGCTTGACTAAGTGCATCAGAGAAACAGAGGGTCATACATTTCTCAACCTTGTTCCTCGACCAACAAGGTGAAGATAATGTCTACCAAGGCAAAGACAGCACTACCAGAGACGTTCAAGAGAACACGGCCAAGTTTTGCCGCCATCGTAGCGGCCCCGAGCAAGGCTGACTGCATCGGACAACTCCAAGAGGCCTTGGACCGAGTCATGGAAGAAACTTGTGACCTCAAGGCTTGCCTTAGCAAACTTGAGGCACGATTTGACTCTATGGTAGATCTCACCACCGACAAGGTGAAGCAAGTTGAAGCAAAGGTCACCCATGCCCACTCGGCCACACATGACATCACCAGAGAGATTGTCACTAAGATACATGCAGTTTTACAAGAACGTCGGCTACAAGAATCCCTCGACCTCAAGGTCAGGAGTGGGGACTTCCCCCACCATGGTGCACCGATGAGGACACTCTCGAAGAAGCCATATCCAAGCTCAGCGATATTCTCCAACCAATTAACATAAAGCCTGAAACCATCTCCTGGATCAACGACACACATAGGCAAGTGCCACCTAAGCATTGTATCCTCACCTTCAAGGACAAAGACGAGCGAATGCGGTTGCTATGCCAATCGCGCCTTCTCAAGGGACGAAATCTTTGGATCGCCAAAGAATTAACTACTACGAATCAACTGAATATAGGCTAAAACAAGCGAGCTCAAGAGGATGCATGAGGCGCGCAACAAGGCAAATGGGCAGTCTATCGAGGCGGTAAAGCCGTCATCCAGGACTTTCGAACTTCCAAACCGGCCTCCCCCACATCTGACCCCTCTTAGTTTTAATTTTTATTCTTTTCTTTCCTCCTAGCCAATGGACCCTCGGCCCTTAACTGATATGTACCCCATGCCTGTACTTAAAAGCAACGTTGTAATGTTTTGTTTTTGGTCCCATAGGTCATATGTGACCTCCGTGGACGATAATTCAATCTCTCTCTCTCTCTCTCTCTCTCTCTCTCTCTCTCTCTCTCTCTCTCTCTCTCTCTCTCTCTGTGTGTGTGTGTGTGTGTGTGGAGTGTGTGTGGATGTGGGTGTGGGTGTGTTTTCTAATAAAAAGAGGAAAATGGTATAACCTTTCTATCACCCAAGTGTGGTAGATTGGTTATGCAATTTCCCTCTTGAATAAGAGTCTTGAGTTCAACTCTCCTCGTCGGCTAGATCTTTAAGTTCTCTTGGGATGGTTTCCTACGACATTAAAACTCTCTTTTTATTCTTCTTCTTCTCTCTCTCCAGATTTGTGAAGATCCTTATGATGACAGGTTTACACGCAGTGTCGGTACTTGGTGGAGACATCTAGTTTCTACTTCCGTAGCCAGAAACATGTGGAGGCTTCTCCGTACACTACTTTGGAGAACTCCAATCTTGGGGCAGCCCATTCCAATCTTCATGGGCATGTTACATTCCCCTAGGCAATTCCTTTATTTTCAGCTTGAGTATTGGTAAAATGTAGTGTATTGGATGTTGATTACACAATTAGGAGGGTACATTTTCTAAGTATGTGGAAAAGGACAAAGTTTTGACGAAGATTCTTACAACAGTGGGGGTCTATGAGCTCTTCCGAATTTAAATGGAGTTTGGCATGTTGTATTAAATTTTTCCTATAGGTTTGATCTTGACAAATGCTAAGGAGTAGCGACCGTATGGTTTGATCTACTGGAGTTTGCTTGAATAGCTAGATAATACGGGACGACGACGGCTTGTTGGGCAAAAATGATCCTCAAGTGACGACCTTTATGGTCTTCCATTTATTAGCAACTTGGGTCCACGAATGGTGTGATCCTCATTGGGGCTCAACTTGTATGAGAGAAGTTTTACTATTCAGTTTGCAAAGGACGCAATTCTACACTAAATTCTTTTGGTGGTACTTATTCTCTTTTCCAATTAATAAGCAGGGAGAGGACTTCCTATGGAGCTCCCAACCCCGGTTCGGGAGCTTCCAGTAATAGTGGTTGTTTCATTCCAAGATGGGGTTGAGGTAGTGGTTACTTTAGAGAGTGCTTCCAAGGGATACTGCTCTTTCAACATGGGCTTCCAAGCTATAATCTTCCGATGACTTCAAGTGCTCCATTCAACAAGGTACCATGCACGAGGTCTTCTTGTCCTTGGTTTCCTTGGGAGATTCTTGCAGTCCCTTAATGGGGTGCTTTATTGCCCACAAATGCAATTAGTTTCACAGCCGATGATTACTTGAGACACTCAAGTGGTTATCAGCTCTTAGATACATTTGTTGCTTTCTCGTAGTGCTTTTGGCCATTTTTTATATTGCCAAATTAAAACTTTGGTAATGCCTATATTTTGGTACTTTTCATTGGGGATTCTTGATATCACCCAATGAAAGGTCTTTCTATGTTTAGCATTGTTCGGTTCATTCTAGAACTTTTGGTAATTCTAATGGCCATTTGGTGCAGCGGTAATTCCAATGGCCATTAGATGTTGTGGACATGGTAGCATGGGGTAGCTTTTCTATTGCTCTGCTAAGCTGGTACTTTCTAGCATCGATACTTGGCTTGGCTTCAAGTTGGTACTCTTGGATAAATTTGGTGGTTTTTAGTATTAATTTTGAATGTTTTGACACAGTATGGCACATTTCAAAAGCTGTTTTTGTAGATGATACAACTTGATACATTTTGACTACCTCTAGCCATTTGATGTTGTGCAAATAGCAGGCTTTCGGTGGTGTTTGTACTACTAGGTGCCAACTATGTCTACTACGTTCAATTTGATAGTTTTGCCACTGCCTAAGCTGCTTTGGGACTGTCTGGATGCTACATGGTCGTTTTGGACTTCAGTGCCAGATTGGAGACGAGGTTTCAACCAGACCGGAGGCGAGCCCATATCGTTCTCTTTCTTTCCCCAAAAGCTCTTACAACGAGCTAGCAAGCATGGCTTGATGGTCCTATGATAAAGTATGGCTAGTGTGAAGGCCCAAAGAAATGGCTTGATTTTCCTTCACAACAAAAAGAAGTTGATTTCTATAGTCACTCAAAACACCAATTAGATATGAATTCTCTCAAAAACAAATGGAGAAGATCAATGAGAAGCTCAAGAGCACACAACACAAGAAGTGGTATTACTAAATGTGCAAGGTATGAGAGTTGAAAACCTTCAAACCTTGGACAGAGTCAATTATAAGGTTATGTCACATGTGTGAGATGGATTGGTAAGAGGACAATTCTTGTCCAATTAGAATAACCTTCCCTAGAGTTAGAGATCTGAATTAGGTGGAAATTGGTTGGGACACATGTGAGGGTAACTTGCCTAACCACTCACCGTGCCAAAAGGGAGGGGGAAACTTAAGGACACGTACATCAGAATTATGGCCGCATTGAGGCAAATGGTAACACTTGAATACGCTGGTACAGCATATCTATTTGAAAATGCTGAGAAAATCAACAAAATCCACGAGTTCAGCATTTTTTGCCGCATATCTCCAAACTACATCACACAAAACTTAATGAAACTAAAGGGGTGTTTCCTCATATGATTTTTATCCACATTGGCTGGCCGAAGAGTAGCCAAATTGGAGTTTCAGTCCCCTTTGGTGGTCCCACAGGCGCGATTCAAAGCCAATGTGCGTGTGAGAGTTTGTGCTAGCTAAAGTAGTTCAAGCCTCATAAATTCTTGCAAAGTTACTCACGAAATGCATAGCCACAATGCTCTTTAAAATTTCAAATCACACTGCCCCAAGCCCTCAACAACACTTGTCATTTATTTGCAGAGCAAATATTGGACTGCATTCTAGCCAATATGGAAGTAATTATTAGAGACGCATTACAGAGGTCATAAGCATACTCCTTAAATTGATAAACATAACTTAGTGTCACTAACTTATGTTTATCACACTAGAAAGACAAAATTGTTCAGAAAATTGGAGGACATAACCTTTACTTGGACTCTTTTGTGTTGAACTGAGCTATGGCCATGAGAGTCACTATTTCCCTTTACCACCTTGGTATCATATCTCTAGAGAGAAGATGAGCATCTAGTAGATCATCATCTACCCCTTATGGTGCTTTTCCCAATGTAAGTCGGGAAAGGTGATCAGCTCTAATATGTGTGGTACCGTTCTTCACCAATAGAGTAAAGTCAAATTAAAACAGGTTTATGAACCATCTGATAGACATATGGTTGCCTTGTCTTTTAGATTCCCAATGAAACAATTAACGACTTACTTTTTGAGATGAACACCACTCTTGCATTGTCCCCTCCTCCCCCAACCCAGTATTAGGAAACCAAAAGGGTCCACTTCTATATAGTTGTGGTAAAACAGAGTAGATAGCAACAGCCTGTAAATCCCTTACCTCCAACCAGTCTTCTGCATATTCCTCTTGGCCCTTCTTGGTGATTTTTTGCATGAAGAGACCATACTTGTATCTGAGTCCATAACCCCAGGCTGGCAAATCCAGAGTCGCCATGGAATCCAAAAAACAAGACGCAAGTCTACCAAGGCCTCCATTTCCAAGTGCTGCGTCTCTTTCCTGCAGACCCGTACAATCGCTTAGAAAGTCTAAAAAACAAATGAGCCAGACAAAAAAATGTGTGATGCAATCGTCAAACCAAGGTATGTAAGGAACCAACATTGAGAAGCTACCGTACTGATTTCGCATCCACAGCGGCTAGGGCAACTATCCAAAGACAGCAACAAGGAAGGTCATATGAAATGGCATTCTTATAAATAGGCTTGTCACACAATGTTCGAAGGAACCTAGCCTAAGGCACCCTAATACAACACTGTAATGATTAGGACTACACTGAAAGCCCATTAATAACCGCAAAGGAGTAAAAGATACATCGGGGAAAAAAGTTTATGAACAGCATTTCAACACCATGGCACTAGCATTCACGATTGGAAATTTTAGACCCAACAGAATGAGCCACCAACCTTTATACTTTATCTACATCTCGCAGACAATTAAATGGCTAATAAACAGCTTCACAAAGCCCTCTCTTTTCAGGCATCCCAAAGATTTTCGATCAATGCAAAAAAGTTTTGAATATGATAGCTCCAGAATCCACCTGCTCCACAATGTTTTCCATATCATATCCCAGTTTGCTTAGAGCTGAAGCGTAAGCATCCGTCAATCCAAGATTCCCAACAGCATTTGTAAGAGCTCTTCCTTGCAAGTACTCCATAGACAGATAGTATGTCTGCTTTGGGTCTGTCTTGTGGAAATGTAAGAATGTCTCATTCCACCGCTACAAAGCCAACAATATGTCAGCACCATGATGGCTCCATGAAAAGCTCAATACAAACGGTTGCCAAAACTGACCTGTATGAGAGTATCTCTAACGCTCTCTGCAGTAGCGTAGAAGGCCTGTTCTGGCTCAAACTTAACGGGAGAGAAATGAGGAGAAAACTGAGCATGATATTTGATGTTGGCAGCTACGCCAAAGGCATCCTCGGGAGTTGGATGTGCGATGGCAGGCACAGCGTCAGCTGCAGCTCCAGCCTTAATTGTAGTATCACCATTGATGTCGGACGCAGAGGCCATAGCAAATGAGGAGACGAAGAGGAGCTCAAGATGAGAAGATGACTCGAGTCGAGAGCTCACAAATAGCACGGGCTCGGGCTTGCTTCACTAGACCCAGAAGAAGGCTTTAGAGAAGGAGCGGAGAGAGACACACAATCGAAATGGCAAGAAAGAGAAAGGACCAAAATGAAATGATCAGATCAATGCAGATCTTGAGAGAGTGGCAGGCAAGTCACACGCAGAAGAGCAACCAAAAACGCGAGAAGAAGGTTGGTGAATGCAGCTGATATTTTGGTGCGTGCTTTTATTTTAACTAGAGATATGAGACAGCGACGTAGAGAGAGTTTCAATGGCATCCTTTGAGCGAGATGCAGGTATCTTCGACTTACTTCTCGGTCCGGGATGAAAAAGCGGGATGAAGACGAGGACTGCGACGATGGTGATGTTCTCCTCCCCTCCTTTTCTTGCTCCTTTTTCTTGGCCTATGTTAAAACTTAGGCGTAGGCCTAGCACAACATGAGATATTTAGCTCTCCTCATGCCTTGTCATGGCTCAATGTTGGCCACCAAATTAAAATGCGTCCATAAGACCTAAGGTAGAGGGGCCAATAGAGTGGCCATGCCCATGGTAATGTTGCAAGCCACCTTCGATTCCACAAGGACCGCGTTTATTGGATGGTGTGTGTGGCAAACTTGGAAGATGGATGGATGTCATGGGTTCGCAACCACCATATTGCTAACGATGAATTGCAACACTACTTTTATCCGTTGTTTTCACAATCGAAGCAGCTCTACACTTGGCGAAATGGAGCAATATTTTTTTGGGATAGCAAATTGGTGCTCGTGAAGACATTGCTGCAAGCGAAAATCACGTTTGAGTTAGAAGAGAGAAAGCACAGCTACAAAAAAATAGTTGGCCCCCTTACCTTACATGCTATTAGTGGTGGAGGGTAGGCCGGTCTCTCCCACTCCTCCACCTTTGACAACGGTGATAGATAGAGAGAGATAAAAGACATGAATGAAAAGTCCTTTCCAGGGTAGAGGAGCCGTTATAGAGACAATAAGATATACATGCATGTATCTTCCTTGTCAAAGTGAAACTTTGAGCAATGGAGAGCTTATTTGAATTGCCTTGTCAAGGGCTTTCTAGAGATAATGGCAGTGTTTCTCTCGATCATATTACTAAAAGTTACAGTATGAAATTGAGAACCACATGTAAACTCCAATCGAAAGACACACCAAGCGCCAAAAGAGAGCCAATGCACCCACAAGGGCTTGAACCGTATGAATAATCAATCGGTGCTCTATTTTAGATGAAATAGCCCTTTGGCCTCAAAGATCATGTAGAGGAAAAGGCTACATATCATCTATGGGGCCTTGTGACTATAGTTGTCCCCTTAATGGCGTTTCTACCCTACGTACCTTTTGGTTTTCCATGTTGGACATGACCTATCATAGTGAAATCTCGTTAAACAAAGCATATTGCTTGCATTAAGCATAGACAAACAAATCTATAGAGAAATTCTAACTCTGTATTCCCTCAAAATAGCCAAAGGTTTCCACCCTGGTCGATATCAATTGCTTGCATTTTTTACCGGCCTTCAAAATCTACACTTGGGTCATCATACTTTGAGTGAAACTCTAACTCCGTATTCCCTCAAAGCAACGCAAAGCTTCGTGCCCTACTTGTGTTGACATACCATATGCACCCCAAGAGACACTCTGAACAAAAAGCTCGTTCAAAACGTGTTGTGCTTTCAAAAGTACACCATACTTGCTATACATCTCAATTTCAGCATTGTCAACCATGACGTTTTTTTCCCAAAATTCCCTAGCATCATAAATTGTTTACCCATGTCAATGAATTGCATGATGTAGCATGTCTTCAGGATGCAAGCACAAGCACTTTCAAATAAAGAGAGTCCCTCAACTTGTAGTAGATGAGACCATCCTAGAGCTTGTGAACTTGATCCATGAGAAGCATAGAACTTTTGGCATACATATCAACCAAAATATTGTTGTTGTCTCAACATTCCCTAACTAACAATATCATCATAAATGTATTTGCCCGCATCGACATGTTGAATGATGCAATGCATGTAAAATGGAGGAGTAGGTGATTGCATTTGGAGAGAAGCCCTCACTTTGCATTCACTACAAATATCCCAAAGCTTCTTGGAATTTACCTTATTTTACCTTGTTATGTGTGAGTGGACATGTACGTGTGCACTCCGCACGCGCGCACGCACACACGTCTACACATGCATGCACACATATACACATCCCCACGCACTTCAAAACATCTATATATGCAAATAGTGAGTGGGAGTGTGCGCATGTGAGTTCCTACTTACCTTTGTGTAGATGTGTGTGACTAAATTACTAGATGATCTTGATTAAAGATAAGCAGGATCCTGTACTGCCAAACAAAAAAAATGACATTCATATTGCCTCATCACCAAGCAAGTGTTCTTGCGAAGAACCTCTTGGACAGCTAGAGATGGAGGGTCTTCTTGCCTTATGCGAGAGAGAGAGAGAGAGAGAGAGAGAGAGAGACAGGGGTGAGAGTGAGTTGAATCTGTTAAGTATGGAGCTTGATTTACCCCTTGTAATTTTTTGTATTAAAAATGCACATTTGTAAGGCCCATGTTACGAGGAGAAGCCATCGTGCGTGAAGAAAAATAACTTGTCGGAAAACAAAATTTTCACGGCCAATCTCGAGCAAAGCCGGAGTATTATGGCCGAACGGCAATCGAAAAGTGATCGAACAACGGCCAGTCATTTGGCCGATGGCCGGTGGTCAAAAGTCAATGGCCAATGGCCAATTTCAAAGGCAAACTTGGCTTCTCAAGGCGGTCACACATAGGCGGATTGGAGAGTCCATTTGGACTTGTCTACACAAGGGCGGCTACACACGGCTGCGAGAGGGCAGCCCTTTTGGCCTATGAAAGGAGGCCACTTCTACACACATTTTAGAGTGTGAAGTTGATGCAACAAGGTGAGTGTGAGGTGGTGATAGTGAAGCAAGACATGAGCTCTATTAAGGGTATAATCCCTTTGTAACCTACTTCTTATTTGAAGTACTAAAGCCATTGAGTGGCTGATTTCCTGTGGATGTGCCCACATTGGGTGAACCACGTATATTGTGTGTGCTCTCTCTCTACTCTACTCTATAATCTCTCGTGTGTGAAAATATGTCTCTCCATTAAGTAAGGTACTCAAATATCTATTTAGCTACGTCCTATTTCCTAACAATATCGGTGTGGGATCCCATACAATCATTAATCGTATCCAGCCAAGTTAAGGCTTGACGTTTACCTAGTAGTCGATGGTCTGCGTATCTGCTAATGGATGATGGAGAAGACCGGAAAGAAGAAAAGAGGAAGAGCAAGCTTCCACTTTGCATGCATTATGGGCAAAATAAATACACTAACCCAAAATTGCGCAGACTTTGAATCCCTTATGAAACCTATCGAAACTAGTCCATGTCAGCGCGGACTGGTTCCAACAGGTCTGGCATGATATATAATTTACTTTATCATCTCGTTTTTGTTGTGTTTTTTTAAATAAATACGGCTCCAATAAGAGATACAAGCTATACAAAGCTAGATCATTGCCACATTTGGCCTTGGTCCACTATGAAACTAGTCCAAACCAATCCGCATTGGCACAAACCAGTTTCAAGACAGGGTGGGCACCATCGCTAGCGACAATGAATCCGAGTGGTGTTCCAACGGGATTGACGAGCAGTGCTGCCGTAGATTGTTTTTTTTTTTTTAATAAAATTGCCTTTTTGGTTAAATTGGATCACATTTATATGATAGAAAATCCCCCGGCATGTTGGAGTAGTCGGACAACTACTAGAACTATGGGTTGCAGTAGATTCAAAAAGCCCTCCAGTGGCCTTGATTCAAAAAATCCCAAAAGCTTCCTTAGCCACTCCTTGTTGGAACTTTGGTCTTAAAAGTGAAATTGATGATAATGCATTTAGAGCGATAGAGAGTTGCACTACATTTGCAACAAATTACCCATAGTTCCCTAGACTTACCTTTGTCTTGCATTCATGCATTCCAATAGACTATATCCTAGGCATGACACTCTTTGTAAATGCATTGGTCTTTCACATGTGCAAGCCAATAGATACTTTGTCAAGCACAATTATTTATTTCACCAACCCTTTGCTAATAGTTCCATCTTGGTTGTTCTTATGCTCTTACAAATCTTGAATAGTGCCATATGCATAGGAAATGCAAGAGTAGATGAGTGCATCTAGAGACATCTTCTCTGCACTATTGATGTAAACTACCTAGTGGTGACCTTACACGATATGGCATATCCTCTAGTCAATATGCAATCAAAGAGATGACATCACTAGTAGAAAGCTCTCATAGTGCCATATGCATAGGAAATGCAAGAGTAGATGAGTGCATCTAGAGACATCTTCTCTGCACTATTGATGTAAACTACCTAGTGGTGACCTTACACAATATGGCATATCCTCTAGTCAATATGCAATCAAAGAGATGACATCACTAGTAGAAAGCTCTCATATAGAGCTATATATGATCTCTAAAGTAAATAACTTTTGGCATATTTGTGAAAAAAAAAAGGCAATGGATGGCCAATTGAATAGAAGTAGTTCTTGGAATGTGGAGATGCAAGATATGGCAAGTCCTCTCTCTCTCTCTCTCTCTCTCTCTCTCTCTCTCTCTCTCTCTCTCTCTCTCTCTCTCTCTCTCTCTCTCTCTCACACACACACACACACACACACACACACACGCACGCACGCACGCACGCAATTAGAGTGTGCCACCAATACCATAATCTATACTAAGCTCCTAGTAGATAAGAGTCTTACATGTTTGATCTAAGCTAGATCGTTGAAGTTGTTTTTTAACCATGTAAAATTCCTATAATTGGAATTTAGGGTGCCACAAGTTTTGAAACTTAGATGTTGCATCTCACTATAAGTGGTAGTCATACAACTTGAGCAACAGAGACCATTGATTTCATACGAGACACAAAATATGATTATGGGAATGTAAATACTATAGTACCTATTCATTAACAATGATAGGTCTATGATTTAAGTTTATTTTTACAAGATTCAAGGTACAAGATTAATGAGACAATTGTAAAATGTAACTATTGCATCTTCTACTTGCTGAAAATGTAAGCTTAAAAGTAATCACATGCTCCCAATAATATCTAAACATATTTCAAGCGAATTTTGCATTCCAAAATGTGAAGGTTCATGAAGCTGAAGGTGCATTGAAGGTTTGTAAGCAATGTTTGGAAAGCATTTATTATGAATTTATTTTTTGGGTGTACTGGTTGAATAAAAGAATAACTACCACCTCTAAATCACTCATAAAATAAATGGCCCTAATTAGTAGTCCTACTGTCACTAACTTGACTCACAATTGGTTCATCCTTAATATATTCTATAAATTTATGAGCAGTTTTCATGTTTCTAAGAAGTTCACATAACTTTCATTGTTTCCAAGCCATCTGACATTGTACAATAATGTATGTTTTTAACCATGTTTCCTTCCCTCCTCCCCATCTCTCTTTCTCGTGTGTGTGTGTGTGTGTGTGTGTGTGTGTGTGTGTGTGTGTGTGTGTGTGTGTTAGCTCAAGATACTCCCTTGCTTGGAAACAGTCGCTCGCCTTACGATAAGACTCCTCCTACGGAATAGTCTACCTTGCTTGATTTCCAATTTGTGGAGGATATCATCATCCCCAAAGTTTTCATTGTATTCCAACAAGAAAGCCTTCTTCAGCTTACTACGAGTTTTGAGCTTGCAAGCTGGGTAATGGTAGTACCATTTCCTTGATGCGTCCTTCAGAGTTTGTGGGAAATACTATGTGTAGTCATCCTCATCAATGTCCTTCAGATTAGCATACTACTCAAAGACTTGTATGTGGACATCTAGACCATCTCTTTGACTGCATTTGAAAGTGGAAAACATAGTTTTTTTATCACTAGACCATTCATCATGTTTGGATCTATCATGATATGATTCCTTTCCTTGGCATTTGGATTTATCATTATGATCTGGATTTCTCTCTTGATGCTTATGCTTGTCATGATGGTCCATTTCTACTTCTCATCTCTCATTGTAGTCATCATCAGTCTTTGTAACTATGTCAAGCTTCTTCCCTCGACTAGATTTTGTGTGTGATCTTACTTGTTTACTATGCATGTTGGCATAACTGTTGACATTAAAGTGAACTTTTTCTTTGCCTGTCCCATCTGATGTCGAGATCCATGTGAACGAGAGCATCTCTTAGCTCTCTTTGAATTTCATCTTCTTGAATGTACTAAGTGTTGAGAGGCTTGATGCTCCTCACCCCTTCTTCTCCCTAAATAGGCCGATTTTTTCATTCTAAGAGTGTGTTCATTCATCAAAGCCCTGCTCTGATTCCTCAACTATTGTGTTGATATGATCTTGATCCTCAACAAACACTATAGTAGCTCTCCTTCCTTGCATTGGATAATGTGGAGGCCGCATTGAAAATAGCTAATTGAGTTTAAATTCTATGTAGGATACTAGTTGTTAATCAATAGCTTTAGCTCACCACAATGATCGCCAAAATGGAATGAGCTAGTCACTTGACAACTATTCCAAGGTTAGAATTTCAAATGCACGTGCCATAGGTTAAGTCATATTAAATTAACAAAATCAGACTTCAAAAGACTAGATTGAGAATTTAAACACACAACTGAATTAAAATGAAAGACTTCAAATGACATGAACTAAGCCAGCTGGAAATGTAGATTCAGACTCATAGACTGGTTTAGAAGTACAAAGTCTAGCACTACAAGTGGAACAACACTTAGCTCTCACAAACTCTATAAAAAATATAGCGACTAGAGTTATGAGAGATACAAGAGTTACAATCCATTGATCCCCAAAATGGGATTAATGGGTCCTACTTATAAATGCTTGCATTGGGGTCTAATCGGCTACACCCCTTCTTCTCCCTAAATTGACCGATTTTTTCATTCTGAGAGTGTGTTCATTCATGAAAGCCCTGCTCTGATTCCTCAACTACTGTGCTGATATGATCTTGATCCTTAACAAACACTATAGTAGCTCTCCTTCCTTGCATTGGATAATGTGGAGGCCGCATTGAAAATAGCTAATTGACTTTAAATTCTATGTAGGATACTAGTTCTTAATCAATAGCTTTAGCTCACCACCATGATCGCCAAAATGGAATGAGTTGGTCACTTGACAACTATTCCAAGGTTAGAATTTAAAATGCACATGCCATAGGTTAAGTCATATTAAATTAACAAAATCAGACTTCAAAAGACTAGATTGAGAATTTAAACAAACAACTGAATTAAAATGAAAGACTTCAAATGACATGAACTAAGCCAGCTGGAAATGTAGATTCAGACTCATAGACTGGTTCAAAAGTACAAAGTTTAGCACTACAAGTGGAACAACACTTAGCTCTCACAAACTCTATAAAAAATATAGCAACTAGAGTTACACAGATACAAGAGTTACAATCCACTGATCCCCAAAATGGGATTAATGGGTCCTATTTATAAATGCTTGCATTGGGGTCTAATCGGCTACACAGTCATAGAGGGTATGGTAACTATCAACAATTCTGCGAGGTAACTTTTTGGATAACCCCTTGTGCAAGGTATCCCTGGAGTTGATTCCCAACTTTTATATCCTCCATCAATGCTTGTTCCATAAAGCAGGTTTGAAGAAATTGCAAGACAATTTACAAGCCCTCTCTCAACTAGGACTTTATGCTTGGCATTACTTGATTTTTCTCACCCTAAGTATCCGGTATACAACCAATTAAAGTATAAGCGATTCAATATGTATTGTACTACAAGAACAATCAATGGAGTGTCTCTTGCATTGATCTCTTGGGCTTTGTGCCACAAGATATTTAACCTACATTCAAGAAAAACTTTGCAATTTGACAATGGGAGTGTCTACAAATTGACAGACAAAACTCTTGCATTGACCTCTTACGCTTTGTGCCACAAGACATTTCATCTACATTCAAGACAAACTTTGCAATTCAACAATGGGAGTGTCTACAAAAAAAGAGACAAAACTCTACATCAACAAGTTATAACAGTTTGTTTTTTGCATCCAAATCTCCATGTAAATGACTTTTCTTGGACAATGCAACCAAAATATAGGGTAGGGCCCAGCTTTTGTTCCTGATAAGTTTTGGTGAGACACAATGCCAACTCTCCACCATACTTTTGTATGGCAATTTTGTATGATGTGCACTCTATATGGTATGTAGTTTGTGTCATTTCATCATTGCACGACGAAAAGTTTTACTACTCACATGGTTTTCCTGAGCTTAACAAAACAAAATGCTCTACAATTCCTGCTCAAATGAGAGGAATCCCAATCCTCGAGCGAGTACTTCCGAGCGAGTACATAAAATAAAAAAGCCAAGATCAAGACCTCAATAGTTACTCTATAGAGGATAGTGTAGCAAAGTAAATGCAAAACCAAACATAACCCTCCACAACCCCCATGGGGTTCAGCCTGGATGCGATGTATTTTTTGCAACCCCAAAAACATGGTGCGACAACCCCGTGCTTAATATCATATAAGCCATCATTAATGAATCACATACATCTGCTTGTTTGATTATGTAGAATCCCAAAACATGTAATCTTACATTGACTTTGCAAACCCATTTCTGTCATCGACTTTGTAAACACATTTTTGCCATCGATGAATGGGTGATACTAACCAAACTTCTAGCATCCAAGGCAAAAAATGATTGCTTTAATCATCTCCAAGCAAGGACTTCCATACCATGGGCATTGCTCGTCTTTGCCCCTTTAAGATAGACATTACACTTAACACTCGGAAGCATGGCCGTTGCCATGTCTGCCATAGCAGATTCATATAAATAAGCTTGTGGCCATGCTCTGGTCCATAAATGGTTATGTTCCTAATCATTCTTGACTTACAGGCTCGCTCAAGATGAGTTGTTGGGGTTCTAAATCGTCTGAAACACTAAAATGCTTTAATGATCCTAAATTTTGAAGACACTAAAATATGTAAAAATATAAACCAATTTTTAAAATGTGAGATTCTTAATTTTGAAGACACTAAAATATGTTATTTAAAAAAAAATAAAATTATGTCTAATCCATCAACACAATTTTGATTGGAATTACTTTGACCCAATCAAATGTGTCAACTATGAATTTGGTCCCTGTAAAAGGAAAAGAGTACCTTGAGAGTGGGCAAGATTTGTGAGAGAGCTTCGGTTTGCATAGGACATAAGATTATTCATTTATAGTTAATGCTCAAAAAAACCTAGAAGTGTGATACCACCTAAAACTTTGAGATTTACCTCTAAATTTTAGATTTGAGGGTAAGAAAACCTACAAATTTTGGAGAAATATTGTGTAATTTAGTGTGGAAACCTTCAAATTTAGTCATAGTAGGGGCATCTACTACAAGAAATTCAAAAAACCATGAGCACCAACTTGGACCTGCCCTCTAGAACAAAAAACAGGCCGTAGGGGGCTGCCTGTTGAGCTGCTCATAGAACATAATAAGGGCTCTAACAAGAGCGAGAGAGTGCCTTGAGGTGGGGTTGATAAGATCCACAAGGGGGCGCAATCCTTTGGGGCTCAATCATGCTATTACTTGATGCTTGTGGTGCCCACTCAGCCTACCTACTGGTCCCCACCTTGTCCGCCAACTTTGTCAACACCTCCTCCAGCAAGGTCAGCCACCCTCCACCCCCACCTCCCAGGTCACATCCTCCCCGAACCCCACCATGTGCTCTACCGTAAGCCTCACGAACATATCCTCTTCATCCAAACATCTCATCAAAAAATCTAGCCCCACCTTGTTAGCGAACATATACCTAATCAGCTCCCTATGATTCCTAGCCACCCTCTTCGCCTGCACATTCCGAAAAAACTCAGCACGCCTGAAATCATCCTCAGGCGTGCTAAACGCAAAGCACAAAAGCTCCAACTCATTGTGGATGACCTGTATCATTCCATATATTAATATGATCATCCAATTCTTAAGAACTTTGTCAAAGTACCTCACAATTATTTCCTCAGAAGTGCTACTGAGAGTTAGAAAGGCTACAGCGGAGTAGGCAAGCTGGAAGAGCTGTCACCACCTCGGTCCAAGCTATCCACCATGCCCGGCCCCTTGCACTGCCAACCCACTATGCGACGTGGTTGTTGGCACCACCATAGCGTTCCTTGGCGTAACACAACAAGCTGCAGACCAAGCTTGTGAACGGCTTGCTCTCGGTACTACAGCCAAGCCTAATCGTGCTTCTGTAATTGCAACATCTGCTAACAAAAGGGATGTTGCAAATCTCACTGCTAAGAGTACCATACCTCCAGGAACTGCACGTGCCACAAATCCTGAAGAAGATGCTGTTGCAAATCCTGTACAAGAATCAGATGGCGCCGCTCACCCCCAGCTGCAAATGCAGAAGCTGCTACAACTCTTCTTGCCGCGACCATTGATGCATCCCCTGCAGTGCAGCTGAAGAGTGCTGCCATCAATGTAGTTGTTGACTGACGGCACCCCTGCGGCCAAGATAACTGTCAAGCTTGCTTCCATTGCACTGGTTATTGTACCACCTGCATACAAGCCTGCTGTAGCCGGAGCTGTCGCCATCCCTCTGGGATTAAAAGCTCCTACAATCAAGAAGGCTACCCTTGCTACCGTAGTTTCTACTGATGTAGCCATCATAGCAACCAAAGCTGACGTCGCAAAGCCCACAGCCATCAAAATTGATGGCGCCCACGACCCTGAAGACATTGGTGTAGACCTCAAAGCAACCAAAAATGGTGCCGATATCCCTACAGAAGAAGATGTTGTAGCCAAAGGCGTTACTACAATCAATGCTAGGGTCCCGCTTAGAGAAGCTAAAAGAGAGAAGTAGAGCAAAAGGGTGGAGATCTCACCAAAGCTGCCAAGTACACACAAAGAATGAGAGAATGAATTTGAGCTTGAGAGTGGAGCATCTGGGTGCAGTGGGCTAGACGGGGCTGATCACACCACAAGAGAGTTGATGTCGACGAGGTTGTAAAAAAGGCAGAGCGAGGAAACCATATTATGGATGGAACCGAGGGCGGTGCTCGGTGCAGGGAAAGGCGAGTAGAACTCTGTCTTCTTCACAAATGAGAAGGCCTCAGTAATTAAGGTCTCCGACGGATAAGGGGTAGCAAAGCTATGAGAGGAGGGTGGAGGAGTTGATGTTGAGGTGGATGAGGAGGCCAAGCTGGAGGATGCAGACAACGGCCATACCAAACGCAGAGTGTTGCATTTGCTTGTGGAGATTTAACTTCACCACATCTACCCGTCCAATTCCTTTACTCCTCTGTGCTTGCAGTGACCACCCTGATATGCTCTTCCTAATGATATTATGATACAAATTTTGATGGTTTAGAAACCGTATTGACCATGCCCACGATGAACTATTGTTTCAATCCTTTAAGGGCACACATTTAGATGCATCCATAACCCTGTTATCACTAGCTGTTGTATTCGTATAAGGAGTTCAATCCATCTTTAAACATAGAATGTAAATTTAAAACCACACGACACACTCAACATATTGCATTTTGTCAATGAAACCGCTCCTTTGGACACCTCTTCTTCACAAATTTTCCGACATACTTGTGCATTGATCATAATAATTTTCATATTAATGTATAATAATCAACATACCCTCTCTCTCTCTCTCTCTCTCTCTGTGTGTGTGTGTGTGTGTGTGTGTGTGTGTGTGTGTGTGTGTGTGTGTGTGTGTGCCTAGTCAAATTTAAAGAGGCAAGATAAAAAATGGCTCTTTGGACATGTGTGATTTTCACAAAATTTCCTTGAAAGAAAGATAGGTAACATAAGTCAAGGTGAGTTGTAAGTCAAGGTGAGTTAGTATACATTTCTCTTTGTTTGTGTGTGTGAGCTGGAAGGTGAAGGCAATACACGAGAGGATGAACTATGTATCATATCGAGCTCAAAAGGCCATCGCACTCTCTCCACTTTGACGTACACCCGAAGTGGTCCACACCAAATTTTGTGTTGCATCAAATTGTTTAGCACTCTCTCCACTCTGACTTATGCCCGAAGTGGTCCACACCAGATTTTGTGTTGCATCAAATTGTTTAGCTGTCATATAATGGGCTTGTAGTCTCTCCATTGTTATCACTCACAAGCCTCAAATCAAAAGATGATGTGGTATTGCTAGTAAGAAGTTGCTGATGCCAAAATGCTGAGAGTCGCGGGAAGCGCACCATGTTCTCATCCACGTACAAGAGCCCAAACCGCACCTTCAACCCCAAGAAGAACTCAAATCCATCTATTATAAGTGACCAAGCAAAGACACCTCGCACATTTCCTCCACTTTTGCTTTTCAAACAACCAACTAGTGCTTCATTAAGTATACTGAGTCATCGTTCGGAGCATTTTGGGTATACCCGGGATGCCCACAAGGAAGGCTTGGAGGTGGGGTGGGGCTTGTAGTTGCTGGAGGTAGAGATGTTGTTGGGACTTTTGAGCAGAGATGCGTATTGCTGCCATACCAAACGCAGAGTGAAATTTGTGTATTATTCTCGCAGAGAGGAGCTGAGGGGACAGACAGGTGTGTGAAGGACGATGCGCGGAGGGTGCACATGCGGAGAGGGGGCGTTGGGGGTGTCGGTGGGTAGGGCTCACAGAGGGAGAAGAAGAAGAGAAGAGAAGGTAGGAGAGAGAGAGAGCAGACATATACATTAAGTGTTGTTGGAGGAGCTTAGGAACCAGTATGTACTAGATCAATATTAAGCTGAGAGACATTTTTTCGATGGAAATAATTGCAGCAAGGACTGCGCGTTGGCGCGCGGTCCTCCAGGCAGCTAGTTGGGGCGGTGGTTAACATCTATGGAGAAGCTTTCAGGGGTCCCGTGCACACAAATTCTACTTGCTGCTCTTGGAAGGTGGCTACCTTGCCTCGGTCTCCTTCTTCTCCCGTGCTCACCCCCCAATCTCCACCCTCGCTTGGATTTCTCCGTAAGCTATCTAGCACTCCCAACGAACACGCTTCTCTACGTCACCGTGCCCCACCTCCCCCCGGCCCCTTCCTCTACTTTCCTGCATCGCAAACCGCACTCATTGCGAAGCACCAAAGAAACTCACAGCAGTCTCGCTCCCCAAGCTCCCCATTATCTCTATCTCATGCCTTCTTGTTGGCCAAGTCTTTTGCTCAAGATGTCCGATGACAGGAGTGCGTAGGTGTTGGGTCTTTCCATGCTCTTCTTGGACCAAGCTGCCTCAACTTCATCCAAAGCAGATAGCACAGAACCCTGCGCGACGAGCGCGAGCGCCAGAGAGAGACACAGAGATGGTGACAGATTTTAATAAATCAACCCCTCCCCCAAAAAAAAACCGGATAAAAATATTTGAAAGTATCCAATGACGTGTCAAGTGTCCCCATACACGTGTCAAGTCCATCCTCCCTCCCTTCCTTTTCCATATTACCTCATGGGAGAATACGGGATTCTCCCTGTTTGACTAGCTTAAACTCAGCGGGGGAACGAACATACTGGTTCTCTTTTATAAAATACTACTAATACTTTAAAGATGCCAGATTCCCTCAACTCGTATCATGTAGTCTGCGTATGTAATTCCCCCTCGTCCTTTGTATGCAGGTTGCATCACAAGAAGATATAGAAATTTTCTCATGTAGGAAAACAAAGTCTTTTCATGTGTTTTTCATACAATGAATAACATCATGAGCTTCTGTTCGAGAGGCACCACGTACCTAGCTAGGTACGATTGGGGGCAGGGGACCACTGGCCCCCGTAGCTAGGTATGATGTGCCTCCCTCACAGAAGCTCATGATGTTGAGGTAAGTCACAATGTGGGAATTATTGTGAGAATTTGTCCAAAACTTCTTGTGCATGCCCATCCTCCTCAAACTACGCATGTCACCTCTTGCCCCTTTTTTTCTCCATCCTCCTCAGCTTTATAGAGGCTACACTTCCCCCAAGCCCTAGGTCTTCCTCCTCATAACACACACACACACACACACAAAAAAACACACACACACACACAGGGCCGTAAAACCTCTTGCAAACTATTCAAGCTATACTCAACCACCTTAACTTACATTGCATGTAGCTATGCCATAATTTACAACTTCATGATCACGAGAAAATACACACACACACAGAACCTACTATGTAGTCTCCGAGAGCGAGAGCGAGAGAGAGAGAGAGAGAGAGAGAGAGAGAGAGTGAGAGAGAGAGAGACGTGGGTTAGCATGCAAACAAGCGTCATTTGCAACTGAGAGAAAGGATTAAAGGTCATCCACTCAACAATGCTACTATTTTTTGAGCTCTTTGAATCTGTTCTGATTCATTTTGTAATTTCTTTTTTTTAAAGTTGGCACATACTGGCATACTCTTAAACAAATTCAATGCATAGGAATATTCTCCTTCCCTTTTCCCGCCTTCTTCCATTCCCCCTCATCCCTTGCTTCCTCCCACTTCTCCTACTCTTGTTGTCGTACAGGCTCCATGTCTTTCCTGTCGCACAATCTT
The DNA here is from genome assembly GCF_014529385.1 of Adiantum capillus-veneris. Lineage (NCBI taxonomy): Eukaryota > Viridiplantae > Streptophyta > Polypodiopsida > Polypodiales > Pteridaceae > Adiantum > Adiantum capillus-veneris. The sequence goes on from NC_140931.1 coordinate 88,415,180, forward strand.
GCAAGGCTTTGTGGCACAAAATCCTTGCTATTGGGGGGGGGGGGGGGGGGGGAGAGAGAGAGAGAGAGAGAGAGAGAGAGAGAGAGAGAGAGAGAGAGAGAGAGAGATGTGTTAATTGCATCAATTGTAGTGATGAACACACATGCAAGCAAGCGAGCGAGCAAGAGCAAGAGAGAGACAGAGCATCTCCAACGTAGTTAGATGTATAGCGAGGCACCAAGATGGGCAATAGTGATTGCCTACGAAAAGAAAAATTAACATGCACACCCTGCAGTTGCACAAAGAGAGAGAGAGAGAGAGAGAGAGAGAGAGAGAGAGAGAGAGAGAGAGAGAGAGAGAGAGAGAAACTATATGACACCTGTTTGTCTTGCTTACCTTGCATTGACCTTGCTCCTTTGGAGTGATAAAGGCATCATCAACAGATTCACAGTTTTAAGGATTTGTTTAAAATCGTGGCGACATACTGTGTCATTTTCAATTTCAAAAATGCCAGGTGAGGGCAAGCACAAAAGGAGAAATTCCATCCCAAAATAGAGAAAAATAGTGTAAAAAATGAAAAAAATAACATAATGCTTTGAAATTTCCTCTTGGCAAATTCAAGAAAAGGAATTTTGTATGTTTGGGAAAATGGTATTTTTTGATCACTCCATTGGACCGCACGACTGCTATTGGACCGCCGGTCCTTGCTGTAAATTTCTCGGTTTTCTTAAAGGCAAGTTCAAAACCTAACGATTAAAAAACATAGGACCCGTGAGCAATTTTGTCAAGTTTTGGAAAAAAAATTCCCAGCATTCTTGATAGTGGACCGCACACCGGCATGTGGTCCTTGGTGTAGGAGGTGATGCCGTAAAATACAACCCATAAGCACGCTAGAGCACCCACAGACTTCAGAGACCCACATTAACGATGCCACTGTCATGCGTTTTGTACAACTTCCCCATCGCTCTCCTCTTTCCCTCCTCGTCCTAAGGCCTATGTTGTGCTGCTTGGCGAGCACAAGAGGTAGTAGGCAACCCTCTTTTCACATGCAATTCCTCTCCCCTCTAGTTTGCATTGCAAGGATCCAACCCCAATTATCCCACCATTCCAAAGCATCGGAACTCTCACCCAAAGCTAGTTGTGCACCCAACTCTCACCCCACCATTGCAAGGCCTTCCTTGAGCCCTTCAATGAAGCATGTCACACACACTCTTAGTCACCCAACTACACACACCCTCGCATCATGCTACCTGCCAATATCACCACCCAACTGGCTCATATTTGTTGCCACCTCTCGATTCTAACACTTGCTACTAGAAAATAACTTATACACAAAAAATTTGCTTTGCTAGAGTGAGCCTTGCAAATCCATTTGGCAATCAAAAAATGTCCACTTGAGGTTTGCAATCAAACTATGCATTCTTGCCATGGTTGTCATCATTGATGACAATTATGTTTGAATTTTATACATATTTACTCCATGCTTTCATGAGTTTATTTGAACCCATCCCGGTATTTGAAAATTGTAGTAGTGTCTATTGTATCCCTAGGACCTTAGGCATTTGGCCTCAAAGATGGTTGTAATCCCCTCGCTTTATATACATATTTACTCCATGCTTTCATGAGTCTATTTGAACCCATCCCGGTATTTCAAATTTGTAGTAGTGTCTATTGTATCCCTAGGACCTTAGGCATTTGGCCTCAAAGATGGTTGTAATCCCCTCGCTTTATATTGCAACCCCATGTTACAGACCTTCCTTTAGTATACCCGTCTCACATATAAGGTTATATATGGTTCTTTGGAAACACACTATGGCTAAATGAGTTATGTAGCAAAACTAACTTTTGTGTTTTTAAGCATTAGGTTATGTCAATATATAAATTCGTGGGATTATCCTTATTTCTAAGCCTCAAAAAATCTTTTTTTTTTCTAGAACTCACAATGGTGAGTATAGTATATTAGCATAACCAACAAATTACAAATCCAAGTCATGCTCGTATCGAGCCATGACATCTCCCAGATCCCAATAGTGCATTGGCGATACATCAACTGAGAGGGGATCCACCCCACAAAAATCATCACAAAGAGGCTAGACCACCCCACCCTGAGATGGTCTAGCTTTAAATAATCCTAACACCATAAGAGAGAACATCAATTAAGAATTACTCACACTAGGTGATCCTCAATGGTAGTGTATGAGTGCTAATAAGCTTGAGGTGATTTGTGTGAAAAGGGTTCAAATTTTGTAATATCAAAGACTTGAATTTCAAGTGATATTATATGAGAATTACAAAAATTGTGCTAGCAATGTGATCCTTTGATGTATTCATCAAACTCTCTATTTATATATGTCAATAGTGATATATGTTACCGATAAACTTCATAGAGAGAAATTATGTTTCTCTTCTTTCAATACATCTCTATCTCTTCTCTTCCCCTTCTATCCTCCCCCCATCCTGTGAGATTTACATCCCACCTCCCTAATTATAAGTTTAGAAGGGAAATTAATTGGGGTCTACCCCTAACTTATACACTTATCTAACTTTTAAAAAACCCCTCTACCCTGCACTTACATGGTATGGTAAGCTTTTCATGGTCAATCCCCTAGGAAACCACTTCCGTACTTGCAAACTTCAAGAAACACTCTGAAGCTAAATAAAAAATAGATTGATTTCACTTTTTGATACCTTTACACATGGAATGATGGGAACGCTTCATTTGTTGTCAATCTATAAAGTGATTACTAAGATAAAAAGTTGCTAAAAAATAAAATGGCTTGTCTTTTTCATTAAAAAGGAAAAATAAATAAATTATAAAAGTTGTAAATATAAAATCAAAGCACATCACCTATCTCTATCTCTCTCTCTCTCTCTCTCTCTCACACACACACATACACACACACACACACAAACACACACACACATCACCTCTCTCTCTCTCTCTCTCTCTCTCTCTCTCTCACATACACACACACACATGCACACACACATAAAAAGAAAAGGCGTTTTATGAACAAATGGAGGAAAAGCATTTGAAAGGGCGGTGGTAATGCGTGTGCTAGTCCCACCCAACCATGCTATCTTATAGCCTCCCCCTAGCGTACAAACTGCTCGGTCGTGCCAGTGGCCTTGCCCATAGGACCCATGTCCTTACATTACCCCCCCCCCCCCCCCCCTTGGAGAATCGTTTTCATCCTCGAAAACGAATGTAGGAAAACGTCTCTTAAGTGCGGAGACATTCTCCCATGTAGAACCTTCTTCAAGTCTATCTAGCCATTTTACCAACACCTGTCATCTGACATGATGTCTGGTGCGAGCTCATGAGAATCCAAAATCTTTTCGGGCTCATGAGGAATACTTGGCGGTTCAATAAGGTCAACTAACACACCTGTGTCAATGATGTTATCATTCTATCCTAGTTGTTTTTGTAAACGGCCAACATGAAAAACAGGATGAACTCGTGAGTGCTCTGGGAGAGCTAACTTATAGGCCACTTGACCTATACGTTTGAGAATGGTAAACGGTCCACAATAGCATGGTGAAAGTTTAGCAACTTTTCCTGTCTTCTGACTTTCTGAATGCTCCGAAACTTTGAGAAAAACCTTGTCTCCTTCTTCGAAAGTAGCAAGACGACGTGCTCATCTGCGCACTTCTTATATCGATCTTGAGCTTGCTTAACATTCTGTCGAGCAACTTGAAGCATGTCAAAATGGTCTTGGAGAAAATCCTTCGCTTGTTGTATCTTCTCCTTAGCCAACCCCACCGTAACGCATGATCTAGGTTGAAATCCATATAAAAGCATAAATGGACTAAACCCTGTAGTCACATGCTTTGAACTATTATAAGAAAATTCCAATATAGGTAAGTAGTCTTCCCGATTAGTTTGCTTCTTACTAGTACGCTCGTAGCATATCCTCTAGTACTTGATTAACTCTTTCTGTTTGACCATCCATTTCTGGATGATCAGCCGTACTTAGATTAAGTTTAGTTTCCAACTTTTGGAACATAGCTCTTCAGAAGTGATTATCGAACTTTTGATCTCTATCACTAATGATACTAGCTGAAAGATCGTAGAGTTTATATATATGCTCTACAAATAGATGTGCTAATTTTGAGGTGTCTTAACCGTAGTCTCAGTGGGAATGAATCGACCCATCTTTGTGAGACGGTCTACAATTACCCAAATGGTATCATGGCCACGATTTGTAGTAGGTAGTCCTACTCCAAAATCCATAGAGTTACTCTCGCACTTACCTTGTGCAATCTCTAAAGGATGTAAAAGGCCACTTACCTTGAGGCGCTCTGCCTTATCAACTTAGCACTGTTGGCAGTTTAATATGTACTATTGAACATCATGATGTAAGCCAGCGACCAATAAAATTGTCGTCGAACTAAGGCATACGTTTTACGAATACCTGGATGACCAGCACTTGGACTATCGTGACACTCAAATAAGATTGGGTGCCTAGTGTCTGAGTCCTTTGGCACACATACTCTACCTTTGTGGAGTAAGTAGCCATCATCAATGGAACAATTATTCCATCACTTAAGATCTTCCTGAGTAGGGGTGGAGCTCTATGTGTTGAAGTTTTTATCTGCACGTGCAGAGATATGTTGATCTGGCTATTCACAGTCATGTGAGTGTGAGGGATCCCTTTTTAAATCTGCACTCCACACTTTAGCATATGATTGATCTTGTGCACACTTGCCACGTAATGACTCCAAAAATCCACTCTTTAGTTTCGTGAAAGCAAGTGAATTAATCTGAGGCATCCGACTTAGTGCATTCGCTACTACATTATATCGCCCCTTGCAATATCATAGCTTACAATCATAATCTTTAAGGATTTCTGTCCATCTAGCTTTACGGCCCTTCAAGTCTGTTTGACTAGTAAACCATTTGATACTCTCATGGTCAAAAACTACTTCAAATTCGGCACTATATAAATAGTGTCGCCACTTTCATAAAACGTGAATTATGGCATAGAGCTCTCTCTCATAAACATAATAATTGTATTGAGCTCTATCTAACTTTTTACTTTCAAAGTCTATAGGTCTTCCCTCCTGGAGAAGTACCACATCAATGGCTTTATCACCAGCATAAGTTTCTACCACAAACGGCTTAAGTGGGTCGATGATTGCTAGGATGGGAGCAGTGGCTATAGCTACCTTGAGCTGTTCGAAACTGCGTTTTTGGGCTTCTTCCCAAGAAAAGGTCTTACCTTTTGCTTTAAGTTGATCTGTCATAGGAACAATGATTTTGGCATAGTCACGGATATACTTCGATAAAATCCAGCCATGCCTAAAAAAATTTGAAGCTCCTGAACCGTGTTGGGATGTGGCCACCGAAGAATGGTAGCGACCTTGTCAGTGTCCATCTTGATGCCAGAATAAGAGATCACATGACCGAGGTAATGTATCTCTGTTTTAAAGAAATTGCACTTGCTTTGCTTAGCATACAATGCGCAAGCTCGTAGCTGTTCAAACACTAATCGTAAGTGTTCTAAGTGTTTATCTTCAGTCTTACTGTAAATGAGAATGTCATCAAGGAAAACCACAACAAATTTTCCAAGATAGGGATGTAAGACACTATCCATGATTTTCATAGATGTAGCTGGAGCATTAGTTAGACCAAAAGGCATAAGCAAAAATGAATGAAGATCTATCTTTGCATAGTATCTTGCCCCATGGAGTTGATCAAACAACTCATCCACTCGAGGCAGAGGATACTTGTTCTTGATGGTTATCGCATTTAATCGGCGATAATCTACGCACATGCGCATAGTACCATCTTTCTTTTTTACCAATAGAATCGGTGATGCCCAAGGCGAAGTGCTAGGTCTAATGAAACCACGAGCGAGGTAGTCAGTCAACTGACTCTCAACCTCCTTAGCTTCTTTAGCACTCAGACTCACCGATTTGGAAAGACATCTATGCCATTCTGCACATCATGTGTAGGGGGTAAACCCGGTGGTAAATCACTTGAGAACACCTTACTATACTCCGTGAGTAAGTGAGTCAGCTTTTGCCGTGCAAAAGGAGAAAGTAAACTAGAGTTATGCTGGGATGGATAATCTTGTAATTCCAGTCATGTTTGTTTTACAACAGTTGCACGTTGCTCTATAGAATTAAATTTGAGAGCACTTTGCTCATTATATTTTTTAACACTGTTTATCAGTAGAATTCATTGGACTTTGCATACCATTAAAATTCATTGCACGTTGCATGCCATTACTAGAATTCACCGCACTTTGCTCGTTATATTTTTTAACACTTTGTTTATCATTAGAATTCATTGGACTTTGCATACCATTAAAGTTCATTGCACGTTGCATGCCATTACTAGAATTCACCGCACTTTGCTCTTGAGAATTCACAAGACTTGGAGACAAGCAGTAACACAAAAAGACTTTATCTATTAAATCTGATTTTTGCAAAATAAAAAGCTCGATTGTACATATAAGAGGTGTGGATGGTATATTTTTCTCACCAAGCAAAAGCACATGTTTAACATTGGCCATAAAGGATAAGGAGTTGTGTTCATAACTAGTGTGCAATGTGTTTCCTAAACCATGCAGCCACTCTGGTCCTAAAACTACATCAGCACGGTCCATGTTCATAACTTGGAAGTCAAGGGTCATCGTATGATCTTGAACAATAAGCTCAACCCCTTGAACTACCGTGTCCCATACTTCTTTATCATTCCTAGACATATGCTCCACCACATACTTGTCAAAGCAGAGAGTCTGAGTAAGCTTCAATTTCTTGACTAGCTTATAGTTCAAGAAGTTATGAGTTGTACCATCATCCACTAAAATACAAACACGTTGTCTGTTAATAGTGCCATGCATGCAGATCAAATCATGGGGGCCAAAGGTGGACTGCCACATTGAAGCAGACACACAATACTTGTGCTTTTCTTCCATATGAAAATCCTCTACATCACAATATTTAGGAGATGAATCTAATGTGAGGCGTTGCACCGTGTGCATGGCCTTTTCTTTGCCTTGCAAAAGAGGACAATCTTTCTTGTTATGTTGGTCCAAAAGACATTCTTCGCACGCTCAAACCCAGCAGTGCTGAGAGACCCACGTGGAGTATCTTGTGATTGCTTAGGCTTCTTAGCCTCTTGTGGGCGTGGAGAGGTAGATCGTCTCTTATTCCTCTTGGAATGTGTGGGAGATCTACCTCGCCATTGGCTCTTAGCAAAAGTATTCTTAGAGTAGGGAACATTTCCTTTCCTCTCTTCGTCATCATCATATCTTCGGACATGACTGATGGCTTCTTCCAAAGTTTTTGGATGTTGGATCTTGACATGAAGACGATAGTCTTTGTCAAGACCCCTATTAAAACCCCGCATCTTTTGGAATTCATCTAGACCTTGTAGTTTTAATATGATTTCCCGATACTTTGAAAGGTACTATGTGAGAGAGAGGCCAGACATGCGGCATGCATCCCATGGTAACCAATTCTTATCTTCTTCATTGGAGTCCAAAAACTCTTTAGAGAAAGACGCTTGAAACGTAGCCCAAGATGGAGGACGAGCATCTATTGGAAATGTCATCCACCACTTATAGGCCTTGCCTTTAAGAGATAGACTTGTTTCCACAGTCGTCTTTATATCCGGGGTGTGTTTCAATCTAGAACGTATTGACCGCATCCTTGTTGTGATCACGCTCTTTCCGGTGAAACTCAGGAATGGTGATATTCTTAAGTAATGCATTGCTATCTTCTGTATCTTCTGCAGCACTTGTCTCTTGGACTCCTTGAGTCATGCGAGCTTGATTCCCTTGAACCGTGCCACTTGTGGCTCATTGAGTTGTCTGTACATTCATAAATTTCACAAGTAACTCTGTAAGATTGGTAACATTTGCATTGAGTTCAGAGAGGTTGCTTTCAAGTATGCTTTGGCGATGTTCCAAAGTCTTGAAAGTAGCCATACCTACAAGGCCATGATCTCCTAGATCATCGTCATCATGCATATTAGTGTCAGCCACACCCGTGGTGCCTTGATTTTGATCTACGTGCTCAAAATCAAACGTGTGTGTAGGTGGGATATCCTCACTGGCCATGGTAAACACACACTAATGCAAAGAGAGAAAAAAAGAAGACAACTTGTACCTTGAGAAATTGTGTTTTGTATGCTCCGCGATTTGCGTTACATGCAAACTTTACCTTGCGAGAATTTGAGCGCTTCACTTGTCGTTCGTTGTAAGAACACCTTTGTTGATTCTTCACAAAAATCCGTCGTTTTTGTGAAGGCTTTTGTTCACTTTGAAGCTACCTCCTTGAGGAAAAAAGAGTTTTTGGAGGAAAACTTGCCTTCCTCCAAGAAGTGAAAAGGAAGGGTGAAGCTATTTCCTTGAAGTTTGAAGCTTTCCCTTTCCTTCTACTTTTCCTTTCAACACAACTATGCTATCTTTCCTTGTTATACACAACAAGGGTCAATAGCTTGATGGTAAAGTGTTGGCCTCTTACCCTAATGGGTGGGTTCAACCCTCCTTCATGCAAGGGTTAAGTGGGCCTTCCTACACGTGCAGCCAACGGCGCCAACGGAAGCCTTCAAAGCCTTGCTGCCGTCGATTTTCCGGTCGGGTTTGCCTTGGTCACCCGCCATGATGGGACGGCCGGCTGTAGCTATCTGTCCACCCGCTGCGCACAAGAAAGCGTGAAGACGTCGCTGTCTGTAGAGCGTGGGAGAGAAACAGAACGTCGCACGCACATGCAACCCGCTTTTTGCTCCCAAAAATAGCTTTGATACTAGTGAAAGAGCGGTGGTAAAGCGTGTGCTAGTCTCCACCCAACCGTGCTAACTTATAGCCTCCCCCTAGAGTATCTATTGTCCGGCCGTGCCGGTGGCCTTGCCCATAGACCCATGTCCTTATAGCATTTGTTTAGAAAACTTAATCTCAGAAGGAACCCAATAAAATCTTAAAACAAATGTCACTCTCTTACTTCCAAAAAATGACCAACTTTTATACATCAATGTGAACTTAACCATTAATTTAACTAGGAGTAGAATCTCAAAAGATATTATAGCATGCTATCATGCTTTTCCTTTTGAGAAGCAAGAGAAAAAATCATATCAAAAGCATCATTATCTTGAGTTTTGAGTTAAGACAACACCTCAAATTAAAAACTCATCATCTTTGAGACTTAGCCAAAAAAAATTCACCACTCCATATAGTCCTTCCTTCGACACGCCAAAAAAGAGGGTAGCTCTGTAAAGTAGCTATTGTGTTGACACGAGTGAAAAGCTCATAAATTTTATAGGGAACCAAGCAACCACAAAGTAGGAAATTCTATGCAAGGCTACCCACTCTTGAATTTAAAGCATCACAATGACCAACTTTCCCTTTTCAAAATGGCATTTTTTTAAAAAGAAAGTGAGAACTTAGAATCATTATACTCAAAGTGGAATGGGGATCTTTCACAATTGGAAAATTAGCTCAAGCAAGATAGAGTTATGGCGTCTTGCACAATTGGTGTATCACCTCCAAAATTACAATGATATTAATGGCTTGGCAAGAATCCTAGAAGTGCAAAATTATAACATATTTATTGAGCACGGATCCAATATCTTTCTTCTTATTTACGTTGTTGAGATTGAGATATACTCAAATTATGGAAGTCTAACAAGTTTCTAAATGGTTTTTAGTAGTATGAGTAATCACAATATGTTCTCTTAGACAATCATAATTTTAGTTGCCCCTTATGCATGCCTAGCCATCCTAAATGATGCCCGTACATAGATAAATGACCAATGGATGTTTTCACACATGTTTCACTTGCATATGAAGCCAAAAGGTAGGTCAAAATGGCCCCTAAGAGGGTCGATACAAGTTTTGTCCTTGATTCTCTCCATTTGGGATGATCCTTGAGCTCTTTCACACCTTATCCATGATGTAAGCAATAAGCTATAGCCTATGCTTATATAAGAGGCACTCTTCTAGTCATTTCTATGTTGAATAAAGAAGCTCTATATGTTATTTTCTTCCATGAATGGTTCATTATAATTCCCATCATAGCTTTACATTTGGTATCAAAGCTACTATGGTGGTTAGCATCTCAAATTCACTCCTTAATCAATCCCAATCCACCCTCTCTTTCCTAGAGTATGTGTGTGTTGCCATTCAATCTCACTTGTGTGTGTGTGTGTGTGTGTGTGTGTGTGAGAGAGAGAGAGAGAGAGTAATCTCTCATTATCTCTTAGCCCCGTAATTGTGAGCAAGTCCTTGGGCCACTACTCACATTAAAAGAGTTGCACATTAACCAAGAGAAATTAGTTGTTTTCATTCATAAACCAGGTCTTGCTCCTTGCTATTAGGCATGCATTTTGTTGGATTTTTCATTATTTTCAAACATCTCACCATGATTGCATGAAAACATATTCTCATAGCCCTCTACTATTGTAGCTTTCTGACAGAGTGCATAGTGCACAAAATGCTTGTGTGTGTGAGTGAGTGTGTGTGTGTGTGGTGCGGGGAAGGGGAAGGGGAGAAGGAGAAGAGTGCATTGTTTTGTAGGTGGAGCAACCTTCAAGTATGAGAAGCTCCTTATTCTTTGGCATATGAAGAATAAGGTAAGTGTGGTCAGTGGGTGGCCGAACATCAAATGTTTGACCCTGGGCAAAGGCACAACGTCCCAACAACCTCCCACTTAAAGGCGATGCACTGATAAGTGAGCGTTACTAGCTAAACTACTAGTATGTACAAGGAGAGAGGTGAGAGACTCTCTCAATGTATGCCCACTGGTTTGCTCAGTCGATCTACGTGAAGTGGTATTGGCTCTAGTGGTAGACGAGTGTGCGTATCCACGCTAGAGCTTGCATGTAAATCTTGCAGACAACTTTGTATGGTATACATAGCTCCACAATGCATCATACTAGTGTCATTCACCATACAAATGACTATGCAAACTCTAGCGTACTTATCCATTCTAGAGCTTGCATGTAAATCCCGCAGACAACTTTGTATGGTATACATAGCTCCACGATGCATCATACTAGTGTCAGCCACCATACAAATGACCATGCAAGCGACCATGCAAGCTCTAGCGTACGTATCCATTCTAGAGCTTGCATGTAAATCCTGCAGACAACTATGTACGGTATGCATAGCTCCATAATGCATCATGCTAGTGTCAGTCACCATATAACTGACAATCCTCCCTGCTGCAAATGCTCCCACTATAGTTGTGAGGTTGGACCTCGACAGTAGTAGGTCATGCATGAGACGTCGGAATGCTAGTACGACCTACTACTATCGAGGTCCAACCTCAAAACTATAGTGAATGCTGATAAAATCTATGTAATCTTGCTTTACTAGCCTCCCCAGTGGCCATGCACTCTCACAAAAAACTTAGTTTCCTAGAGTTTTACCAGATTTAAGATTGATTAATGAATGAAAAGATTGCATTGATTGCATTGTCTGTGAAGCGCACTATTACTCCCCACATTCACTCATTAAAATCTACAAAACGGACCTAGGATATTCTGGCTAGTCTTTATGTAAGTTGCAATGAGGCAAAAATTGCATTGCTGCGTAAAGAGCTGGAGTCAAAGATTATGCATGAGGAAGATGACATGGACACTTTTCTTGATGGTGTCAAGGATATCAATGAGCAACTTATTTATGCAGGGGAAGTCATTTTAAACAATTCCCTTGTGCAGATTGTTCTTGATGCCTTACCATAATTTTGCTAGTACTTGGAGACTTATGACCCAAGGACAAGCTTGATGTATTATGCACATTGTTGTTGTAAAACAGGACTAGATAGTGTGTAGTTGAACATGCCTTTATTGCTGCTCAAAGAAAACGTGGTAACATCAGTGTACTCATGGTTCTTTTGCGAGTGGGAAATTGCATGTTCCTAATGCTTCTATTGGCACCAATCCGTCTGGGAATTCTGGTGATAAGGGCAAAAAGTAGATGTGTTGACATTATTGTAAAGCTAATGATCATTTGATCAAGTAGTGTCTTAAGTTGAAGGCCAAAGATGCTAAGAAGAAAGAGGGGTGGTTCCACTACAAATGTAGTTGTTGTTGAGTCTTCTATGAAAGGAGACTATGATGATGATGTTGATGTAGAAGGGGCTTTTAGTGCAGAGTGCACTTATGATCCTTCTGTCCATGATGCATGCTTGTCAGTTGCTGCAGATCCTCAAGTGTGGTACTTTGATAGTGGTGATACAAAGCACATTACCTCTCATCGTGACTTGTTTACCTCTCTCAAGGATGTCCCTCATGGGAATTCAATCACTTGGGCCAACAATGCCTCTTATCCGGTCAAGGGAGTTGGAAAGATTGTGCTTATTGCTGCAAATGGTAGTTCTTTTACACTTGTTGATGCATTGTATGTACCTGGGATCAAGAAGAATCTTTTTTCTATATCTTCACTTGCTAGACTTGGTCTTTTAGTGAAATTTGTGGGATGACAGATGTACAATACATGATCTCAGCTTCGGTGATGAAATTGTTGCATCTGGCATTTTATGTTGTGGGATGTATAAGCTCCCTTTATATGATAAGTGTGGGAAGAATTTTGCAAATGCAGTTGTGGATTCTAAGGCTATTTCAGATTTTTGCAAGTTTGTTGCATTTGCAAAAATCTAATATGGCTGCTTCTTTGCCGCCTCTTGAAGAACCTATCAAACATGTTTGTGAAGGCTGTATTCTGGGGAAGATGCAACGTTCAAAGTTTCCAAAGAATGATTCAGTTAGGGCCACATGCAGGTTGTAGCTTGTGCATAGCGATGTTTGTGGGCCCATGCAAACTCCATCCTTGGGCAATTACCTTTACTTTGTGACTTATTGATGATTACTCCAGGCATGCATGGGTATTTCACTACTTGCATATATGGTTATGCGCTTTATGCTTGGTTAAGTTGTTTGTCCCAAATTGTATGCCTATAGATTGTAGATTGTAGAGTTGTTTTATGCATATGCAAGCATCGGTTTTTATGCAATTGATCATGGCTTTGATGATTATGTAGTGGTTGAGTGATCTCCCACTTTGACATTCACTTACGGTAGCAGACATGTGTAACGTTTTAGAGCGACAATCATGACTCGTGAGAGACGAAGGTCTTGTAGTTTTTGATATATGAGATGTTGGCATTGTGGTCACACATGTCACATTAGGTGATGCTATTTTAGACGTATGAGACAACATCAAATATGTATGCATGATGCAGATATTGTAAGGTCTCTGACCCCGACCAAAAAGAGCACCATTGTACCATGAAATAAACATAATGGAAAAAGTTACTATTTTTAGCATTTTTCCAAATTCTGTCAGTGCCATGATGTTTAGAATCTTTTAAAGCTTCGAAATGTGAATTAAAATAATTTTTGTAAAAAATTTCCAAAAATAGTAAGTTTTTGGTCACCCGACCCGTCTAATTTTGACCGTCTTGAACCATTGCACCCGTACCTTGAATTTGAAAAAAATGCATTTTCGGACCCCGGGGGCTGCTAAATATGGCAGGTACTCGGACCAGTATGCCTTAGTTAGAGCTTGGTATAGCAATTTCCGGCATCAAATTCCGACTCGTATGACCCGTTTTAGCCTAAAACCGATTTTTCCAAAAATTGTTCGGGGAGGCACCGGGGCTCGAGGCAGTGTGGGAGAAGGTTCCAGGACACTCTGAGCCAGCTTTAGCAGCTAGGCGGCGCCCTCTTGACTTGTGGGAGTTGTAGGGAAGTTTCCATGCTAGAGAGTGGGTGTGAGAGCCAGTTAAACTGACCAACTGGACACTTGGTGGGTAGGCAACTGGACTTGCCAATGCATTAACTGAGTGCTCACCCAGTTGCTTATAGCAACCTAGATCGATTTTCAGCCTTGAGGAGCCTGTTTAAAGGTGTGCTCACACACACACACACACACACACACACACACACACACTCATGCTCACACACACACACCTAGTACACACACACACACACACACCTACACACACCTTGGGGAGGTGCTGCCGATACACACACAGTTTTTGAAGGAGAAGCAAGGAGGGAGGTGCTGCCGAAATTCTCATCTTGAGGATTCATTGGATCAGAAAATCAAGAGGATTCTCAGCCCCTAATCACGGTAATCATGGTTTAATTCTTGCTCTTCTTAATTCTCATCATTATTCTCCAAATTCCTCATCTAGTATGCTTAATCTTAGCTATAATTCCCTAGAGTTGCTCTCTAAGTTACATAGCTATACTCTATTACATAATCATTATTCAATTAGCTAATTTATGCAGCCATTTATCATTCTTAATCAATGATTAATACACGATTAGGAGAGATTTCTCTCTCTAGGAAGCATAGTTACAAATTGTCAGCCGGGTAATAATGTAGATTTGATGAAATTCATCCTTTTACCACTCAATAGTGTTGTAATTAAATTAGATTCAATTTTCTCACACATTAAGATGTGATTAAAGAAAAATTAATCCGTCATTAGGCCAATAAGAAGAAAGTTTTCTATCACATATGCATGTGGTAATTTTGCATCTTCAAATTACACTAGGAAAGTGATTGAGCTGCTTAATTCATCTCTCTTGTAGATTAATTAGTAAAATTTTGAAATTCTTAATCATCTAAGCCAAGTAATTAACTTTAGAGCCGGTTCCCGTATGGCAAGTAAAGTATTAACCATAAAATTGCTAGGTCTCGAAGGAGAAATTTAATCCCTCTTGCATAAGGAGGACTCTTTAATGATTCTAATCTGCCATTTGGTTTGTTATGATGCTCCCGGACTTTAGCTCTTTTTTTCAAGTTTATCATTTAAAGTAGTGAGTATAAAATGGCCCCGGTTAAGAGAACTCGCTTCGGTGGTGTCCACGACCGCGAGGCGGGAACGAGCAATGTGAACGGAAAGGGAAAAGCTCCCATGGACGAACAAGCACCGGCCATCTCACGGGCCATTGATGAAGAAATGGAAGAGGTAGGTCACAATTTTATTCAATTGTTTAATTAACATTGCACACGTTTAGCTAGGAAAGAACATATCCCCAAACATGGAAGAGGTAGGTCACAATTTTATTCAGTTGTTTAATTAACATTGCACACGTTTAGCTAGGAAAGAACATATCTCCAAACATGTTGGAGAAATCCGAAGAAAATCTCGGCATTTGAATTCATTGTACATTTAAGTCCAAGGTAGGAAAGAAATGATTGATGGATATACTGTTTGCAATAGGAAAGAATGTCTGCTAGGGAAAATTTAGCTCGACATGTTCATTCTATTTCCAATGTTGAATCAGTCCTGATCCACCTCCTGATCATAGGGGTCAGAGTTCCTGGTTAAGGGCTCTTGAATCCACGTCTGTTGGTTAAGCGGTGGATACCCACGTCTGCTGGTTAAGCGGTGGGAACCCACGTCTGCTGGTTAAGCGGTGGGAATGTCCATGTCGTGCTTTCTATGCGGTGGACATACCTAGTTGTATGGGCAGCTAGGCGACAATGGGAGGAGTAAACTCTCGCTGGAGGGGGGATGTTGTACCTCCAGAACATTGGAATTTTAATGAATAAATTTGAGTAGAATTTTTACTAGAACACTGTCTTGGTGCCGCTTTGCAATACTTATTGAAGGGCTGTCTTAACAAACATTGTGAATCGGAATCTAATCAAGGAACCTTTATGTTGAACAAATTTTGTGGTAGTAATTAGGACACACAAGGAAGTGTGAGTGTGGGGGTGGAAAGTGGGGGCTCAGGTTGCCAATGCCTATGAGAAGGGTGGTCCCGATTGGTCGGGAACTCTCTGTCCCCATAGTGTTTAAATCGATACTAGTAATACTCATTGCCCCTAGAGCGGCGAAGTCTCAAGTGTACGTGCTTCTGAAACATGGGAAAAAAGGCACTCGGGGTTTCTCTCCTCTTGGAAGGTGGGTCTTAGGATCGCTAGATAGTTTAAGTACGCTTCCCCTGCGAGGTGGAGCTAGATCTCATTGCTAGTAGGCTCGAACTCGACTCACTTTGTGATGAGAGATCGTCCGCAAGCTGAACCCTGAACCACTTTGTTTGCTTCCGTTATAGATCTAGTGGCCACCAGATTCACCATCAGATATGCCGTTTGATACGGCGGGGTGGGGACCTCACAGATATGGTTTTAATATAGGCTAGAGCAATGGTTTCATATGCCAGTGAGGGTGATGTCATGTTTATCTTTAGCGTTCCTCTTACTTACATGTCTTCAAGAGGTGACACTTCTCCCCGTTGGTTGCTAGATAAGGATGCAGTTTTCCATGTCACACCACATCATGAGTGGTTTAGCACTTTCTCTAGTGAGAACTTTGGTTGTGTGCACTTGGCCGATGGTTCGATGGCTTGACATTGCTGGTGCTGGAGATGTTTGGCTTTCATTGCCCAATGGTACATCCTATACACTATGATATGTGTGCTATGTTCTTCAATTGAGAGAGAGATGAGAAAGTTAGTAGATTGTGGTGTCAAATACTACTTAGAGAGAAATCTTCCTAGATGCATTACACTGACTATTGCCAAAGGAGCCCACAATGGCTTGGTATATCCTATGCATGTATCTCAAGTAGTACGAGATGGCATGGTCTTGGTTTTGTTGCTGGCATGCATTCAACGAGAGACAAGACGTCTCTCCTTCATGGGTGAGCTCCACCATGCTCACAAGACTAAGCATTTAGCTATGCAAGACCTCCCAGTAGACTTTAGTACCATAGAGGAGAGTGAAAACCCGAGGGAAGACTCTTACTCATTCTTGAAGAGGTGCATGACACATATGTTGACACTAGCTCAAATATGGCTTCCACAGCTTCAAGATCACACAAAGAAGGAAGCTCTAGCATGAAGGACAGTATGTTCCTGGAATCAGGGTTCCAAGATTTACATTGATCCATTTGATAGGTATGCAATAAGAATTGACAACCATGACATAGTATTTGCAAAATATGTTTGGATAAAGTGGAAACAATGAGGCATGTATATGAACTAAGAAGGGACTCAATATTTTTTGATCAAAAACCTATGTGGTAGAAACGTGGGGGAAAATTGTCATTAAAGACAGAAAACAAGAAGATGTGCCAAAAAAAACCACCTATCATTGAGCTAGAAGGCTATCATAAAATCGATTACACATCCATTGAAGTGTATTAGTAGGATCAATGGAATTATCAAATTTTTTCAAGACCCTATATCCTAAGACAAGAAAAATCATGGAAAACAAATTATCTATGTATTCCTATAGAGAGAAATGGTAATGCTACCATAGATATTGTACAATGATTGATCAAATGATGATTTCACAAATCGGGAGGAAGTTAACAAAACCACATGTAAGGGATACTCTTGGCAATCCAAACACAAGAAAGTGCATAAATTTTTCAAAAGAACTAGAAACCCAATAGACCTTTGGGAGTATGAACACCAAGGGCTCAAGCAATAAGAAAAAAAATCAAATTTTAAAGAAAATGGGGACTTTATTCCACAAGATTGAATAAATTTAGATTACAAGGTAGATTCACAACCACAATAGGATAGACACAGTGACTAACAAGCTAGCAAAGATCCAAACATGTTATCTTTTTAGTATTGCTTGGTTCAGAGACATGAGAGTGGGAGTGGTTGTTACAACAAGGACAAGGTTAGAGCCATTGAGAAGAGCGTGACCAAAAGATCGTTGTAAATGTGTGAAGAAATATGATGGATCCACAGATGGCTCAAGGGATTCTTACCATCACCTTGCTAGTTTTCATCAAGTGCCTAGAGCCAAAAGGGTTTACGACTTTCAAACTCAATTAAAGGACTTTGGAATGGCCATAGAGGGCAAAGCCTTAACATGGTTTCAAACTTTTATCTGTGAAGTATTAGAGACCTTGAGACTCTAGATCAAGTCTTGATGAATCATTTTCCAGGACTCAGATCAAGCACAATATGGTTTCTTAGATCTACAAAGTTGATTAGAATCCGCGAGCCACCATCAGTCATTGTGCATGCAAGATGAGGTAATATATCTACAAATTTCATGTGGTAAAAGTGCCTTGTCTAGCCATAGTAGTATAACATTGGCTTTGATCAACTAAATAAGTCAATCAAACAAACAATGAATTTAACCCTAACCTACAACATGGAATTCTATCTACACACATCACTGCATTGGTGGTCTTGAGACATGCAAGGTGAAGCCATTGCAAGCTCTACCACTCCTACTTATTAATCTACTCGCTTGGACCTCAATGGTTGTTGTTTTCTACTTGTACAATGCTCATTAACTTGAATGCTTAATGGACTCTCACGCAAAGAAATCTAGAGTGATGTATCTACTTCATGTGTACACCAAGAAGAATGAGAAATGTGTGTACAAGAATGAACAATCAAGCATGCTACCTACTCTAAGACTACTTTATTGCACAACTAAAAGCATAAGTGATCAATCATTGAGTACCACACAATGATTGAACACTCATATTAGTAAGCGAGCTTGATTAGCAACTTCAAACACGAATGCACAAAGAAAAAATGGACAAAGCATTGGTTCTATTCAATGTTCAAACACCATGCATATCGGAGCATGTGGGAGGATAAAAATACCACTAAGTAAATCTTTAGAGAGGATATGGAAGCTATGGATCTCCTTGTGTTGTCAAGGCTTATAGGCTTGATGTGACTAGCTCTCAACTTTGTAACCCTCAAAATGAGCTAAAAGTGGTTATTTATCAGATTGAGATTTAAAAACTACGGTTCACACTTGACCGGCAAATGTGAGTGTGATGCATGCATGTGCGGTGCAGGAAGGGGAAGATGAGAGACACTCTATGTAGGTGGAGAATAGAGCAGCAAGCTCTATATCCTTATTCTTTGTATATAAAAGAATAAGGTTGGTTAGTGCAATCAATGGGCGGTAGGACATCAGACGTCTAACTCGGGGCAAAGGCACATCCGCCTTTAACCCCTACAAACTCCCACTTAAAGGTGAATGTGCCAATAAGAGGGTCCTACTAGATAAGCTAGTATGTATAAGAAAATAGATGAGAGACTCTCTCAACCTACATCCACTAGCTCGCACTTGATCTGGATGCAGCTGTATTGACTCTAGTGATAAACAAGCATGTGAATCCATGTTAGAGCTTACATGCAAATCTCAAAGACATCTTTATATGGTTTTCATGGATACACGAAGCAACATTTGAGCATCAATCATGGTAGAATTGACAATCCTTACTGCAAATGCTCCCATTGCAGTTGTGGCTTTAGCTGCTTCTTCTACTTTGTAAAGGCCTTTTGAGTGGTGGGCGGGCTAGGTCGATTGGCACCTTCCCTTTTAATTACCCCCATGGTAGCCTCCATAGATCAAAGATTTTATGACAGATCATATGTACATTCAATGCAATGGAAAATCTTATCGGCAAGTCAACGACATCCCTATGGGACTTGCATGTTCCACAATTTGTTGTAATCTTAATCTTCATGCACTATATGACTACATCAACTCTTGCCTAGAAAACCCCCAACTCCAACCTCAAATTCATCAACTCAGGTTCCCTTTCCGGTACTTTGATGACATCCTTTGGATTAACAATGGAGCCCCAAAACATTTCACCACTACTAACCCAATATACCCTCTTGCCTATCCATAGATGACAGTGCCACCATTTTTCAAGGTACAATTTGAGTAAGCATATCCTTCTTAAGCATGACAACAACAATTCATAATAACCATCTTTAAAGAACTAGAATCAGTAAGGAGCTGATGGTGCCAGTAAAGGTGCTTAAATTTATTTATAGAAAGCAGCAACAAACCGACAGGATGGGCACACAAAGTCTTCCTCTCCCAAAATCAAACCCATCATATTCAACAATATTCAACAGAGCAAGCAAGCAAAGACATCAAAGACCTTGGAAATGCTTTCTGCAACAATTTTTTTGAGAGAATAAGACTTTAGCAGAGCATCTATAGTACTTAGAATCTTCAGAGGAATTGTAAGTTTGTAAAGAGTTCAACAAAGTCAACTCATGCCTCAAAGTTATTGGGCCTTACAACGCCAACCAATTTTACATGGATCTCCCTACTCAGGTTTAAGTCAAAACATGAGTACTTTTTTCTCTTGTTTGTGTTTAGCATATAGTGGGCATCGATAACAAGTGCCCCACTTACAAGACACCCGCAATCTATGAGTGAAGTACTAACTTGTTCTTTTTCTCATAATGGATGCAGGTATCATTTGTGGATCTTTCTATATTCTACACACAAATCCCTCTAAAAGCACTTGGTTGTAACTACCAACCTTAAGGCAAGTATCTATTTTTTTGAAGAATCTTTGTACTGTACTTGTATTAAACTAATGTTTGGCTCCCTTCACTGAAAGCTACCTACACACACGGCGCGCGCGCGCACACACACACACACACACACACACACACACAAATATATATATATATATATATATATATATATATATATATATATATATATATATATATATATATATATATATATATATAGATAGAGAGAGAGAGAGAGAGAGAGAGAGAGAGAGAGCACACACACACACACACACAGAGAATTGTGTAGTTGATGTCATTTACATGGAGGGATGATATAGTCATTTGCATTTCCTTCTAATCAAGTTTATTGAAGTATGTATCCGTCTCTAACATTTGCATTGCATTCTATGTCTCCTTCTCTCCCTACAATATAGCCTACTCTCCATGGAAGTTGCCACATGCCCCTCGTTGAATATGAGGAGGAACTAATGCATGTGGGCTTGCAGTCGAGCAAAATACATGGTATATGGAATGCACAAGTTAATTTAGTGGTGGTAAACTTAATTATGGCGACTTGTCAGATTCTTTGAAGTTCGCCCTCCTCATACCCTTTAGCCATGTAATAGCTCTGGTGCACAGCAAACCGCTGTCAGGAGTTTTTTGGAGCAAGGGATTGCGCATATGTACATACCCATGCATGGTGCATCAAATAAAGTATTGCCCATTTTCCAGAGCCAGGTGGTTACGTGGGGCCCACATGTGTACAGGTAGGACACCATGTACATAGTGCATCGATTTTCATCGTTACTAGTACCATTGTGTTTTTCTACAATAAGGAGGAGTTGGTAGCGCGTAAAACTTCTCGAGGAAGCTGTCCGCGGGCCGACGACGTGAGGTCAGCAGGTGCGTCAGATGGCATCTAGTGGCGTCAGGAGGGCGAACGAGGTCAATATTTGCACGCAGATGAGGACGGACACAACGTGGGTGTTTGCTTGTGAGAATTATGCAGAAAGGTCATCATGAGGACCTTTTTTTGGGGCCACTTCACGTGGTGGCGAGGTGCATTATTTGAAAAAAGCTGAGTGCCAGGTGTGCGAATGATGCAAAAAGGTGACAACTATGCACTGCGAGGTCAGTTTTTGGCCTGTTCGGGGTCCGTTTGAGGTCATCTAAAAGGCCAAGGGTGCCCAACTAAAAAATCTAAGTGTGGGAACTGAAAAAACAGAGAGAAGACCAGAAAAAAACGTGGAGAAGAGAGGAGGAACAGCCGCAGGTGTGTTTTTGCTCATTTTGGAGCCTGTTTTGGCTGTAAACTGCTCATCCGAGGTCGGATTTGAGCACTTTGACATTGTAGACTGGGGTTTTGGGCCGTTCCGGACGCGATGGCGCTGTCCATTTTGCCAAATTCCTCACTCTTTTTCTGCTGTTTTTCTGTGTAATCTTCTCTGGTGAGTGAAGCTTCTTCTCCAATTTGTGATTGTATCTGGTATCTTTTACCCATATTGTGTGAGCTGTTTGCCCCATTGGTGTTGGCCCAAGCTCATTTGTATCTAAACATCAGAAATTCTCCTCTTTTGAGCTGAGTTTTTTGGGTGTGTGTGTGTGTGTGTGTGTGTCTGTGTGGAGTGGGCAAGTGGATAGTCTCTCTCCTCTCACTCCAGAGGTGTGTTCCCTGTCTCGGCCAGGTGTGTTGTGTAAGCCGAGTGGTGCCCCATAGTGTGTGTGTGTATCTTCCCAAGAGTGTGTGTCGGGTCGTTATAGAGGCGCTGTGTGTGTTTTCATCCCGCTCACACCGCCAAAAAGGAAACTCCAATTTTGAGTAATGAAAAGACTCTATATTGAGAGAGTCAATTTTAATAGAGTGAGGTTTGGACCTCTCTTTCGAAACATTCGTGATTCTGCTCACCAAAAAGCGCTCGCCAAAAAACACTCATCCAAAAAACATGTTCGTGTGATATTAGTATTCCACATCCCAATGATCATTCGGTTAAAGTTAGTTAAGGTGCTTTTCCGTCAATATTCATTTCCATAGCTAGGCCTTTTCAACAAAGAGCATTGA
Organism: Adiantum capillus-veneris; assembly: GCF_014529385.1. Taxonomy (NCBI): domain Eukaryota; kingdom Viridiplantae; phylum Streptophyta; class Polypodiopsida; order Polypodiales; family Pteridaceae; genus Adiantum; species Adiantum capillus-veneris. Next base: position 88,437,445 of record NC_140931.1, read on the forward strand.
ATATAAGTGAACGTGAGACAATAAGATGAAAACATTTTTGCTTATATTTCTTGCAGTTACCTCTAGGATTTGTTTCTTTGTCATGCAAAGTAAACTATGGATAGTTTGTGCTAAAAAGGGGTAAAGGAAACACTTCATTACCCAAGCCAGTGAACAACTTGGGCTTGCTTGGAGCTTTCATTAATTCCAACTCAATGCACAATCAAGAGTGCTTCTTTCTCTTTATGTGTGATCGAGAAGTTGGTAACATGTTCGAGAGCTTGAATCCACTTGACATAGCCTACTGATAAGCTCCATGGAGTTGCTCTAACTTTTACTGGCATTTAGTTTGCACTTTTTAAAACCGCTAATGCAGTTGCATAGCTTTCTTCATCGTCAGTTGTGCCTCAACATCCTTCTATCTGATCTAGAAGGATATACCTTAAAACGCAATTGATGTACGAAAATACCTTTGAATGGAAAAAACACAATCGATGCATAGCCGTGCTGAAGATACCTTTCAAAGTTGACGTTCTATCACGTTGAAACTTAGTTAAATATTGTGAAAGAACCAAAATAGATGCACATAATGGAAGGATACTTAAATGTGGAGGCCATGTACTTCGTAAGCAGGATTGTTGGTATGGCTTATTTGCACAGTGTAGAGAAGGAACTAGCAGTAGTAGCAGGAGTTGGAGGAGAAGGTAGCTCACTATTGGGACCAGAGTCATTGAAAACTTAAGTTTCAAAATAGCCTCTGACTAGCTTTAGTATTAGGGAACTAGACGTATGGCTCATACATCTGAGAGCTTGGAGGCATGTAGGCCGCTTCACCAATATCATGATTGGGAGTAGCAAGACCATGGCATGCTGGGTGGGTAGTGCCTAAAAGGGGTAGGGCTTGGGTCGACTGAACGTCCAAAGTAGGTATTGCTGTAGCCAAGTTCCCAAGGAAGACCTCGATGATGGTTGCATCACCATCAGTATCGACGTCTACAACATGGCATGTCGAGGAGGGTTGAGCAAACCTACATGCAAGAAGGACCTCTATCTTAATGGAAGAGCGAGGCATGGTTTGAGCAGTTGTAGAGCCCGAGGCCTTGCAATTAAGATACCTCGCCACGATAGGGGATCCACATGAGGCTTGGTATGCTTGTTGTAGGGTAGCAAGGAGAACCAACGATGAGTCTCGTTGTGATAGAAAGGGAATATAATTCTCTCTCTCTCTCTCTCTCTCTCTCTCTCTCTCTGTGGTTGTGCTTACATATATGACAAGTACAGGAAAGTTGCAATTTGCAAGCTTAGAAACATGTAAAGGAAGTTGGCTACTTGTCCATGATCCCTCGACATTGACTACTATTGCTAGCCTGCAAGAACTTGGCCTATATATCCTAGTAAAAAAGAACATGCCCATTAGAATTTTAAAAAAGGTCCATCATGTCAACCTCTAAAGATTTTCACTTCAATAAGGTTCTAACATGCAATGCTTTTTGTTGGCTGGTTGGTATGCACGCTTTTTGCCCATTCAATGCAAGGCAAGAATTTTAAGAGCAGTCAAGCTTTGGTCGAGGAGGAAAGGATTTCAAATGAGAGGGCAGAAGACATTAGCTATCTATGGTGGCACTATTCCATTGCAAACCAATATTATGGTTGCGCTTAGTCAAGCTTGAGAAGTAATGCAATTTCGTGAGATTCCATTATAGTGTGACGGATATCTTGCTTTTGAAATTCCACCACAATGTGATAACTCAAGCATGTTTGATATGGAACAATGGTTTGATGGTCATTCTTGGAGTTTGTGCATCAGGTTGCAGTCACAATGGTGAAGTTGTTTCAAGCCTTGGTACTCGAGTGGCTTCATAGACTTGATGGAAGTTTATTAGTTCTAACCTTTTTTGGTGTTTTTGACACATCCATAATTAACCGCTTTAGATGTACTTCTGTGACTTGGGATCTTGTTAGGGCCTCAATATGTAAGGAGGTTTGAGATTTTGAAGCCTCCGCTATTTTGTGGCAATTTTAGATGTACGATCCATGAATCTAGCATGACATGATTATTTTCTTTAATATACCTTGCTCTTGCATCAATTTGTCAAAGGGTGTTGCTCATATTTGCTCAAAAATTGGCTTCGCTCAGTTTTCTTTGCTCATTGATTGGAAATCCTCCGTATGAGTTATGTGGAGAAAATTAGGGAACTAACTGGGTAGCTGAAGGAGCCACCATCAAACAAATACATGCACGCATAGTTTTGAGTGGGTTTAAAAGTAAGAAATTAAGAGAACAAGAGGTATCATCACCAACATAAAAGTTTAATGATCTGGTGCAAAGATCTTTGAAATTGGAGCAACAAGCTAAGAAAGAGACAGACCAACAGTACCGAAGGATTGTCAACTAGCTCCAATTCTTCAAAAAGTGATTTAAAAAAAGACACAAGTAAGAACAGGAAGTGTTAAGTTGGAGCCTGATTTACCATTGTAATTTTATGTGGTAAAAGCGCACATTTATAAGGCCCCCATTATGAGGAGAAGCCATCGTGCATGAAGGAAAATCACTCGCCGGAAGCCAAAATTTTCACGGCAAAAAATCAGGGGCAACTTTAGGGGCCTCGGGGGCTTCCGCCTCCGAGACTTTTTTTTCCCTCGCCGGAATATTCCTTTTTGCCGGAATATTATGGCCGGACGACGGCCGGAAAGTGGTCGGAAAACAACCGGTCGGTTGGCCGGTGGTCGGAAGTCAATGGTCGGTGGCCGAATTCAATGGCTGGTGACCGAATTCAAAAGCGGATTTGTCTACACAAGGGTGGCCACACATGGACGGATTGGAGGGTCCGATTTGGACTTATTCACATAAGGGCGGCTACACATGGCTGCCTCTCATGAGAGAGGGCAGCCCTTTTGGCCTATAAAAGGAGGCCATTTCTACACACATTTCATAGTGTGTGAAGTTGATGCAACAAGGTGAGTGTGAGGTGGTGAGAGTGAAGCAAGGCGGGAGCTCCATTAAGGGTATAATCCCTTTGTAAACTACTTCTTGTTTTGAAGTACTAAAGCCATTGAGTGGCTGCTTTCCCGTGGACGTAGCCCAAATTGGGTGAACCACGTATATCGTGTGTACTCTCTCTCTCTCTCTCTCTCTACTCTATAATCTCGTGTATGTAAATCTGTCTCTCTCCATGAAGTAATCTACTCAATTATCTATTTAGCTACGTCTTATTTCCTAACAACTGGTATCAGAGCAAGGTTTTCTCGTAGCTAAATTATCTCAAGGAAAGGATTCCTTGAAATTGAGTGGGAGTTATGGCGGAGGAAGGGAAGCTCAAGATTGAGAAGTTCAATGGCAAAAACTATCAACATTGGAAGATGCAAATTGAAGACTATCTCTACCAGAAGGACCTCTATTTGCCACTAGGCGGTCTTGCAAAGAAGCCCGCAATGATGGCAGATGAAGCATGGATTGTCCTTGATCGAAAGGCCCTGGGAACAATCCGGTTAAGCTTGGCGTCAACGGTGGCCTTCAATGTTTCGGAGATGAAGACCACAAAGGACTTGATGAAGTCACTTGACGACTTCTACGAGAAACCATCGGCATCCAATAAGGTATTTCTTATGAAGCGCTTGTTCAATCTAAAGATGACAGGGAATGGTTCAGTTGCAGAACACCTAAATGACTTTAACACAAACATAATTCAACTTCGATCGGTGAAAATCAATTTCGATGACGAAGTGCGAGCTCTCCTTATACTATCATCTCTACCGGATAGTTGGGACAGTCTTGTGATGGCTGTAAGTAATTCTATCTCTGGTACAAATACTCTTAAATTTGATGATGTTGTGGGTGTTCTCCTAAGCGAGGAAATACGAAGGAGAAGCACAGGAGAATCATCAAGTGCTGCATTGTCAGTGGAAACAAGAGGAAGGCCTAAGGAGAGGTTCAAAAGCCAAAAGGGTCGTGATCGCTCAAGACTGAGCAAGTCACGTACAAAGTCAATTCTTGAATGTTGGAACTGCGGCAAGAAGGGCCACGTCAAGAAGGATTGCTGGTCCAAGAAGAAGAAGGAGACAGAGTCTCAAGACAAAAAGCCAACATCAGAGGCCAATGTGGCAGGTAAAGTAGAGCAAGATGCTCTAATTCTCTCATTAGACAATGTGTCTAATTCCTGGATAGTAGATTCCGGGGCTTCATTCCATGCGACACCACACAAGCAACATTTCCAAGACTACACTAAAGGTAATTTTGGGTATGTATACTTGGGAGATGATGAAGCTTGTGAGATTGTCGGCAAAGGTACAATTTCTGTCAAAACTGCTAATGGAAATGAATGGAAGCTTAAAGATGTTAGGCATGTTCCTTCTCTTCGCAAAAATTTGATCTCTGTAGGACAATTAGACGATGAAGGTCACAACATTGCATTCGGAAACAAACGGTGGAAGATCTCTAAGGGATCTTTGGTGGTTGCCAAAGGAGAAAAGGTCGGTACACTTTACTTATGTACTGTTAGCACGCAACCTTCAGCTTGTGCAGCAACTACAAAAGTTGACAGTGCGGTGTGACACTACCGACTTGGGCATATGAGTGCCAAAGGAATGCAAATCCTTCAAACAAAGAAGCTTCTACCAGGTTTGAAAGAAGTGGACTTAGAGTTCTGTGAAGATTGTGTTTATGGTAAACAAAAGAGGGTAAAATTTCAAAAATCAGGAAATGAAAGAAAAAATAAAAAACTTGAGTTGGTTCATTCTGATGTTTGGGGTCCTGCAAGTACACCATCACTTGGTAACATTTATAGACGATGCGACTAGAAAAACATGGGTTTATGTCATGAAGAATAAATCCGATGTATTTTCCATATTTCAAAGGTGGAAAGCCTTTGTGGAGAATGAAACAGGTACCAAGGTTAAATGCCTTAGATCCGACAATGGAGGCGAATATTGCAGCCAAGCTTTTGAAAGCTTTTGTGCTAGCAATGGCATTCGGAGGCAAAGGACAACCCCAAGGCCACCTCAACAAAATGGAATTTCAGAAAGGATGAACAGGACAATCATGGAGCGAGCACGAAGCATGCGGCTACATGCAGGCCTACCGCCTGAGCTTTGGGCGGAAGCTGTAAGTACGTCTGTGTACTTAATCAATCGGTCACCCTCAACGGCATTGGATGGGGGAGTTCCAGAAGAGGCATGGACAGGTAACCCGGTGAATTATGCATTTCTCAAAGTGTTTGGGTGTGAGGCTTTCATGCACATTGATAGAAGCCTAAGATCAAAGCTAGATGCAAAGTCCAAAAAGTGTTTCTTCATTGGCTATGGAGAAGGTGACTTTGGGTATCGCCTATGGAATCCTGAAGATGGTAAAATCTTAAGGAGTAGGGATGTAATTTTTAACGAAAAAAATATGTACAAAGATTACTTGGAAAGAAAACAAACAAAAGAAACAGGTGATGAGTACATGGAGCTTGAGGACGGTGAAGACTCAAGGACTGCAAACGGTGACAATGTGCAACAACGTCAACCAAATGAGGAGCCTCAACCTATTCCTCGAAGATCTACAAGAGCAAGTAGACCTCCAGAAAGGTTTGTTCCTTCCTTCAACCATCTCTTGATCTTAGATTCTGGAGAGCCGGAATCATACGAAGAAGCTATGCAACATGACTCCAAAGAAGAATGGACGAAGAGCATGCAAGTGGAGATGGACTCACTACATCACAACCAAACATGGGAGTTGGTTGAGTTGCCTAAAGGTAAGCGGGCACTTCAAAACAAATGGGTGTACAAGGTGAAGGAAGAAGAAGGTGGGAAGAAAAGGTACAAGTCTAGGCTTGTGGTAAAAGGGTTTTCTCAAAAGAAAGGTATTGACTTGAATGAAATATTTTCTCCTGTTGTAAAAATGAACTCAATTAGGCTTGCCTTAAGCCTTGTGGCTGCTCATGATCTAAATCTCGAGCAAATGGATGTAAATATGGCATTCCCTCATGGTGACTTAGAGGAAGAAATCTACATGCTTCAACCGAAGGGGTATGAAGTAAAAGGTAAGGAGAAAATGGTTTGCAGATTAAAGAAGAGCTTGTATGGTTTAAAGCAAGCATCAAGACAATGGTACTTGAAGTTTGATCGATGGATGTTGGATCATGGATTCACAAGATGCAACTCGGATCACTGCGTCTACACGAAGAATTTGGGAGATGGGAAATTCATCATCCTAATGTTGTATGTTGATGACATGTTGATTGCAAGGGCTAACATGTAGGACATCAAAGACCTAAAAGAGGAGCTGTCTAAATCTTTTTCAATGAAAGATTTAGATGCTGCAAAGAGGATACTTGGTATGAAAATATCAAGGGACAGGACGAAGAAGACAATAAAGCTATCTCAAGAAGATTACATCAAGAAGGTACTAGAAAGGTTTGCAATGCAAAATGCAAAACCAGTTTCTACACCTTTGGCTGGTCACTTTAAACTAACGAAGGATATGTGTCTAAAGTTTCATATGCTGTAGCGGTAGGTTCTCTAATGTATGCTATGGTTTGGACAAGGCCAGACATTGCACATGCAGTGGGAGTTGTGAGTAGGTTCATGGAAAACCCTTGTAAAGAGCATTGACAAACTGTGAAGTTGACACTTAGGTATCTAAAAGGGACAACAACAAATGGTTTGTATTTTGGAGGAACTAATATTTTTCTAGAAGGGTATGCTGATGCAGATATGGCAGGTGACAAAGATACTCGAAGGAGCACTACTGGCTATGTCTTCACAGTTGGAGGCACAGCAGTAAGCTGGGCTTCAAAGCTGCAGAAAGTGGTCTCACTTTCTACCACGGAAGCAGAGTCTGTAGCGATGACAGAGGTGGTTGGAAGTCAATGGCCGGTGGCTGGTGGGGCAGGTGGCCGAATTCAAAAGCGAATTTGTCTACACAAGGGTGGCCACACATGGACGGATTGGAGGGTCCGATTTGGACTTATTCACATAAGGGCGGCTACACATGGCTGCCTCTCATGAGAGAGGGCAGCCCTTTTGGCCTATAAAAGGAGGCCATTTCTACACACATTTCATAGTGTGTGAAGTTGATGCAACAAGGTGAGTGTGAGGTGGTGAGAGTGAAGCAAGGCGGGAGCTCCATTAAGGGTATAATCCCTTTGTAAACTACTTCTTGTTTTGAAGTACTAAAGCCATTGAGTGGCTGCTTTCCCGTGGACGTAGTCCAAATTGGGTGAACCACGTATATCGTGTGTACTCTCTCTCTCTCTCTCTCTCTCTCTCTACTCTATAATCTCGTGTATGTAAATCTGTCTCTCTCCATTAAGTAATCTGCTCAATTATCTATTTAGCTACGTCTTATTTCCTAACAGGAAGAAGGGAGCATGGACTAAAAACATTGAGGTGATGTCCAAGCACACCTCTAAAATCTCTAAGACCAAACCTTTAATAGGGAAAGTAGAGACCTAGTGTACAGAATATAAATTGCGAAGCTTTTAGACACCTGTGGAATAATTATAAAATTAGAATGCATCATTCTATAGAAGGAAAATATGTTTCCATGATAACTTTGACAAACCTAAAACCGATCAAGCAAGAGAGGCTACATGAGAATATCGACTATGGAGCCAGTACTAATAATATGTCTAGAAGAGGATGCTATCAAATTTTTTTTGGTAGAGGTAGAGGTAGAGGTAGAGCCAAATTTACCATACATAATTTCAACTACTACACATGTGGAAAATATGGACACTTTGCAACGTAATGTCCAGAAAGTCTCAAAGCTAAAGTGATCAAGGGGACGATGACAGAGCCCAGTTCTACTGCATGTGACCACTAGGAGCATTGACAAATGTAGAGTGCAAATGTAATGTGTGCATGCTTGGAATGCTATGTGAAGAAGGAGAACTCATAGAGTTTTGGGTGGAGCTCTGTGTGAGGATTAATCCCTCACCTCTCCTTGTTGTTCTATATGATCAAAATAATAGATAAGGTTAGTAGTATGGTTAGTGATGGGTGTTCGGTGCAATAAACAACCATCTATGAATGTTGCTCATTAGTACTTGTAAGCTTCACAAGTCTTACTAGGTATTCGATAATTTTTGGCCACTGAAATTGTTCTTGATACGATGTGATCAAAATGGTCTAATACACGGATCCGACCAACACCCAGGGACTCTGTCGTGACACATAATTGGAATAACATGCACCAATGTCAGTCCTAGAGACTCATATTCTCGACATATGAAATATGTCTCATATAATGATGTCCAAGAAATGACATCCATCAAGTACAGGATGTGCTTTTGTGTGGAGGTAAATGGAAATACTCAGCAACATGAGTGAGTGGGACCCTCATAAACTTTACTCCGCACTAGCTAAATCAAACTCCATGAGCTCCTAGACCATATTGCACCCTTGTGACTATCAACATGTGCCAAACAAAACCCGCCCATGTAGGCCTATAATTGCAGGGTGCAAAAATGTATATGGGACACCATTGTCCCAAAATTCTTTTCCCCTACATGATCTTGTCATGTATCTGAACAACAAAATGGATGAAATCATTCTAGCATATGTCATTAAATATCCAATATCTAACCAACCCAAATGATTTTCTTATATTAAACTGATCATTTAATATGGGATAATAAACGGGAACAATGGTTAGAATATAGACATGTGCTTACGAATCTATCTCAACACGGGGCCAATGGTAAAGGGGCCCAAATGAGAGATGGTCTGTCAAAGAGCAAGGTTAACTAGTGAAGCTTAAAAGACCTTAGGGTTAGCTTCATTAAAGACCTCCAATGGTTAGTGTTAAAATTCCTTTGACCTTAAGCAAGCTAGGGCTAAGCTTGAGGTGGGAACCCGACCTAAACTTAAGCAAGCTAGGGTTGTGCTTGAGGTGGGAACCTTAAGCAAGCTAGGGTTGTGCTTGAAGTGGGAACCAGACCTAAACTTAAGCAAGCTAGGGATGTGCTTGGGAACTCCACCTAAGGTGCTTGTCATGCTTGATGACTAAGGTACTTGAGGTACTTGTCACATTTAATGAGGAAGTTGCTTGAGAAGCTTCCTATGCATGGGGGGTAAGATGCTTGAGTCAAAAAGAGAACCTACACACTTAAGGAGGAAGTTGCATGAGAAACTTCCTATGCATACAAATCTCAAAGTTAGGGGAATTCTAAAAGAGCACATGGGACACATGTCAGACTCTCACTAAGCTTAACCACATGGTGTGCCTGAATGCTATTGGTTGGGCTAAAGAGGGGTCCAATGAGCTTCTACTTCCATCTAACAAATATCTAGATATTTTCAAGCTCTCTCTCTCTAAGGGGTAAGGAGGACACTTGTCAAAAGACTACCCATGTACTTGATTGCAGGCTGCATGTGATTGGCTAGGGGGAGAGGGGTCCAATGAGCTTGCAGCATGTAGAAATTTCACCCAAAGCAAGAAAGGGGGGTGCTAGGGGGATATACTCCACACACACACACTCATTTAGAAGGGCATTCTCACTTGGTGAAAGTTGAGGAACACCACCTCCTTCTCCAAGCTTGTGAGAGTGAAAGCCTACACCAACACTCTTGGCTATGGAATGAAAATCCAACCAAGAGCCATGCTTCAATGCTTAAGCTCGTTATCTTCTCCATCTTCATTACTATGCTATTATGTATGCTAGCAAGAAGAGTAATGTTAAGTGAGGAACTATTTCTTTCTCCTATGGAATGTTTCTTTTTCCTCTTTCCTATCCTCATTCCCCGCTAGCTCTCTCCACCTTCGAAGGTGTTTGAGGCCTTGGGACTGAGGCTTGGAATAGTTAATGCTTTCTACAAAGTTTATGTTATGTTTGTGATGCATGAAGCTTTCCATCTTCATTGCATCATCTAGGTCACAAGGAACACAAAGATTGTATTGTACAAAGTCTCTCTTGATGGGAGAAACTATAATACAAATGCCTGTTGGAGGGGGGACCGGCTCCATATGAATCCGGTCCTCAACTATTGTCATGAGTATTGTTCATGCCAAGTTAAATAAGTACCATGTTTATGTTTCTACCATCAATTAAGTTCACCCGCTATGCTCACAAAAGTAATCTCACAAAAGTGCTTTATCTAATTTCCTAATTCCGCTACTCTCAAAGTTCATAGGCCATTTACATTACAGCATATGCATGCCACTTTGAAAAACTCAAGCAAAGCATATTAAAAAAATTAAACTAAACCAAATCATATGCTTACTAGGACGTGGAAAAGAGCTTACACTAACCCGAAGTCCAATGCACTCTCCAAATCTGAAAGGTGCACTACCAAAAATCCGGCCTCAAAAGGCCCAATATTCCTTTTACTTGCTAAACACTAAATCAAAGATTAGTAAAAATAAACCAATCTTTAACTAATAACCCCAAGTTTTTCCTTGCCAATCCAAACCCCTTGGTTAGATGGTGCATAAAAACTGCTTAAACTATCAGGTAACAAATACCAACTTAGTCTAGCATATCACTAATAGTGATTGTAAGCAACTTGGTAAGGTGAACTTATCTACTACCCCTTTGCAGATTGAGGACTTATTTCCTTGAAAGTATAAATGTGAAAGTCTATACCGTGACCCTCAAACCTATGGAGCGATTTTGCATAGCTGGTCATTCCCCTGAAAATACCATTGTTATAAACACAATCAGTGATATAAATGAAGCAACAAATCTACTCAAGTTGGAATCTTATTCACAATTGGAGCAAAGCAACAAATTCTCTCAAGATGGAATCTTAATTGCAATTGGATCTTGAAACAATCATATCTCCCCATGAAAAGAAGAGAAAGATTTCCAATACCAAAAAGAAAGTAGTCATACTAGATTTTTTTTGGTGTTTGAAACAAAAGATTGTCTTCTTGGAGGCTCTCTTAGTTGATTCATGTCATCCCATGAATTAGTTGCTTGATAACGAGGCGATGTCTACTTGTTACCCATAGAAAGCATCATCTGTATTGGCAACACCGTGTGCATAGAGCCAATGATAAAAATTGCCCACCATTGTAGTCATATACAATGATCACAAGCAAAATGTTTTAGCCACAATTGTTATCAAGTACAAGGTGATAGCTATGATGCACCCCTACAACAAAATAAATAGGAGAAGTATTAAGGAAAATTATCAAAAACAAATAAGGTCTTACGTCATCTTAAAAATCGTGCGAGTCGAATGCATGTGGGTATCATAGTGAGTGGAATCCACCATGAATTTGACGTGGATAAGGATGTCCTTGATAGAGTAATTGGTGTTATAGTGGAAGCATAACAATGATTCAGTGAAATTAGTCCCACCACATTGGCATGACGTGCATGCATATCAAAAAAACAGGGTGATAAGCCCCTGGCTTCAATGACTATCTCATCATTTTAAGCCAATGCCATACATGCCATGTACACTTTGTATTGGCATGGAAACATCATAGTTCAACATTGCCAAGCATAAAATATAAGCTTATATCCAAATATTTTCAATTCGCCAAACTTGTGTGCCATCACCCTTGATCCGAAGTCAATGGGTAGTACTTTGGCACAGAGTAGAAGCCTTGCTTTAAAACAAGCTTGAAATATCTAGATATTTGTTGGATGGAACTAGAAGCTCATTGGACCCCTCTTTAGCCCAACCAATAGCATTCAAGCACACCATGTGGCTAAGCATAGGGAGAGTCTGACATGTGTCCCATGTGCCCCTTGACAAAAGGGGTGCCCTTTGGGTGAGTGGGAGGTTAAGTCAAAGATTCCCCTAACTTTGGGGGCTTTCCCCCTCCTTTGTAGTGTCTCTTTTTGAACCAAGCACCTTACCGCCCATGCATGGGAAGCTTCTCAAGCACCTTCCTCATTAAGCATGCCAAGCACCTCAAGCACCTTAGTCATCAAGCATGACAAGCACCTCAAGCACCTTAGTCATCAAGCACGACAAGCACCTCAAGCACCTTAGGTCGGGTTCCCACCTCAAGCTCAGCCCTAGCTTGCCTAAGGTCAAAGGACTTTTAAACACTAACCATTGGAGGTCTTTAATGAAGCTAACCCTAAGGTCTTTTAAGCTCCATTAGTTAGCCTTGCTCTTTGACATACCATCTCTCATTTGGACCCCTTTACCATTGGCCCCGTCTTGAGATAGATTGCACATGTCTATATTCTAACGCTTGTTCCCATTTATTATGCCACATTAAATGATCAGTTTAATATGATAAAATTATTTGGGTTGTCATCAAGTACGACAAGCACCTCAAGCACCTTAGGTCGGGTTCCCACCTCAAGCTCAGCCCTAGCTTGCCTAAGGTCAAAGGACTTTTAACACTAACCATTGGAGGTCTTTAATGAAGCTAACCCTAAGGTCTTTTAAGCTCCATTAGTTAGCCTTGCTCTTTGACAGACCATCTCTCATTTGGACCCCTTTACTATTGGCCCCTGTTGAGATAGATCCGTAAGCACATGTCTATATTCTAACCCGTGTTCCCGTTTATTATCCCACATTAAATGATCAGTTTAATATGAGAAAATCATTTGGGTTGGTTAGATATTAGATTTTATGACACACACATCTCTACCCAACCATGCCTAACATAGGCCCTTAGCCTGCTAAATATAGTGCCCTTGTATTGCATGGCCTATGGCTTGGTCCATCTTACCCTAGGCCTGACATCTCCCACTAGGCAAGCTAACCACACAGCTTCCTTGATAGCATCATAAACTACCACATACTTTGCCTCTGTGGTGAAAGATGGCGTAGAATTTTGTAAACCTGATCTCCATGACATTGTTGCTCCAAAAAATAGGAAAACATAGCCAAATGTGGATCTTCTACTATCCACACAGCTCGCATAATCCAGATCCATGTAACCCACAATGGATACGTCACTATTTCCAACGTGTAAGCACTTGTTTTCCATAACTTTCATATATCTCAAGGTGTGCTTCACTACTTCCCAGTGATTTCTATCAAGATTTTCCATAAATCTATTAATCATTCCCACTATAAAAGCAATGTCCAATCTTGTGGCTACCATGGTGTACATAAGACAACAAATCTTGAAGAATATGGAACCTTAGGCACTTACGCTTTCTGAGCAACAAATTTTGGAGCATCATTCTTGCCAAGTTTTTCAAATGTCTGCATTGGGGTACTCATGGAGCTTTCCCCCTATGTATGTTAAAATGTTGCAAGACTTTGCGGATATACATTTCCTGAGACAACTCCAATATTCTAGGTTTTCTATCCCTCTTGATACACATACCAAGAAAGTGACTTGCATCTCCCAAATCCTTCATAGCAAATTATGTGCTAAGTGACTTCTTCAAGATAGAAATCTTTTCTTTAGACTTCCTGACAATGAGCATATCACGACATAAAGTATCAAGATGGTAAGTGAACCATAATTCAACTTTTGGATATACAAGCAGTGATATTCCTTGCTCCTTTCATACCCTTGGGACTGCACATATTTGTCAAACTTCATGTACCACTATCTTGAGTCTTGGTTTAGGCCATGCAATGCCTTATGCAATCTACACACGTGTTATGCCCTTGTACGCCTCTCAGGTTTGACCTCAAAACCCTTTGGTTATTTTTGGTAGACATCCTCATCAAGATCCCCGTGAAGGAAAGCCATCTTCACATCCATCTGGACAAGTTCCACGTCCTCAATGGCTATTAGTCCAAGCACAAGATGCAATGTAGTCATCTTGACTATTGGATAGAAAATCTCATGAATTTCTATGCCTCAATGCTCACACAAACTAAAATCATAATAGTTTAACACAAGCATATAGCCAAAACACTGTAACTTGCTTCATTCCCTTTGGACACTCATATGACCAAACTTCTTATGCCACAACTCATTAGAAGGTAGATTAACTACATAGATAGATTTCTCTTACTAAAGATACATACAAGGGGATATAATGAGCTAGAATTTGGCATTTGAGCACGACCAATTGACCTTTTCTAATTATTCAAGAACCATTGCCGAAACATTGTAGTGTATCCAATATCATCAAGTTGTGCTACTGAAACCAAGCTTTTAGTTAGATTTGGCACATGTCTAACACCTGGAAGCATGCACTTCATACCATTGCACATGTGCAATTTCACATCTCTAATGCCACATATCTCAAGCAAGTGAAAATCACCCAGCTTAATCGAACCATGTGTAGAACCATAATCAGAGAAACACTCTTTGTGAGGAGTAACATGAAAACTGGAACTCGGGTCAATAATCCAATTGTATCCATATAATTTTTCAAGATCTGACAACACCTTTGGACTCAAATCAAAAGTAAAGAGTAGTCCATATGATGGATGTGGCATGGGGAATTGTGGAGCTGAGGAATCTCGTGCATGAGTGCATGCAAGAAGGGGGAAGGAGAAGATGAGAAGAGAGAGACCAAGGCTTTGGGGAGACACACAGTCAAGCAGTAGGTTATGTGTCCTTTTTCTTTTTGTGTATATAGAAGGAATACAAGGGTTAGTGAGTTACTAAGGGTAGGGAGTGTTCGCGCGGTTGACTCCAGGGCCTTTATCAAAAAATCTCCCACTTGAAGGCCAATGTGGCTGTTGCAAGTGGTGACTAAAGCTAGTATCTACAATCATGAAGCATGACATTTTCACCCTTGTACAAATTTCCTCACCCTACAACCATTAACTCAATGCAATGTGCAAACCGCTCCATAGAGCTAGGCTCTTTATAAGAGCATCTTCTTGGTTGTCATCAGTGTGGACCTTGTCAAGATCCAAACGCTTATCCATCAACACATCTCGAATGAAGTAATACCTCACATCAATGTGCTTTAACTTAGAGTGAAACACGAGATTCCTTGCCAAAGCAATGACACTCTGACTATTACAGTGACACTCTGACTATCACAATGCAAAATTGGAACCTGCTAAATGTCTAGATCTCCCACTAAATGAGCCAGCCATATAGCTTCCTTGCCAAAGCAATGACACTCTGACTATCACAATGCAAAATTGGGACCTGCTAAATGTCTAGATCTCCCACTAAATGAGCCAACCATATAGCTTCCTTGCTAGCATTCAAAGCTGCAATGTACTTAGCCTCTATACTGAAAGAAGACGTAAAATCTTGAAGAGATGATCTCCAAGAAATGGATCCTCCTGCAAATATGAAAATATAGCCAGACATAGATTTTCTATTGTCTCTGCGACTTGCATAATTTGCAATGGTGTAACCAATAATAGATGCATCACTATTATTGAAGCGTAAACACCTACTTGCTGTACCCTTTAAGTATCTGAGGATGTGTTTTGCCACTATCCAATGCTGCTTGCCAGGGTTAGTCATATACCAACTAACCACTCCCACTACAAATGCAATGTCTGGCCTGTGTGTGTGTGTGTGTGTGTGCACGTGCGTTGCAAGTGCCTATACTTTGCTAATGAAGCACTTACAAAAAAACTTGGCACACTTATGATCGAATGTGCTCATCTTTGGATCTCCATGAAGAGATTCGTATGAGCTTCATCAATTTTCTATCTGAGAAGGTATGAATGATGATTTTGGCATTCATAACCCATATGCAAGCAAGTCCATAAGATGCAGATATAAAAGCTATAACATGTTATCTCCATAACATGCAGATATAAAAGCTAGGAGCTAAAACACCATGGGTAGCATAAAATAGAATAACTCAATAGGGAGTTCGAAGCATCTCTCTCTCTCTCTCTCTCTCTCTCTCTCTCTCTCTCTCTCTCTCTCTCTCTCTCTCTCTCTCTCTCTCTCTCTCTCTTAGTAACAACCCCCATGCCCATGCAGCCAGAGGCACATAACACGTAGAGAGGGAGAGTAGTCACTGGTAAGAGCTGAATTCTTTCTTGCTCAAACGCACACGCGCAAACAGAATCACAAATCGAGAGAGATCGAGAGAGAGAGAGAGAGAGAGAGAGAGAGAGAGAGAGAGAGAGAGAGAGAGAGAGAGAGAGAGAGAGAGAGAGAGATGGGGCGTATTGATGTCATAACGACAATTAGTGCTCGGAAAAAATGTGACAACTTGATATTATGCCCCTAAATAGAGAAGAATAGTGTTTTTTTTTAAAAAATAGCCCAATTTTTTGAAATCTCTTTTTTGAAAATTCATGGAAAGGAATTTTGTACGTTTGGGAAAATGATTTTTCCCAGACACTAGAGACAGTGAAGGAGCTATCCATCGCCGAAAGTTAAAGAGAAAGAAAGAAAAGCTCTTATGCCATTGCTTACTTTGGGATACGGATCTCTTCACGAAGATCGAGTTTCTCCACCCTGGACCTCCCTACACATTACCTGCCTCTAGGACCGCACACCGGCACGCATCGCTACACGGAGAAGTTGATTCTTTGATGTGTTGCCATTGACGTTTTATACACTGAGGGTTTTACTGATTGGTGCTCCCTGCGCAACAGTGTTTGGGAAAAATCAATTTCACAAACAAACAAAATTCCAATTAAGATAAATCCAAAGAAGAATTTCCTAATGACGTGCACCGGAAATGAACACATCTTTCATAATCACGTCACACGTTTTATCAACACGTGAGGGTTCAGTCAGTTCATGGATTTTTGCCCTTGAATTGCTGGCACCTATATATGCTCGATGTAGTATATATTCGAGAAAATTCATTTTACTAAACATAGAAAATTCCCTTTATTGAAATTTCGAGAGAAAATTTAAAAAAATTAAGTTTAGTTTTTTGGGGTTTTCCACTAATTTTCTCTATTTTGGGAGGGATTTTCTCCTCTTCCCCTTGCCTTCAACCAACGTTTTTGAAATTGAAACTGGCACGATATTAGGCCCTAGTCACACACAGGCGCCCCAACATGCTCCAAAAGAGCATGTTGGGCGCCTGCAATGTCACACACAGGCGTACAAGCATCTATTACAGACGTTTTTGCTCTAGAAGCCGCAAATGATCCCTAGCCTGCTGGCAAAGGCGCACCTGCACCGGTGTGACCTTTGTAGTTCAAAGCTTCTCGCACACAGTTTTTGCGCATGTCCGCAGCTTGTTGAAGACAGGCGAGGGGGTTAGATCGGGTAGCATCACCTTCTGCCGGACACCATTGCAGGTTTTGCCATCTCATTGTCACACAAGTCAGGGCGGACATGTGTGACAGGGGCCGACACATTTTTCCCGAACAGTGGGCCTTGATGTAATGTCTTTGTAGCACCGCACGCTGGCGCGCGCTGCTAGAGAGAGAGAGAGAGAGAGAGAGAGAGAGAGAGAGAGAGAGAGAGAGAGAGAGAGAGAGAGAGAGAGAGAGAGAGAGAGAGAGAGAGAGAGAGAGAGAGAGAGAGAGAGAGAGAGAGAGAGAGAGAGAGAGAGAGAGAGAGAGAGAGAGAGAGAGACTTATGCGTGGCGAACCTGGCTATGGCGTACTCCAAGCTCTTGCTCCTCTTCTTTGTTTTCTGTCTCTCTAGCACCGCGTGCCGGCGCGCGCTGCTATAGAGAGAGAGAGAGAGAGAGAGAGAGAGAGAGAGAGAGAGAGAGAGAGAGAGAGAGAGAGAGAGAGAGAGAGAGAGAGAGAGAGAGAGAGAGAGAGAGAGAGAGAGTTCTGCGTGGGGAACCTGGCTATGGCGTACTCCAAGCTCTTCCTCCTCTTCTTTGTCTTCCTGCTTTTCCTAGTGCACAGCCAGCCATCCATGGCTCCTGCTCCTTCCCCGACCAGTGATGGAACCACAATTGACCTCGGCATTTCCTATGCCCTCATGTTTGTGGCGCTCTTGGTTACATACCTTGTGCATCCTGTTGATGGCGTCGCGTTCAACCTATTTTGAAGAGCATCATTTGCACTTTGCTATTTCTTAACCCCTTGTACACAATTGCTAGAGAGTTCCTAATCAAATAACCCTTCTTTAATGGCTGTATGCTTATGGTAAAGTGCTTTCAACAGCCTCTTTCCAACAGTTTGTTGGAGACACTCTTTATTTTTTTATAAGAGAAATCCAAGCTCAGGATTTATTTGGGTTCAAAAAAACAAAAAAGAGAGAGACGGTGTCATAAGTAGCTGGTGGCCCAAGACGGCTCAGATTGATGATGCAAGCCTATTAATGATTGCGTTAAGTCTCCCCTTAATTCACAAGAAGATTTAAACATTTCCTCACGTAGGAAAACGGGCTCTTTTTTAGTGTTTTTCATACAATACATTAAATCATGAGCTTTTGCTCAAGAGGCACCACATACCTAGCTAGGTACGATTGGGGTCAGAGGACCGCCGGCCCCCCCACCAGGCCGGTGGTCCCCTGCCCCAATCGTACCTAGCTAGGTATGTATGCCTCCTTCACAGAAGCTAATGATGTTGAGGTAAGTCACAATGTGGGAATTATTGTGAGAATTTGTCTAAAACTTCTTGTGGTGCAAGAAGGAGGAGAGAAAGAGAGTGAGCAAGATTTGTGGGTGATGGCTTGCATGAAGGTGGATAGGACCTCGGGATAGGACCTCGAGGGCACTATCAACACAGTACAAGGCAACGGAATGTATCGTTGAAGGGTTATGCAGAGGATGTTGCTTTGAGATGCACTAGGTTGACTAGCAAATGGCGAGATGCACTAGAGAGAGAGCTGCACTAGAGAGAGAGATGCACTAGGTTGACTAGCAAATGGCGAGGAGCCTCTGTTTCCTACTTCTTGTGCACATGCACGTCATTCTAGAGAGAGAAATGAGGAGAAGGAGATTGCTACAAAACTCCAAACGAAAAAACGGGTACCATGTATTTTAACCGTTTGTAATGATAAAAACCTCGTTAGATTTTGAGGTTGCATTTGGGAAAATCAAGAAATTTACACAAGTCTTAGTGTAATTATGGCTAAAAGCTTCAAATTTTGACCTAAAAACTAGGAGAGTTTCAAGTTTTCCCTTATTTTCACCAGTTAGGAAAAATGTATTTTTCTAGCCCTCAGGGGTAGAGGGAAAGAGAGAGAAGAGGTGATAACATTCTCTCTAGAAATCCACATTGGTGTGTGCCGCTAGATCTTTTGATTGTTCAAGATCATTAACTGATTGACGAAGAAGAAGAGAAAGATAAACTCTAACTTCTTAGAGAGAGAGAGAGAGAGAGAGAGAGAGAGAGAGAGAGAGAGAGAGAGAGAGAGAGAGAGAGAGGAGTCAAGTAGGATATAATTGAGTAATGCAAGAGGCGGGTCCATCAAGTTCTTGTTCTTTAAAAAAAATAGCCTCTCTAGCACTTCACACTAATGTGGTAAGAGAGAGAGAGAGAGAGAGACAGAGAGAGAGAGAGAGAGAGAGAGAGAGAGAGAGAGAGAGAGAGAGAGAGAGAGAGAAAGAGAGAGAGAGAGGAGCCAAGTAGGATATAATTGAGTAATGCAAGAGGCGGGTCCATCAAGTTCTTGTTCTTTAAAAAAAATAGCCTCTCTAGCACTTCACACTAATGTGGTAAGAGAGAGAGAGAGAGAGAGAGAGAGAGAGAGAGAGAGAGAGAGAGAGAGAGAGAGAGAGAGAGAGAGAGAGAGAGAGAGAGAGAGAGAGAGAGAGAGAGAGGAGAGCCAAGAGGGATATAATTGATTAATGCAAGAGGAAGGTCGATCAAACTTTTGTTCTTGCAAAAAATGAACTCTCTAGCAATTCACACTAACATGGAGAGAGAGAGAGAGAGAGAGAGAGAGAGAGAGAGAGAGAGAGAGAGAGAGAGAGAGAGAGAGAGAGGCTTGGCCTGCACAGAGGGGAGCAAGGAGGTGATGGTGTAGCCAATTCTAGGAATCCATATCATGCTCCCAACATCCAACATCTTATAAAAGCTGCACCACTCAAACCCATTGAGAAGGCTTGCAAACGAAGTTATTTAATAGTACGATGCCAGAATTCTTTGCCACACATCCCAAGGCTATATTGGCATTGAGCTTACGAGGCCATGTAATTATGTAGCTTACTTGCATGATATCAAGCTCATATTCCTTCACCCTCCTACAAACTAATATATTAAAAAAAGACAAAGATTTTATATACGAGAGATTTTTGGTATTGGAGGGATAGGGTTTTCAAGTTGTAAATATACATTTTGTTTTTGAATTGTCCACCGTGGTTTAAGGACATCCATCAACTTCATTATGTTGGCGAGCAAGGCTTAACCTCTAACAAAAAAAGTTTGAATTAGATAGAAACACATACTTTCACCCTCTCATTATGATGCTTAAAAGTAATGAATACACCCTCAATGCTTTGTGATTTTTAATGTATATTTTTTACCGTGTTTTACTCGGTTTAGGGATTTCTCGAGAAAACTCGCTCGGAGTTTGAGATTCCTCACTTTCCATTAGGCATAGAGTTACTAATCTATACAAATATGTCCCATGAAGAGGGTAGAGATCATAATAAGAAGATGGACCACACTTCATCATTAAATTATAGTGCATGTGATGTCAATTGATTGAAAAGTATATTGAATGCCTTTGAGTGCTTGAAAACTATTTCACCTTCTTTCATGCAAAGCTTATCCCACAAGGATTTAGAAGTACCTTTACCCACTATGATGAAATACATAGACTTGGCTAAGTATAAATGAATAGTGGACCGGGATTTTGTATCAAGCATCTTCCACCATGCTTCTGTATATCCTTTTTCCTCTGCACACTCAAAGATCGTCTCTAATTGACCTTTTTGGGTCAGCACATCTTGGATTTGCTATTTCAATATAGAGAAATACGTGTTATTGAACTTTTTGATTTTGTTAATGTCCTTACAACAAGAAAACCTGGTGAGATTTTGATAGAACCTCCTTTGTAATGAGGGAAAAATTTCAAGCCAAAACACTATTCAAAGACTTATAAAATGCATAGACATACTCACGAATAAAATTTGGTAATCTCCTTTGTTCGGGAAGTAAAAAATCAATTCAAGTGATGCATAAACTGCATAAAATCAACTCAAGAGAGTAAATATGGGCATAAACTATCAACTATCACTGAGAAACGACTGCCATACACAACATCAAGCAAAATATCCGATCAAATACATAATCTATGGTGAGGATACCATAATAGGGAATTCCAATAGCCTATGTCACCAAAGGTATCTCAACACTTGAGAAAACCCCAGCTTAATAATCCCTCATGCAGGACCCTCCATAAGGTTAAGCAGATACAATGACTAGCCACACTCTCAGAAAGGGCTCTTCAAGTCCAAATCTTAGAAACAGTTGGAGAATGTCAAAAAACACCAAAGAATGGCTCGACCCGGTGTACAATGGGTAGTATCCACAAGTCAATGTACATGAGTGTGAAAATAGGCACCAAAAAATGTTGCATGCAGTAAACAAAATCCTTGTGAGGATATCTGCTCTCATAAGAGCTTAATAGCACTATGTGGGCTCAAAAAATGCACCTGCCAATGCATAACAATTCGGGGAGAAATTGATTCCACAAAACCACTGCCAAAGATACCTATGAAGGCATTGGACCTATGTGTGTCTGAATACCTAGAAAAACTGATGTATGTGGGCTCAAAGGCCCCTTGTAAAACCTATTGTGAGAAGTCATGTGTGAAAGTGTAGACTAGGAATCCGTTGTTGATTTCCGGCACCAAATGGAACTACCAAAAATGCCAATGCTCAAAGCCGAAACTAGGTCAAAAACATGGGCAATGTCATTGATGCCGATGTTCGGTGTCACTCCTCTATGAAAGAGGGACCTAACCCGATCATGTCAAGAGTGCTGTCATTCGCAAGAAATCACCGATGTTGAGAAGAAATACCACTAATGTTGATGGTGTTGGGCCGATGGTGAACGCCAATGCGAAGCATCGAGAAAGCAGGTGCACACTCTCTCTTGCTCTCTACACCAAAATCGCCGGAGCCGGTGTGACGCTTGTGCATGATGTGCCATCGATGTTGCAAATTGGTAAACCAATCAAGATGGTCAAATGTCGCTTATGAAGAATGCTCGACCATCTCTCTCTTTAATGCAAAGAGAGAATGTGTGTGTGTGTGTGTGTGTGAGCAGTCATGCATGTGAAAGGCCTCTTAGGAGAGAAAATTTATTAAAAATATCTTTTCAAATCCTCTACCCGATTGTTGAGTTGTTGCCTTCAATTTTCTGTTCGATTGTCTTCAAATCTAGCTACGAGGCCATGTTGTGTGTGTGTGTAAATTTCGGAAATAAGGGGGGGTTTTGCACCCACTATATTGTAGTTTCATACTTAAATTTTTTTGTGGATGCTCTGCTTGCTGTAAATTGCCGTCCTCAAGATTTTGATATTGGAAAGTGTTGCCTGAATGCTTTGCCAATTCTCCGTGCACAATCACTGCTCAACTATGCATGGCTTCAAAAATTGCCCATTCTCTTGCGGCCTACTGTCCACACATGACCACGATGCTCCCAAAATACTTGCATGCTAGTGCTCGATTTACTTATAAGCCCGATTTGCTCCTGCTTTACCCCCTGTGAAGTTGCCAAGCTGCCCAATTTGTGGTACCGGTTGCTTATTTTTCTCCTCACATTGCTACTCAATTCACTCACACTACCTTGCTTGCTTCCATTTCTACTGCACTTCTCTGCTTTGCTTTTGATTCTCTTCAAACTTCACTTTTGTGAGCTGCAGATCCAACCATTCCTTGCTCAAACTATTCTATAGATATCCCCATTGATTTTGATTGTCAATAGATTTTTGGCTCTATAGATCTAGAGATTCCATGGAATCTCCAAGGGGAGCTGCACCCAAACGGGTGCAGGGAGGGCCAACGTCGGGTTCCTAGCTTGAGTACTGATTGTGGGGCTAAGGAAGCTTGTGCATGAGTGCGTGCAGGAAGGGGGGAGGACAAGATGAGAGGAGAGAGATCAAGGCTTTGGTGGAACACATAGTCAAGCAGTAGTTTGTGTATCTTTTTTCCTTTTTGTATATATAGAAGGAATACAAGGGTTAGTGAGATTGTGAGGGTAGGGAGTGTCTGATAAAGCAAACACATGGCCTTTACCCAATAGGAACAACATCAACATGTGGAGACCCAATAACATTGAGCTTCTCTATCTTCACACTACTCTTAGGAGATACAAAGATTATGAAAATGGATTTACCCTTCTCTGTTTGCAACAAACAACAATCCTTTTCCATGTGTCCTTTTGTGTGACAATGGTAGTATTTAATGCTCCTTGTCTCCCATCCATGGCTCTTTTGCTACACGCATTCTTATGATCCTAAGAACGACATAGAGGGAAGACCTAAAAGTCCCTTGCTACTTAAGTACATGGGAAGATCTTCGTTGTTGATGAGTATAGCCAGGACCTACAAGAATCTTTTCAAAAGGTTAAGGAGCCTATGTCCATCTCTCAACAAAGGCAAAAAGTTGTTTTGCTGACAAGCATAGAAGAGCCTTAACATTCAAAGAAAATAATTGGGTCTTACTTATGTTTCTCAAGGCTCGATTGTAGCAAACAACGGGCCATCAAAAGTATTATGCTAAACTAGAAAAAAGATACTAAGGTCCTTTTCAAATCTTGAAGCCAATCAATCACATGGCTTATCAACTCAAGTTTCCCAACCATTGGCCCATACACAATGCTTTTCATGTGAGCCTACTTAAGCCCTACAAAGGAGAGCCACCAAGAGAACCAATTATTAAAGACCCTCCAAAAATTGAAGACCAAGAAGAGGTGCTACAACCCGAAGCTATCCTTGTGCATGAAGACAAGGTACTACAACATGGTAAGATTATCCGATGGTATCTTATTAAGTTCAAAAAATATCCTTTTGAAGATGCTAGATGGATGCAAGGAATACAGCTTAAGGATAATATGAACCTTGTCAATGCTTACAATGCTACTAGAATAAGAAAATGTAAATGCTTTCTAAATGAACAATGTTTTTGTCTTATAAGACTGATCCTCCTTTGTGTACAAATTTAAATAGTATACATGCTTGGAATCATGTTTGTGGTGATGACATCACTCAAACACCAAGTAGAATTTGTCACTCTACTTTGGGAGTATGATATGGACTAAAGAGTAGACATGCTTGCGGCAGCTACTCTCCCAAGCACCAAATGGACTAGTCATCCATTCTGGAATGATGACGTAGGGCAAAAAGGGATCCTCTACCCGCTAAGAAACGTAGACTAATGACTAAGGCTTTATCTCTTCTACCTCATAGTTGAGGACGACTATGATTTCAAGAGAGAGGGAATGTCATAAAATCTAATATCTAACCAACCCAAATGATTTTTTCATATAGAACTGATCATTTAATGTGAGAGAATAAACAGGAATAAGGGTTAGAATATAGACATGTGCTTATGGTTCTGTCTCAACATGGGGCCAAGGTTAAAGGGGTCCAAATGAGAGATGGTCTATTAAATAGCAATGCTACCTAATGGAGCTTAAATACCTTAAGGTTAACTTCATTAAAGACATCCAAAAGCTAGTGTTAAAAAGTCCTTTGACCTTAGGCAAGACCTTAGGCAAAGCTAGGGCTAATCTTGAGGTGGGAGTCCTACCCAAGCATGAGGTGCTTGTCGTGTTTGCTAACTAAGGTGCTCAAGTTGTTTGTGGGAACCTTTCCCAAGCTTCGGGTGCTTCTCATGCTTAAATGAATAAGGTTCTTGAAGTGTTCAATTCAAACATGATTTCTTAAGAGGCATAAACGATTTTCATGCTTAAATGACTAAGGCGCTTGAAGTGTTCAATTCAAACATGATATCTTAAGAAGCATAAAAAACACATGTCAAGATCCTTCCCATTTGGCCCTCATTATATGCTTGAATCCTATTGGAGAGGCTTTAAAGGGGTCCAATGAGAATTTAAATGAATGAAAATAAATAATTAAGTTCTTTCTCTCAAAGAGGAAAAAGAGGACACATGTCCAAATGGTATAATTAAATAATACGAGAGAGAGAGAGAGAGAGAGAGAGAGAGAGAGAGAGAGAGAGAGAGGGTATACTCTCCCACACTCACACACACTCTCTCTCATTGTGTGAAGTGCAAAGTGCAAGAGCTTCATCTCCTTCTCCAAGCTTGTTGAGAAGTTGAGAGCCTACACCAACACTCTTGGCTATGGAATGCAAATCCAACCAAGAGCCATGCTTCAATGCTTAAGCTTGTCATCTTCTTCATCTTCATTTATTACGCTATTATGCTATGCTAAGCAAGAAGAGTGATGATAAGTGAGGAACTATTTCTTTCTTCTATGAATGATTCTTCTTCCTCTTCCCTACCCTCATTCCCCGCTAGCTCTCTCCGCCTTCGAAGGTGTTTGAGGCCTTGGGACTCAGACTTGGGATTGTTTATTGCTTTTTGCAAATTTTATCTTATGCTTGTGATGCATGAAGCTTGCTAAAGGCAATGAGTTTGAGGATAAGAAGAAGGAACTGGAAGGTCTTTTCAATCCCATTTTTGCTCACTTGTAAAAGGATTGTGTAGGTAGTGATGTTCCTCCTGGTCCTCCTTATGATGTTGCGAAGGAAGGTGTTGGGCCTAAGATTGAGGAAGTCAATTTAGCATTTTCCTCCATTGATCTTCATTGTATATGTACAACCTTAGACTCTAGAATGCATGAAAGACAATTGGCCATTTTTATGCTCACAATTGAGATTGTTTTTTGTTTTGTAAATTTTGATAATATACTCTAATTCTTTGTCTATATAGTAGCATGATATTGAAACTTTTGGCCTTGAAGCTGTTTATTTCCTCTTTCACACTTTAATGTTAGCCTCAGATTTCCTAACAGAGTATTGATGCAATACATTAATCTTGGGATACTATTCAAGATAAGTGTCAAGATTATTTAGCTGTGTGCTGTGGAATGTTTAATGCACATGATGGCATTCTTAAGTCAAGAAACCTTCTTGTAATGGAATTGCGGATTTTGTTGATAATTTTAATAGGCAGGGGAGACTAGTCCTAGCAAATCAAGATCTTTATTCAACGGTGAGGGTCATTGAGTTCAATTTGGATACTCTCTAGAAAGGCCTTTCGTAAATTCTTAGCATGACCTTTTGATTTTCTTCTCCAATTTTGTCAGACCACTTGTCCAAATGGGCATAATTCGCTTGTCATAATAATCAATATCTAATTCTCCTAAATGATTTTCTCATATTAAACTGATCATTTAATGTGGGGAAGGCCAGGGGAGAAAAAGCTAGAATATTGGTTAAGCTAGCAGACCGGCCACAATAGGGATCCAAAGGAGGGAAAATAGGATCCAAAGGGGGGGCCATCTGCAAAAGAGCCATGTGCAACAATGGGCTAAAAAGACCGTAAGGTTCAGCCCATTAAGACTTCCAAAATGCTAAGGTTCCGAAATTCAAAGGTTGTGTCCAAAGGTCAACCCTAGGGAAAATTGGATGCTTTGTGTGTGCCCTAAAAGTCTTTGCACATCCCTACATGGGAGGGGGCGAGCCCTAAAGGTAGGGGATGAGAGAGAAAGCCACACACACACACACACAGGCTCCCTTTACACAAAGGGAATGAGGGACACATGTCAGCTCCCTAGGCTAGATGCCCACAAGGTGTGCCCAATTTCTATTGGATGACTCTTGAAGTGGACCAATGAGAATTAAGCTAGAGTAAATCTAGTTTAATTAATTTAAAAACATTTAATAAAAGAAACCAATAAGAATTAAGTCTCCTAGAAGACTATTGGGCAGTCTCCCAAGGGGTCCAATGAGCATTCATGAACCCCATGGCTTGCCTGATTCCTATTGGCCAGGAGGCAAAGGGGTCCAATGAGAGTTTAGTTTAATTATTTAATTACCTAAAGCTCTCACAAAAGGGGAAAGGGGGACACATGTCAGAAGGCTATCACTTATGCTGCTTAATTGTAATTGGCTTGACTTGGGGAGGGCCAATGAGGCTTCAGCAAGAGCAATTAGCAAGAGGGCTCGCCCAAGAGAGAGAGGGGGCTGATTTTTGCAAGGCATTATCACACACACACTCACACAAGCTCATGTGTGAAGAAAGAGAAGACTATCTCTTCCCAAGCTTTAATGGAGAACTCATCACCTACTCCAAGCTTGTGAGATAGAAGCCTACATCAACACTCTCTTGGCATGTGGATGCAAATCCAACCAAGAGCCAAGCTTCAATGCATGCTCATCTCCTCTACCAAGCTAATTACTAAGCTAAGCTATGCTACATATGAGTGATTATGTGAGGAGATGTACATCTTTCTTGTAAGATACTCCTTCTTCCTCTCAATCTACTCTCATACCCTGCTAGCTCTCACCATCTTCAAAGGTGTGTTTGGTCTTGGGTCTGAGAACAGGGATAATTCAAGTTGTGTTTGTTAAGTGTTTTGCTTAGTGCATGAAGTTTCCATCTTCATTGCACTAGCTAGTCTTGAAGGAACACAAAGAATTGTATTGTACAATGTCTCTCTTGATGGGAGAAACCATAATACAAAGCCTTTTGGAGGGGGGACCGGATCCATGAAAATCCGGTCCTCAACTGTTGTCAATAGCTTAATTTCTCTCTCTTTTGAAAGTATTGTCGATGCTATCTAACTAGATGTTATGCTTTTCGTTGCTCTCTCCACCCAAGCACTCTTGTAATTCTCATTAGGAATCTATTCTAATGAAATGCCCACTATGTTCATGCTAATTTCCGCTACACATAAGTTATTAGGCCATTAAATGTTAAATTGCTTATTCTATTTCTGTGTCTCTCCTTTACTCCTGAGAGTCGCATACAGCTGGGCATTATCTTTAAGGATAGCACACCTTTCTTTCAGTTGTGGCATAATCACATTTTCTTATTCTAAAAGAAAACATACTAAAAATATATTACTAAAAGAAAACATTATTAAAAGTATATTATCAAAAATGTTCTCTAGTAAGCACCTTCATATACATAAAAGTTCTTTTATTTACAAATAGTCCACAAGAGTTCAAATCGTGATTTAATTAAAAAATGCAAACAACGGCCAACGTTCTCTCCTTGCAATGCTTTAACTAGAGGGGCGAAAATTGGTCAGATTGATACATTGTGATGGATTTGTCCACCCATGCACTCTCAAGGTAGAGTTAAGATGGTGATTTACACAACTTAACTTGATAGGGTGTACAAGTAGCAAGGGTTGGATATCACAACATTGGATGCATTAGCTCATGGAAATGGCATCTATTTATAGAATTGAGCAAGGATGTATACATCATAGGTGGTTTGGGTGGCATTGACTACACATGACCCACTACCAATGACCGTCTACACCAGCCACCTACCACTGGCCATTAATTGACCACAGCCATCGACTAACATCAATCGATTGTTTGTTACTACACTATATACACATGATACAATGTCCAAGGGAATATTTCTTAGAAATTTTTCCTTGGGGGCGCTACCCTCAAATCCCTAACAGAAAGGGTCACTACTCTCCCATACCCCCCAACCAGGTTATTGTCTCTACCTTAGACCTTAAAGTTGGGCACCTGAATTAGCTCACTACTGTCATGATCACATCAATGACCACTTTGGTTGAAGCTAGAATCATGCCAAAGATGTGTGTACTAATGGCTTCTCCTAATAATGGGGACCACAAAAATGTGCAAAATAAAACAAAAAGAGATACATCCTGAAAGGAATGCATTGAGTATATTCTAATACATTAGGCTCTCCACAATGTGGGCAAGGATTGACTTGAAAGCAATATTTACTTTGATCATTTGTTCTTCCACAATGTATGTAGTCTCTTTAGTTGTAGAGCATGAAGAAAAACCAAGAACTTGGTTACCTGAGAGGCCCAAGACTACCTTGGCTGTATTCACCGCCCAACCTCCCTTATATAGCCCCTGGCTACCGAATCCCATGTTCCACACTGGTAGCTAGCCACCTACTGGCCCGGATCCGTGACCCCCCCCCTGGGTATGCCCTTGGCATGACATTACTCCCCCCTTGGAAAAGTGTTTTCGTCCTCGAAAACTAAAGTGGGAAACTTCTTCTTAAGAACACTAATGTTTTCCCAAGTGGCGCCTTCTTCAGGTCAATCTTTCTACTTAACGAAAGCTTAACGAAGTACATGATGACGCATATGTAAATCATGGTAGTCAAGGATTCACTCAGGTTCATGCAGTGGTGTAGGAGGTTCAATGAAATCATGAATAACATCCTGATTTTTCACATTGTTGTCCCTTTGTAACCATCTTGGTGTAACCATTGCCTTATAAACTCCGTTTAGAACCCAATTGAGTATGCTAAACGAGTTATCACAACTAAGATGTATCTGAAAGAGTACCTCGTTCTCTTTCCATGAAAGTAACTTTCTGATATAACTCATCAACTAAGTTTAAGTCCTTGACTTGTTATCTTCTTGTATCAGTAAACAACCACACCATTAGCAGTGACTACGATTGAGAACCTAAATTATACTGGAAGAGACTAAACCTAGTCGCAAAATTGCTTTAATTTATAATAAGCAAACTCCAACTAGAGAAATACATGCTTACTAATTGGATTGATTGGTGCTAACGTACACACTTTGCATATCCTTTAGCACAAGATTATGCT
This sequence comes from Adiantum capillus-veneris, assembly GCF_014529385.1. Classification (NCBI taxonomy): domain Eukaryota; kingdom Viridiplantae; phylum Streptophyta; class Polypodiopsida; order Polypodiales; family Pteridaceae; genus Adiantum; species Adiantum capillus-veneris. The sequence goes on from NC_140931.1 coordinate 88,466,849, forward strand.
TTGTAATCTACCTAATCTGCCTATCCCCTTTGATACTGACAGGAGCATAACTATTGTAATCTACCTATCCCCTTGGATACTGACAATAGCATAACTGTTGTAATGTGCATATCCCCTTGGATATTACTGACAATAGCATAACTATTGTAATCTTCCTATCCCCTTGGATATTTATAATAGTGAGGTGTCTAGGATTCCCCATGATTTACAGACAGTCTTCCAAATGACTGGTAAAGAGGGATCACAATGTCATACAACATTGCTAAGAAAATGACAATGTCATAAATAACCATCTTGGTTAACTGGAAAGATCCACAAGCACCAAAATCGAGCAATGATCTCTATTGGTGATTGGTAAATCCACCATAATCTCATAGAGATACTGCACATAGAATGCAAAATGCTTCATAGCACTAATGTAATGAATATGCATGCCATCCAAATCAGCCTTTGCTAAACACTAGGGCCCATAACACAAAGTGTGCATGCATTTAGCAAAAAACAGATCCGAACCTGTATATCCATGATCATCCTTCTCAATATTGATGGCGAAGTTGATGCTCCTAGCACACATTAAAGAGGAATGTAAATAGTTCTGAAAAGAAACTAAATACTTTATGCTACAATCATTTGCAAGCCTTGCTGAAACGTTTGAACCATAATAGAAGGTGAAACATTAATCACTTCTAGGTACAAACAATGAAACCTTTTCATTAACAACTCATAGCCTTGCTATATGCATAAACAAGTAGGGTATCGGAGGGAGCTTTTTGAGGAAGCTTTGGAGGGAGCTTTTTATGAAAAATGGACAGGTTGGCAAACTTATTGAAAAAGCTCTCTCTATGAACTTTGTGCTAGATTCCTTAATCTTACAAAAGCTCCCTCCAGCAAATGCTGATAAATGTCGCAGCCGTTCACCCAAAATTGTGCTACCACATCAACAGACACGAGTGGTGGTTGGGATAGAGATTTAGAGAGAGAGAGAGAGAGAGAGAGAGAGAGAGAGAGAGAGAGAGAGAGAGAGAGAAAATTTGCGAGGGTTTGCCTTTATAAAGGCATATAAAGCTATATTTTTTACTCAATTTAAAATTATTATCGAGTGAATACTTACATTGAATAAAAAGATACACTCGATAATAATTTTAAATTGAGTAAAAAATATAGCTTTATATGCCTTTATAAAGGCAAACCCTCGCAAATTTTCTCTCTCTCTCTCTCTCTCTCTTAATTTTTAGTGGAAATATTTTCTCTATATTTCATTTTCTCTCCATCCGTCCCATGACTTGCACTAGTGGCAATATTCCCCAATGCCTTTCCCTCGACATTGAGTTGTGTGCCACTAATCCCCTCACACTCTATTCTAAAAGCGCAAGCAGCTAGCATTGAAGCCGTTGGCTTAATTACTTGAGGATAACCATCATAAGCTTCAGTGTGATCAATCCTGCTATGCTTTTTTACCCTCATGTACTCCACTTCGACGTTTACTCTTTCCATTTCTTCGGCCTCTGCCATCTGCATCGCCAACATCCTGATAGCATGAGCAAAAAAATGTGTTGAACATGCTTGCGAAGGCAATGAGTTTTGGTGATTTGACTCCAGATTAGGCCAACTGATCATCAATTGAAATCTGGTATCTTTGGCATATTGAATGCTATCATCTCCCAGGCAGACTTTAAGTGGGTGATCAAGGTATGTGAGATTTGATAACCAAGAAAATTGATGGGTCATGTGATGTGTAGCTCCAGTATCTAATAGCCATAGGTTGCTAAATGGAGAAGAGATAGTAGTAACATATAACTACATAGGGTAATGAGGGTACTATCATATGTAGAGATTGCAGCATATTGGGCTTGACCGGGGAGAGATGTGGAGGGAAATGAGAGCATGCCCCCCCCCCCCCCCCCCCTTCCCTTGATGATAAGATGGGTGATGATGTATGTAGGCAAGAGAGATAATAGAGGGCCGTTGGTAAACATTACCTTGATTCTTGGGGTTGTCGACAGTCCTTTGCCTCATGCCCGAGGCGATGATAGTTGGAACATTTCTTGTGCTTCTAGTTGTGATTATGACTTTGCAGATTATTATAGGACTTCTTTCCTTGACCTTGTTGTTGGGGTTGTCAAGGTTGCTAAGGATTATATGGTTTCCTTTGAAAATGCTTTTGATGCTTTCTAGTAGTAAAAAGAGCCATAGTCTTATGAAAATCGGAGGTTTTCTCTCTGAGAGTTTCCTCTTGTTTAACCTTTGCCACAAGATTATGTAGCTATAGATTTTTGAATGTTTCTTGAGTAATAATAAAGGTTCTCCAAGATGACGGGAGAGATGCTGATAAAAGCATAGATTGTAGTTGCTCTGGGATTGTTAGGGCAGATATAAGGACTTCATCAAGCAAGACTTGCCAAGATTAGAAAAACTTGGAAGATGAACGGCCTTCTGACATTGTAGTGTTAACTAGCTTCTTGATCCAGGAAACTTGGTAAACAAGGTTGTAGCGCGGATAATGTGTCGTGCTCTCTACAGTGGGTGGTCCTCAGTGCAATGTGCGTGACAATCTCACTCAACATACTGAATCTCCCTCACACAGACTGAACAGAGAGGAAACAAAAGACATCATCAAAGCTCACAAAGACACAGCAGTAGACTTGAACATATGACTCGACTATCTCAAAGACTGATACAGACTCTGGCGTGGCAGCAAACTCAGCTCCAGCCAAGGACTCACAAGTACAATGGGGGTGTCGAGGCTCAGATGTGCTGGGATGGTGAAGACGTGCTCTGTGTCAAGACTCGCTACTCTCCAGGACGATGTTGGAACAAAGGTGAAGAAGATAATCTGGATGACCAACCGCTACTACTCCTATGTACCACCATAAAGAGCCACCAACGGCTCATAAGTGTCAGCCATGTGGTGACCTGGCCACGAGGTCCACTAGACCACCGTCGGTACTTGCCACGTGTCACCCCCAGCCCAGAGGGTCCGTCCAGTGTGAACCAGACCAACTGTACTAACTGTGTCCTCTGAAAGTGACATTGTAGCAAGCTACAGGTTGCCCGCCACAAGACCGCTCACCGTCTCGGTGAGAGGAAATATTGAAAAACTAGGAAGTAAAACCAGTAGGTACCACATGTAGATCTTTCTTGCAGAAGGTGCTTTTCCCACCCATGCAAGAAATGATTTCAGCTGGCAAGAGAATTCAACACTTGGAGGAGGAGGTTTCTCTGCTCGAACAGAGGATGGCGGATTCATAAGTAGAGATGATGACAGTTCAGGAGAACTCTAAAAAGTTCCAACTAGAGTGTGAAGAGCTGCAGCAAACTCTTGGCACTACTCGAGCTAAAAAGCAATGAAGTGTGGCTGCTCTGAAGGAGGCATGTGATGCTCGCAGCTAGAATTTCCATAGAGGATGGACGGATTGTGTCTTCTTCTAGATGTATTGACTGGTTTTTGTTAGAAAATCAGCTTCAGCTGCTGATGTTTTTGGCCTCAAATCAGCCTCAGCTGCTGCTGATGGTGGAGAGGGGGGCTATTTAGGGGAAGGGGAAGTTGAGGGGGAGGGTAGAGGCGAGGGGGGCTGGGTAGGGACGAGGGATGTGAGGGGGAGGGTAGGGGCGAGGGGGAGGGTAGGGGTGAGGGTGAAGGGGGTGGGTAGGGGCGAGAGAGGAGAGGGGGTGGGTAGGGGCGAGGGTGAAAGGGGGCTGGATAGGGGCGAGGGTGGAGGGGGAGGGTAGGGGCGAGGGTGAAGGGGGTGGGTAGGGGCGAGGGTGAAGGGAGGGGAGGGTAGGGGCGAGAGGGTGTGGGGTGGGTAGGGGCGAGGGGGTTGGTAGGTTCTCATGAAGCTACCTTATTAGAGACAGTTGAATCTTTGAAGAAAGAAAAAGATGTTTATCAGGAGCCGCTTCAGGAGTTCAAGGATAAACAGTTGCAGGTGGATGAAGAATTTATGGTACAAGGTGGTTCTGCACTTAAAAAACTAGTGCATGTTTCTATTCAAACACTACAAGCTGCTGAGGAAATTCAGAAGTCAAGTGGAGAAGCTTTGCCAATGGAGGTTGAATATCAGAAGGAGCTTCCAGATGCTGCAAATATTGAAGTTCCAGAACTCAGTGCAGCAAAGAATGAGGAGACTGTGGTGCCTACAATCCAAGAATTTGATACTGAAATCGTTCTCAAAGATATGTTTTCAAGTTTAGGATGATCAGGAATTCTTTTCTCTATTTCTTACTGATCAAAGGATATGTGGATTCGAGTCAGATTTCAGAGAAATCCACCACCGGGCTGTGCCATGTGTTGACAGGCATATCAGAATGTCAATTTAGTAGTTAGTCGGAAGTGCTTCATCGGATATAGTTCATCAGATATAGTTCATCGGATCATAGTTAGTCGGATGTTGTTTAAATCGGATATTTAACAGTTATGATATATCAAGACTGAGGTTGTTATTACCAGTCTGTTTTGTATGGTGGTTATAAGTCGGAGTTATGATAGCGCAGTGGTATTCAGAGATGTTGTAGCTCTTCTTGATCAATGAAGCACTCTTGTCATCTTACTTCTGAACTATCAATTTCTTCTATCTCTTACCTTCAGTATGATGTTAGTACTTCTGTGTATTATTTCCGAGTTATGAGTTGCTAAAAGATTTGTGATGTATTAGTATTTTCTGTGTTGATGAACCACAACACATTTGGCGATCCTGCGGGTTCAGTTCTCATGGTTGAGGACGTATGCAGTTATCGGGTATTATTCTTCGGTTCATGAATCTCATTCTGGTGATAATGCATGTCCGAGCTAGGTAGAAGACACTCTCGCATATATTACACACGGGCTCAAGCCAGAGCAGGCAATATAGATCCATTCCACTATGAGGATGTGATTGTTGATGAAGAAATTGATCCACCACCTCAAGAGCGGTTGGTAAATTCTAGGGAAGAGGGTTCTGGAGCAGCAGAGGACAGGGCAGTGACGCAACTTGTGGGGGCACTACTCTTGACAGCAGGACCTGCACGAAGTAGAAGGCGACTCCAATTTGACCCATTGAGGGGATCTAGCAGGCAAAGACCTATAAGAATCCCAAATCCCATTCCCATGGCTCAACCACCTCCTAATCTGCAGATTAAATCCGCCAAATTCAGAGGGAACCCCAAAGAGGATGCAGATTGTCATGTAGCACAATTTGAAACCCGCTGGCAAGCAAGTGGATACCAGGTGATGTTTCCAGATCCTATAAAATTACAGCAATTTGCAGCTACCTTGGAAGGCAAGGCCATGAGCTGTTTCAACCAATATGGAATGGCTCACTTTCCTACTTATGCTGCACTTAGTTTGGCTTTTCTACAAAGATTTCGGAAGGAGAAAACTCCTACAGATATTTTAAGCAAGTTACGACACATCAAACAGGGGACAATGTTGGTAGAAGATTTTGCTCAGAGATTTAGAATATTTGTTGAGAGATTGCAGGGAAATGAAAGGCCAACTAATGAAATGTTGGCAGGCTACTTTCTAAAAGGATTGAGGAGTGGTATTAAAAATGCAGTGGCTAGCATTGACATTGGAGGAGGTTTTGATAATTTGGTACAGGCTGCTTCTAGAGTTGAGAAGAGGCTGGGAATGACAAAGTCTAGTAAGAGAGGTGACAAGGAATCCGAAACAGGTTCAGAATCCGAAACAGGTTCAGAATCAGATACAAGGAATCTCCCTTTTGGGCCCCTTTACAATTGGCCCCGTGTTGAGATAGATCTATAAGCACATATCTATATCTTAACACTTGTTCCCGTTTATTCTCCCACATTAAGTGATCAATTTAATATGAGAAAATCATTTGGGTTGGTTAGATATTAGATTTTATGACATATGAGTTGCTAAAAGATTTGTGATGTATTAGTATTTTCTGTGTTGATGAACCACAACACATTTGGCGATCCTGCGGGTTCAGTTCTCGTGGTTGAGGACATATGCAGTTATCAGGTATTATTCTTTGGTTCATGAATCTCATTCTGGTGATAATGCATGTCCGAGCTAGGTAGAAGACACTCTCGCATATATTACACACGGGCTCAAGCCAGAGCAGGCAATATAGATCCATTCCACTATGAGGATGTGATTGTTGATGAAGAAACTGATCCACCACCTCAAGAGCGGTTGGTAAATTCTGGGGAAGAGGGTTCTGGAGCAGCAGAGGACAGGGCAGTGAGGCAACATGTGGGGGCACTACTCTTTACAGCAGGACCTGCACGAAGTAGAAGGCGACTCCAATTTGACCCATTGAGGGGATCTAGCAGGCAAAGACCTATAAGAATCCCAAATCCCATTCCCATGGCTCAACCACCTCCTAATCTGCAGATTAAATCCGCCAAATTCAGAGGGAACCCCAAAGAGGATGCAGCTTGTCATGTAGCACAATTTGAAACCCGCTGGCAAGCAAGTGGATACCAGGTGATGTTTCCAGATCCTATAAAATTACAGCAATTTGCAGCTACCTTGGAAGGCAAGGCCATGAGCTGGTTCAACCAATATGGAATGGCTCACTTTCCTACTTATGCTGCACTTAGTTTGGCTTTTCTACAAAGATTTCGGAAGGAGAAAACTCCTACAGATATTTTAAGCAAGTTACGACGCATCAAACAGGGGACAATGTTGGTAGAAGATTTTGCTCAGAGATTTAGAATATTTGTTTGAGAGATTGCAGGGAAATGAAAGGCCAACTAATGAAATGTTGGCAGGCTACTTTCTAAAAGGATTGAGGAGTGGTATTAAAAATACAGTGGCTAGCATTGACATTGGAGGAGGTTTTGATAATTTGGTACAGTCTGCTTCTAGAGTTGAGAAGAGGCTGGGAATGACAAAGTCTAGTAAGAGAGGTGACAAGGAATCCGAAACAGGTTCAGAATCAGATACATCTTCTTCTGAAGAATCGGATACTGGTAGTTCATCTGATGAGGAGGAAATGAAGAAAAAGAAGAGTCCTAAGAAGAAGAAGAAGGACAAAATAGGGGGTGAAGTTGATATAGTTCAGCAATTAAAGAGTATTGGCTATTCAGTCATAGCACCTAAAGAGAAAAGGTACTGTGAGATTTGTGAAAGAGATGGACACACCAATGCTCAATGCTGGTACAACCCTAAACAAAGGGGTAAAATAGGTACAGGTGCTGGGCGGGTTACTACTTCAGCAGAGGCAAATCAGGTGGCTCCATTTAGAGGAAGACCTCCTGGACAGGGATTTCAGAGGGGACCTGGAAGAAACCAGGATAATAACCAAAGAAGGCCTCAAGGAGTTATGCCTTGTGTATATTGTGGTGGCCCTACACATTGGGTTGGCCTTCGTTGTGCCTTATGGGTAAAACACCGTGATGAGAGAGGTGTTCCTGTTGTTCCATTCAATCAGGAGAACCAGCAAGCAGGCCCTCCACAACCACCTCCAAATCAACCACAGGCACAAGCAAATGTGATTATTATTGACATTCCGATTTATAAGGATACCCCTAATAAAACAGCCACAGTACTTCGGACTGAGGAGTATGCAATGTGGAGAATGATTGTCAATATCCAGATAATATGGAAGATGAAATTGATGTGCTGGCTGTGACTAGATCCAAGGCTAAAGGTCCTATTGATTGGGAACAGCAAAAAGGGGTTAGAGATGAGGTACAGAAGCAGGTTCAGAAGGAGCAGCGAGGTCAACACTTGGAGGATCATGCAGAATCTTCTGATACACTAGTACAACATAAAAAGCAGGTTGAAGTGCCTGCACCAGATTGGTTTGAGGTATTAATTAACTCTCCTTTACACTTTTCGTTAGACCAAATGCTTTCTATAGTTCCAGCATTTAAAGAGAGATTGCTACATAAGTTACTGGATAAGCACTATGAAAGTTCCATACAACAGAAAGACGAGCCTGGGGTGAATAGTATTCATCCTTCTGATGTGGATTTCATGGTTATGAAGGTGACTTTACAGGACAGGATATTTGAGGAAGTATTGCTGGATGGAGGATCTGGTGTCAATATCTTACCTGAGTCAGTTTATCTCACAATGGGCTTAGGGAGATTGGATCCAGCACCTTTCCAAGTGAAAATGGCTGATCAGAGGAGGGTTCAGCCAATTGGAATTTTAAGGAACTCTTCTATTCAGATTGCAGGGATGCAATTTCAAGTTAATTTTGTTGTTCTCAGAATGAAGGAAGGTGATGCTTCCTATGAGATGTTGTTGGGAAGACCTTGGTTTAGGTTAGCCAAGGTGAAACAGGATTGGGGTGAGAATCAGGTGGTGCTTACCAAAAGGAAACAAATAATCAGCATACCTATGCTGGGAAGAAAGCACATTCCTGGAAAAGAAAGACCCTTGTTTGCTCAATCAATCAGTCTTGCTGAAGAAGTAGAGGATGATGAGGAGGAAGCCATTTTGCAGGCTAATTCGACGGTCATACCTGTTTTTGAAGTTGATATTGAGGGAATTTTGCAGAAGGATCAGGAAACAGAGGAGCTTTTTGATGAACCTGTCATGGGACAGGAAATTCAGGGTTTCGACATACTAAAACTGATGGATCAGAGTCTATCAACTAGTGTCAAAGAGGAAGTTCAGCAGGAGGAGAAGGATGCCAGAGATATGGTGGAGAAAATTTACAACAAAAGATTTGGAGGATCTAAAAGGGTTCAGCAGGATGAACTAAAAGAATTGAATTTAGGGACTGAAGAAGAACCAAGGATGGTCAAGGTTAGCATTTATGTGGATGGGGAATTCCTACAAGACTTATGGTAGTTATTGTTGGAATACAAAGATGTTTTTGCATGGGATTTTGTAGATGTAAAAGGTATTGATCCAATACTGCATCAGCATCACATTAATCTGAGAGAGGATGTCATTCCGATTGTCCAACAGAGATATAGGATGAATCCCAACTTTGCACAGCAGGTTAAGCAGGAAATTGATAAATTATTGGTAGTTGGTTTCATCAAGCCTATTCATGAAGTCACTTGGCTATCTCCAATCATTGTGGTACCAAAGAAGAATGGGAAGATTAGGGTTTGTGTGGATTACAGGAAGCTAAATGTTGCAACTATTACATATCCTTTCCCAATGACCTTTTGTGATGCTATCTTAGATGCAGTAGCAGGGAAAGAGATGTATAGTTTCCTTGATGGTTTCTCAGGGTATAATCAGATTCAGGTTGCCGAGGAGGACCAACATAAAACAGCCTTTATTACAGATTGGGGAGCCTTTGCATCTACTGTTATGAACTTTGGCCTTAAAAATGGACCACCATCCTTCAATTTTACAGCTTATAAGACATTTGAACCTTATTTGCAGGATTTCATGAGAGTGTTTGTAGATGACTTTTCAGTTTTTGGTCAAAGGGCTTTACACCTTGAGCATCTGAAATTATGTTTTGAAAGATGTAGGATGTTCAGATTGTCCCTGAATCCCTACAAAAGTGTAATGGCTGTCAGGAGTGGTGTGCTATTGGGTCATGTGGTCTCTCAGGAAGGGATGTCAATAGATGTGAAGAAGATTGAGGTAATACAATCAGCACAAGCACCTGGCAATATCAAGGAATTGAGCAGGTTTGTGGGACAAGTTAAGTGGCACAGCAGGTACATCAGATATCTGGCTAATGTCTGTATGCCTCTTACCCATTTAACCAAGAAGCATGTAGAGTTTGTTTGGTCTGAGCCACAGGAAAAAGCATTTCAGCTTCTCAAGAAGATGCTCTCAGTTGCTCCCATATTACAACCTCCAGATTGGGTACTACCATTTCATGTGTTTGTTGATGCCTCGGATATAGCCATTGGAGCTGTTTTAATGCAGGAGAAGACCCAAGGGTGGTTTAGACCTGTGTACTATGCTAGTAGGGTGCTTACATCTGCTGAGAAAAACTATGCAGTGACTGAGAGGGAGGCATTAGGGATGGTTTATGCTTTAAACAAATTCAAACATTACCTCTTGTGCAATAGGGTCATATTCCATGTGGATCATCAAGCATTGCTTTATCTTATTAAAAAGCCCTTACTTACAGGTAGATTGGCAAGGTGGATGCTATTGTTGCAGGAATTTGATTTCCTTATGGTGCATACACTTGGCAAGGAACATGCAATAGCTGATTACCTAAGTCGGATTGAGACAGGGGAACAACTGATAGGGATTTCGGATCAGTTGCCAGATGCATATTTATTTGAAGTTCAGAGTTCCATTTCTGATTCATGGTATGACCAAATGCTGGTGTTTCTAACTGATGGTGTTATGCCAACAGGGTTTACAACAGACCAAAGGAGGAAATTTTCCCTAACAAGCAGACCCTTTTTAGTGATTGCTGGAGCATTATATAGAAAAGGGATTGACCAGGTCATTAGAAGGTGTGTACCAGATTATGAACAATCAGCTGTGTTGCAAGAAGCCCATTATGGAGCAGCAGGAGGACATTTCTCAGGGGACATTACAAAAAAAAAGATACTCCAAGCTGGTTTGTGGTGGCCAACTGTGTTGAAGGATGCTCATTCCTATGCAAAAAGCTGTGTGGTGTGTCAATAGTTTGGTCAACCAGATTCTAGAGATAGAATGACAGATCATCCTATACTGCCATTGGAGCCATTTCAAAAATGGGGTATGGATTTTGTAGGACCAGTCAAGCCTACAACAAGTAAGGGATGCAAGTACATTCTAGTAGCTACTGATTACTGTACAAAGTGGGTGGAAGCTGTGGCATTGAAAGATAACAAAGCTCAGAGTGTGGCAAAGTTCTTGTATCACAACATTATGACCAGGTTTGGATGTCCAGTAGAGTTGGTCAGTGATAGAGGTACACATTTTTTGAATGAAGTGATTTCTGAGTTAACAAAAACCCACATGATAATGCATAAGAAATCTACAGCTTACCATCCCCAAGCTAATGGACAGGCTGAGAGTACTAATAAGACTCTTATAAAGATTCTGAAAAAGATGGTACAAGAGAATAAGAGGGATTGGGATGTAAAGCTGGATTCTGCCCTGTGGTCATTCAGAACAGCTTTCAAGGTAACAACAGGTATGACCCCATTCCGATTGGTGTATGGCTTGGAAGCTGTAGTACCAATGGAGTTTGTGGTACCTAGTTTGAGGATTACTGCTGAGAAGATGACTCCAAAGTTGTCAGTTCAGCATAGAAGCAAGTATTTAATGCAACTAGAAGAAGACAGGTTGATCAGCTCCTATATAACAGAAGTCATTCAGAGAAGAAGGAAAGCCTGGGTCAGCATGAATGTCAAGTTTAAGGTTTTCCAGGTAGGTGACTGGGTAATGCTTTACAACTCAAGGTTAGGTCCCCATCCTAGGAAGCTTAATTTAAGGTACAAGGGGCCATATCAGATTATCACAGACCTAGGTCAAGGAACTTTTATTGTAGTAGATGTTTCTGGCACAAGGGTAGAGAAACCTGTTAATGGATTCAGGTTAAAAAAATTTCAAGGCAAGCCACCCCATTTAGATTGGCTCAAACCTACTATACCAGAGGTTGCATTTTGTTAAACGGTGGAGTTCTCTTCAGGTACTATGGACCAGGATACTGTTGATCAATCATCAGCGTACACAGGCTTTGCATTCAGGTCAGGGATCGGATTGTACTACATCGGAGTTTGTTGGCTCGGAGTCTACTGGGTCGGAGTTCACCTGATCCGATTACTTAAACAATGTTTAAATTTCAAATTTTGCGTCGAAAAGGGTGCAAAGTTCCTTCCACTTAACACCATCATACGAGTAAGGGACGACATCATTTCCTCACACACTTTTAGAGGCCTTAGCGCTTGTGCGATTCACATAAGTAGTGCGCGCATACATACTCCACAACTTGCTAAGCTTTCTCCTACTTCTGCTTCCGCTATGCCTAAGCCTAAACCTATTTCTGTCATGCGACCATCGCCGGAAGATGAGCAAGGAGAAGTTGGTAAGCTGCGCCCTCGCAGAAAAGGAGTAGTGCTCAGAGTTGATGTATCTGACCCAGAAGACGAGGTCGACGTGCTACCTGAAGAAGAATCAGCACCAATGTCATCAAGCAAAATGCTACAAAGTTTAATGGAGCCTTTCACTGATTTCAGGGTGGAAATTGATTGTCAGGCAGAACGGAATGAGAAGTGGTTGAAGGCAACAGGTTTATATGAATTTGCTACTCTACCTTGGGTCCAGTGGAAAGGGAACATTTATGCAAAAACGCAAATGGAGCTATTACGAAAATCCAAAGGTGCCATTTTTGAGAAGGTACATCTTAGTCCAGGTGTGGTAGCTCAGGTATTTCAGCTTCCCTTTACCTCTGTTACTGCAGTACCAAAATGTTCAGATGAAGATCTGAAAAAAGAATTTGGACCAAGAGAAGGAGGTAGGCAGTACTTTATGTTGAAGAATGTAGAGTATTGGAGGAGAGAACAACTGAAATAGTTTTTGGAAAGAGTTTGTTTTCTAGCTAAATATGATTACATGTCTAAGGAAAATTGGGCACCACTGTATTTTGCTGAAAATAGGGGGAAGGTCAGTTGGGCACATTGGGTGTATGATAGGATTCATGCAGAAGTCTTTACCTCGGATAGGAGAAAGACCTAGTTGAGTAGCAGATTAGCAGCATTTCTGTCTGCTTTGTTTGCTTTTGCTCAGAAAGTTGATGAAGGGGAGGTCACAGTTTCTCTCATTACTCCTATCAATGTGCTCAATCCTGGGCTGGAATAGGGGAGAATATCTGACAAAGCAGAGTTCAGTAAAAGCGTGGATGAAAAGTTGAGGACTATACAGGATTTTATTGAAGCAGGATACACTGAGGATGAGGCCAAGATGGCATTGACTAGTCATGAGTAAAAACTGCTTATGGGGAATTTGCTCAAGAGTTTGGATGTTGAGACACAAACTCCTAGTAGGGTTATAGGCAAAACTTTTAACATGCCCAAAAAGAGGAAGCTGGATAGTGCTTTGCATGAAGTGGCCAAATCATTAGATTTCTCTCCAGCTGGTCCTAGTACTTCTACTAAATCTGATTTGCTTATTTCTGATGTACCAACAGCTCTGAAGATGTTGCAGGAATTACAAGGATTTGTAAGGTATCAGCAACACAATATGGAGGAACAGTTACAAAATATAGCTGAATCTGGTATATCTAAAGCAATGCTGCACCAACAGTCGGAGTTGGTGGAATCCTTGAAGCAGGAATTGGTAGAGCAGAGGGAGAAACATCAACAAGAGATGCAGGATCAACTGAAACTACATCAACAAGAGATAGCAAAGGTTAAGCTCTCTTTGGGAATGTTTCAAGAATGGACTAAGGAATTGGAAGGCAGCGTCAATTCTGAGTTGGATCAAGTGTCTGGCAGAAATACAGAGTTGCAGGTGGAGAAAAAAATGTTACAACAAAGGTTGAAACCTTTGGAAGCTTTGGAAAAGCAGGTATTAGCCCAAGAAGATATCAATGTTTCTGGAGTACTCATGGATGAAGGGGATCTCAATCTGGTAAGGCAACAGTTGGTTGAGGGGATGCAGGATGTTTGGAAAGCAATGAGGGAAAGGCTGACATGAGTTATCAAGTATCCCTATGAGGCTGTAAGATCAGGCTTCATCAGTTCTCATGAAGCTACCTTATTAGAGACAGTTGAATCTTTGAAGAAAGAAAAAGATGTTTATCAGGAGCAGCTTCAGGAGTTCAAGGATAAACAGTTGCAGGTGGATGAAGAATTTATGGTACAAGGTGGTTCTGCACTTAAAAAACTAGTGCATGTTTCTGTTCAAACACTACAAGCTGCTGAGGAAATTCAGAAGTCAAGTGGAGAAGCTTTGCCAATGGAGGTTGAATATCAGAAGGAGCTTCCAGATGCTGCAAATATTGAAGTTCCAGAACTCAGTGCAGCAAAGAATGAGGAGACTGTGGTGACTACAATCCAAGAAGTTGATACTGAAACAGTTCTCAAAGATATGTTTTCAAGTTTAGGATGATCAGGAATTCTTTTGTCTATTTCTTACTGATCAAGGGATATGTGGATTCGAGTCATATTTCAGAGAAATCCACCACCGGGCTGTGCCATGTGTTGACAGGCATATCAGAATGTCAATTTAGTAGTTAGTTGAAAGTGCTTCGTCGGATATAGTTCATCAGATATAGTTCATCGGATCATAGTTAGTCGGATGTTGTTTAAATCGGATATTTAACATTTATGATATATCAAGACTGAGGTTGTTATTACCAGTTTGTTTTGTATGGTGGTTGTAAGTCGGAGTTATGATAGCGCAGTGGTATTCAGAGATGTTGTAGCTCTTCTTGATCAATGAAGCACTCTTGTCATCTTAATTCTGAACTATCAATTTCTTCTATCTCTTACCTTCAGTATGATGTTAGTACTTCTGTGTATTATTTCCGAGTTATGTGTAATGGAATTAGCCTATTCAACTTGAGAATAGCGGAAATTAATGAGAATACTTTCGAGAAATAACTTTGTGAGCATAGCGGGTAGACATAATTGAAGATAACAACATAATCATAGCAATTAGTTAACTTGGCATGAACAATACTTTTGCAAGAGAGAGAATTTAGAGAACATGACAACAGTTGAGGATCTGATTTATGTGGAGCCGGTCCCCCCTCCAATAGGCATTTGTATTATGATTTCTCCCATTAAGAGAGACTTGTTACAATACATTCTTTGTGTTCCTTGTGACCTAGGTGATGCAATGAAGATGGAAAGCTTCATGCATCACAATCATAGCATAACATGAACTTGAAGAAAGCTTTAATTGTCCCAAGACTCAGTCCCAAGACCTCAAACACCTTCGAAGGTGGAGAGAGCTAGCAGGGAATGAGGGTAGGGAAGAGGAAGAAGAAACATTTCATAGGAGAAAGAACTAGTTCCTCACTTATCATACTCTTGTTGCTAGCATACATAATAGCATAGTAATGAAGAAGAAGGAGATGACAAGCTCAAGCATTGAAGCATGGCTCTTGGTTGGATTTGCACTCCATAGCCAAGAGTGTTGGTGTAGGCTCTCAACCTCTACTTGCTTGGAGAGGGAGCTCTTGCACTTTGCATAGCACACAATGAGAGTGATTGTGAGTGTGTGTGGGTGAGTATACCCCCTAAGCACCTCAAGCACCTTAATCAAGCACCTCAAGCAGGACAAACACCTCAAGCACGACAAGCACCTCAAGCAGGTCAAGCACCTCGAGCTTGGGCCGGGTTCCCACCTCAAGCTCAGCCCTAGCTTACCTAAGGTCAAAGGACTTTTACACACATTTATTGGAGGTCTTCAATGAAGCTAACCCTAAGGTCTTATGCTCCATTGGTTAGCCTTGCTCTTTGATAGACCATCTCCCTTTTGGGCCCCTTTACAATTGGCCCCGTGTTGAGATAGATCTATAAGCACATATCTATATCTTAACACTTGTTCCCGTTTATTCTCCCACATTAAGTGATCAATTTAATATGAGAAAATCATTTGGGTTGGTTAGATATTAGATTTTATGACATATGAGTTGCTAAAAGATTTGTGATGTATTAGTATTTTCTGTGTTGATGAACCACAACACATTTGGCGATCCTGCGGGTTCAGTTCTCGTGGTTGAGGACATATGCAGTTATCAGGTATTATTCTTCGGTTCATGAATCTCATTCTGGTGATAATGCATGTCCGAGCTAGGTAGAAGACACTCTCGCATATATTACACACGGGCTCAAGCCAGAGCAGGCAATATAGATCCATTCCACTATGAGGATGTGATTGTTGATGAAGAAACTGATCCACCACCTCAAGAGCGGTTGGTAAATTCTGGGGAAGAGGGTTCTGGAGCAGCAGAGGACAGGGCAGTGAGGCAACTTGTGGGGACACTACTCTTGACAGGAGGACCTGCACGAAGTAGAAGGCGACTCCAATTTGACCCATTGAGGGGATCTAGCAGGCAAAGACCTATAAGAATCCCAAATCCCATTCCCATGGCTCAACCACCTCCTAATCTGCAGATTAAATCCGCCAAATTCAGAGGGAACCCCAAAGAGGATGCAGATTGTCATGTAGCACAATTTGAAACCCGCTGGCAAGCAAGTGGATACCAGGTGATGTTTCCAGATCCTATAAAATTACAGCAATTTGCAGCTACCTTGGAAGGCAAGGCCATGAGCTGGTTCAACCAATATGGAATGGCTCACTTTCCTACTTATGCTGCACTTAGTTTGGCTTTTCTACAAAGATTTCGGAAGGAGAAAACTCCTACAGATATTTTAAGCAAGTTACGACGCATCAAACAGGGGACAATGTTGGTAGAAGATTTTGCTTAGAGATTTAGAATATTTGTTGAGAGATTGCAGGGAAATGAAAGGACAACTAATGAAATGTTGGCAGGCTACTTTCTAAAAGGATTGAGTGGTATTAAAAATGTAGTGGCTAGCATTGACATTGGAGGAGGTTTTGATAATTTGGTACAGGCTACTTCTAGAGTTGAGAAGAGGCTGGGAATGACAAAGTCTAGTAAGAGAGGTGACAACTAATCCGAAACAGGTTCAGAATCAGATACATCTTATTCTGAAGAATCGGATACTGGTAGTTCATCTGATGAGGAGGAAATGAAGAAAAAGAAGAGTCCTAAGAAGAAGAAGAAGGACAAAACAGGGGGTGAAGTTGATATAGTTCAACAATTAAAGAGTATTGGCTATTTAGTCATAGCACCTAAAGAGAAAAGGTACTGTGAGATTGTGAAAGAGATGGACACACCATTGCTCAATGTTGGTACAACCCTAAACAAAGGGGTAAAACAGGTACAGGTGCTGGGCGGGGTACTACTTCAGCAAAGGCAAATCAGGTGGCTCCATTTAGAGGAAGACCTCCTGGACAGGGATTTCAGAGGGGACCTGGAAGAAACCAGGATAATAACCAAAGAAGGCCTCAAGGAGTTATGCCTTGTGTATATTGTGGTGGCCCTACACATTGGGTTGGCCTTCGTTGTGCCTTATGGGTAAAACACCGTGAGGAGAGAGGTGTTCCTGTTGTTCCATTCAATCAAGAGAACCAGCAAGTAGGCCCTCCACAACCACCTCCAAATCAACCACAGGCACAAGCAAATGTGATTATTATCTACATTCCGATTTATCAGGATACCCCTAATAAAACAGCCGTGATCCCACCGTGATCGCCATAATGAGAGCACTTGTAGCGTGGATAATGTGTCGTGCTCTCTACAGTGGGTGGTCCTTAGTGCAATGTGCGTGACAATCTCACTCAACAGACTGAATCTCCCTCACACAGACTGAACAAAGAGGAAAAAAAAGACATCATCAAAGCTCACAAAGACACAACAGTAGACCTGAACATATGACTCGACTATCTCAAAGACTGATACAGACTCTGGCGTGGCAGCAGACTCAGCTCCAGCCCAGGACTCACAGGTACAATGGGGGTGTCGAGGCTCAGATGTGCTGGGATGGTGAAGACGTGCTCTGTGTCAAGACTCACTTCTCTCCAGGATGATGTTGGAACAAAGGTGAAGAAGATAATCCGGATGACCAACCGCTACTACTTCTATGTACCACCATAAAGAGCCACCAACAGCTCATAAGTGTCAGCCATGTGGTGACCTGGCCACGAGGTCCACTAGACCACCGTCGATACGTGCCACGTGTCACCCCCAGCCCAGAGGGTCCGTCGAGTGTGAACTAGACCAACTGTACTAACTGTGCCTTGTGAAAGTGACACTGTAGCAGGCTACAAAGGTCGGTATGCTTATAGCTTTTCTCAAATAATTTCCAAATAGCATGAGCAGTAGGAAGGGTTCTTACCATTTGAACCTGCCAATCTTGGTAATGCGGAATTAAATCCATCTTTGCATTGGTATTAATGGTTTGCCAGGCATTATAGGCATCTATGGTGCTCATACATGCCTTCTCTTTGAGTTGGTCAGGTTGCACCTCGTCTCCTAGTGTTATATCCCAAAGTTGGAGTTGTTGGAGATAGAGCTCCATTCTAATCTTGGTAATTAGTGCCATTGAGCTTGTCGATGACATAGCAGGTTTTGTAAGTAGCTGTAGTAGCGGATGTAGAGGCAAGCTCGGCTATCTTACAAGGTTCTGGATCCTTTCAAGAGATGATTTATAGGTTAAGCACTACGTAGGAAGATAAGCTCGGGAGATTAAAGCTTCATTAGCTCTGATACCATGTGAAAACTTTAATATACAAGCACTATAAACAACCTAATTAAGTTTCTAACAAAGAGAAAGAGAGACTGATGCGAAAAGATATAACTGAACTACTAATGACATTGAAACTGATACAAAGGATTAGCTGTGCTCAATGGGAGAATGAGCATACTAGATGTGAGGCTGAGTAGCCTTTATATAGATTGGGGCTGATCAATTAGTCCCTAGATTATAGGTGATTGCTAAATCTGTGGTAGGTGAATAGACTTGAGTTGTTGATTGCTAAATCTATGGGATATTTGGTGGTGGGAATTCACCCTTACAAGATAAAAAGTAATTTTTTTTCTAATACTGCTCGGCTTGCTGCTGCACGGGCAAACAATGCGGAAAAGAATTGGTGTGAATCTTGAGAATTAGGCATGGGGACCTGCTGCATATCATTTCCATGAATATTGAAGGATGGCCGAGGGCACATGGTTGTTGAATATGCATGAGCTATACGTACTTGGAGCGGCATAATGCTGGCCATAACTAGTTGCATCTGCAGAAGTAAGCTAAGTAAGTTAGTTGAAGCTGGACATATTGTTTGGCTGGCTACTGTGTCTTGTTGCACACAAAGCTGCTATGATCACTACGCGGGGAAGGCACAGGTAGGCTTATAATTAGGTGTTGATACTTCACTGCAAAAGAGGGTCGATTCCAATATGTTGATGGGGCAAACAATGACATTGTCGACCTTGTACTACTGGAATGAATAGGGAGGAGCGTGGCCTACAAGCTCTATGTTACTAAAGAATGCTTAATGCTAGCTGGGCGTTGCCACTTCTGACGGCGTTTTCCCTGTGGGTTCCTCTTGCTCAATCATCACCTCCACTCTCGCAGGTAGCCTACATGCGTGAGCAAGAGCATCCTTGCGTGCAGGAAGGATGAGAGAGAGAGAGAGAGAGAGAGAGAGAGAGAGAGAGAGAGAGAGAGAGAGAGAGAGAGAGAGAGAGAGAGAGAGAGAGAGAGAGAGAGAGAGAGAGAGAGAGAGAGAGAGAGAGAGAGAGAGGAGGAGGAGGAGGAGGAGGAGGAGAAGAAGAAAAGAGAGAGAGAGAGAGAGAGAGAGAGAGAGAGAGAGAGAGAGAGAGAGAAGAGAGAGAGAGAGAGAGAGAGAGAGAGAGAGAGAGAGAGAGAGAGAGAGAAGGTGGATCCATGTCTTAGTGTGAGTGTTGCTCATATGATTGGTGAAGCTGTTCGACAAAAGCTACAAGAGTGCCATCTGTTATTGGAGGAAATTTTTATTCATATTGGCAAGTGTTGGTTATTGGATGTCTTCCAATAGCCAAATCCTCCCTCCCCCCCCCCCCCCCCCCCCCCCCCCCCCCCCCCCCCCCCCCCCCCCCCTCCCCCCCCCCCCCCCCCACCCCCCCCCCCCCCCCCCCCCCCCCCCCCCCCCCCCCCCCCCCCCCCCCCCCCCCCCCCCCCCCCCCCCCCCACCACCCCCCACCCCCCCCCACCCCCGCCCCTGTCGTGATGCTTATGCAAAAATGCCAATTTGTCCAATACAAGGGGTCGTCCGCTACTAAGTCTTTATGTGTTGTCTCCCAGATCCTGCAGATGCATTTGTGTCATCAACCTCTTCAACTAAGGAACCTGAAGGTTTAAAGGTAACGACCAGATGCAAGTATTCAACTCTTATCAGCAATAATAAGTGGATAATAAGCCCACCAAGAACTTTATTTACTTACTTTGAGAGAGAGAGAGAGAGAGACGGGGGGGGGGGGGGGGGGGGGGGGGGGGGGGGGGGGGGGGGGGGGGGGGGGGAGGGGAGGATAGGGAGATGGGAGGAGGATAGGGAGGATGAGAAGAGAGAGTGAGAGAGAGAGAGAGAGAGAGAGAGAGAGAGAGAGAGAAGAGAGAGAGGAGAGAGAGAGAGAGAGAGAGAAAGATTGAGAGAGAGAGAGAGAGGTGAGAGAGAGAGAGAGAGAGAGAGAGAGATTGAGAGAGGAGAAGAGAGAGAGAGAGAGAGAGAGAGAGAGAGAGAAGAGAGAGAGAGAGAGAGAGAGAGAGAGAGTGATTGACATGGAGGAGCGAGGAGAAACAAAGAGAGAAAGAGAGAGCTAGAGAGAGAGAGAGAGAGAGAGAGAGAGAGAGAGAGAGAGAGAGAGAGAGAGAGAGAGAGAGAGAGAGAGAGAGAGAGAGAGAGAGAGAGAGAGAGAGAGAGAGAGAGAGATTTCATTATCGTCCTCGGAGGTCAAATATGGCCCATGGGACCAAGAGAACATGCATGGCTGTGCCTCTTTACTAGAGGAGTACATGGAGAATTATGACTAAAGTGGATACAACAAAATTGTGACACATGTCACTTATGAGGGGGGAAAGGGGAAGGTGGCTTGGGAGTTTTGGAGCCCAAGATTCCTCGATGATGGCCTTGCTGCCTCGATAGACGGCCCATTTGCCAGTTGCTCGTGCTTCACGATCCTTTTGGAGTTCTTGTTTCTTGACTTTGAGTTGGGCGGGTGTCAATGCCTCGCTTATCCAAATTTTGGTGCCCTGAAGTCGTGCTTGTTATAGATGTGCTATATGTGCCTCTTTAGCCTTGAAGACCAAGATGCCTTGGTTGGTGCACTTGTCATGGTGAACCATGTCAATTGTGCTGGGGTTGAACTCTGTTGGGTGGATGGCTTGGTTAAGCTTCACTAGAGTTGATGTGTAGTCATCACTCTCCCCCCACCAAGTAGATGGCAAGCCGCCGATTTGAACGGATAGTGCTAGTCGTTCCCGTCGGTGACGTTTTTGCATGTACTCTTCCACTTTGGAGGAGACCGCGACAATTGCTTCTTGAACTTGGCTGACAAGGTTGGCCATGCTTGCGGTTAGGGTGTGTTTGACCTCCTTTGTGAAGGGGATCCGGGAGCACCACAGACGGAGAGTGAGAGAGAGAAGGAGACACACGACACACAGATATGGGTGGGGAGACTCCAAGAGTGAGCAGCCCCCTATACACTTATGCTATGTATAAGGTATACAAGTCAGTGGGCGCCCAAACTCTGGGCGGTCGGGCAAGGCACAGGCGCCTATACCCCAACAACCTCCCACTTAAAGGCGACTGTGCCTTTAAGCAAGGGAACCTAGTCTAAAGACTACAAAAGGTGAGAGAAAACCGCTCTCAACCGATGCCCACTGGCTGGCTGTGATCGTGTGCATCCGGCTGTCCTGCTCCCATGTAAGTCCATACACCACAAGACGTACCGCACACGTACTGCAAGTATGTATGCAATACCTGCATATCTCCCTCGTGCACTATGCCATCATCAGTCAACAAACGACTGACAACCCCAACTGCAAATTCTCCCACTACAGCTGCTATGTCGGGCCTCGAGATCAGCATCTCGTACATGAGGACACCGAACGTTGATGCAACCCTGGCAACCTCTGCCACCTCCAACTCAGAACTCAACTCATGGCAATCCTATCCCCTATCATAGAGACCATGGCACTCTGACTCCGAGCTCTGGAGTGACTCCTCGTGCCCACCACATATCACATGTGTACCAAGAGTATCCATCTGTCCTGAATTTGCATCAAGCTCTGGCATAAGCATATCAAGAAATGACTCCACAATAGTCGACATCTCAACATCCATGTGAGTCATCTCTGTCATCACCTCTGATGACTCATCCTGCTGTGACTCACTAGAGCTGTCCCGCTCCACCTGTGCATCCGTAGACGCAACCTACACAACAAGGTCACTGCTCTGCACTCCATGCAAAGCATCCTGCAACCCACAAGCAAAAGAGACTCGCCTGCTCTCTCGCTCTCTACCTGGCTGCGTGACCACAGAGACAACACCGTCTCTCCCGTGATGCACATGCAATGGGTAACCTGTACCACTCCTGGCACCTCTCGCAATCACTAGCGAACCCAAACGCATCACAAAATCTCGCTCTCGTAGCGAAATCTAACATCCACAATCTCTAAGCTGAACAATCGAGATCAAATCCCGTCTCAGATCTGGCACATAACGCACATGACGCAGGGTAAATCTCATACCACTGGGCAAGGACAAACATACGTCTCTAGCACCTTCAATGTCATACACAACACCATCAGGCCATGTGCACACAACCAAGTCTCCCACTAGAAAATGTGCTAAACCACTCACGATGCGACGTGACATGGAAAGTAGCATTTGAATCTAGTAACCAATGTCAATGTGCAATCCGATATGCAATCCACAGACATAAGATCGTCTGAAGACAAGCTAGATGTAAATGTGACATCGCCGTCACAAGCATACTCAGTAACCACCGTACTGATCTCACTAGCATCTGTCATGCCCAAATTTGCATCACGCATCTGTCGCCTCCATTGTCTCAAACGCCTGAAACATCGACGCCTAATGTGCCCTCTATGTCCACAATGCCAACATGTCAAGTCTCTATGCCGTCGAGACTTGCGTGTGGGACCAATCTCTCCCATGGACATAGAAGTGGGACTAGACTCCCCTATAGACATGGATGTCGCGTACATAGCATGTAAACTCTGCCATAAAGCATGAGTTGTAGTCTCCCTCGAGACCTGCCAGTCAACAGACTCAACCAGATGCAAACGAATCGTAGACATTGCTAACTCATCAAGATCCTGCCAATCATCATCACGCATAGACTTGGGCTTCGCCGATAAACCACACAAGGGTTTATCCTCTCCCAAATCCGCCAATGCAACAAGCATATGTTCCTTCCAAGCAACAAAATCTACACCATCAAACTGTGTCAGACCATAACACTGGAAGTCAAATGAAAAATCAGCCATAATGCTCTCAAAAGAGCAACCAACAATGAGTAGCAAATGTCAACCAAATCAGCCCTAAACTGGCTCGAATCGCATCAACAAAAGTCTGCAAAATAGGCTGTAAAATCTGATGCAAAGTTGCACCAATAACTGTGCAAAACCTTGCACAAAATCACAAGCCAATATGACTCGAATCCGCATAAATATCTGACAAAATTTTGGCAGAGTCTCCTTTGTAACTGGAGCAAAATCTCAACAGTAAACCTTAAAGAGACAATAATATATGCCACAATGGCCAATCCGGGAATAAACTCGATCGGAATCACCTTACAAAGTCATACATATGAGCATACCCGCTCTTGCCGGAGTACCACTCAAATAATCTCAGCCATAAACAAATACAAAAATCCATATATGGCATACATAAACCGCCAAGACCATGGCAACATAGCTCACTCTGGCATGAGTGGCTCTCTGGACAAATGCATATCCAAAAACCTGTGTACACCTATGAATTTGCTGGTTGCTGCAGAAAATACTCCGTGTGTGTGAGATATACCAAAAACAGTGTTTTTGGGACCCGAAAGTGCACAAATAAACCTGCTGCTGTACCTGCTGTAATTCAAACCATAATTTCAGCAAATAGACATCACCATCGCGTCCGGAGCATGCCAAAACCCTGACCTAGACTCCTGGATCATGTAGATCTGACTCTGTATGATGGAGCTACGCAAAAAACTGCGTTTTAGAGCCCGAAAATGGCAAAAACGAGTTGCACACAGTCTTGAACCTGCTCCTGCTACACTCTGCGTGATGCAATGTCCTCTCAATGCAAGCTCCAACACAAGAGCTCTGCCACAACAGCATCCAAGCACTCGAATGTCAAGCTCTCCTCCGGCGAGCACTTCTCTAACGAGCTCCACTGAGCTCAAAAGCTCCTCTCACCAAGGAAGCCGCAACCGCCTCCTCGACCAAGCTTGACCACACCAAGCTCCTAAGCTCCAAAGACAATGCTCCTCAAGCTCAAATCGCTCTCCGTGAAACTCCGCGATCAAACTCCACCGTCGAGAGCGAGCGAGCTATCGCCTCGAAGCTCTCAAAGCCGTCGTGATTGTGCACACACGCGCTCCCTCCGCACCTACGCTCTGATACCAATTGAAGGGGATCGGGGAGCACCACAGACGGAGAGTGAGAGAGAGAAGGAGACACACGACACACATATATGGGTGGGGAGACTCCAAGAGTGAGCAGCCCCCTATACACTTATGCTATGTATAAGGTATACAAGTCAGTGGGCGCCCAGACTCTGGGCGGTCGGGCAAGGCACAGGCGCCTATACCCCAACACTTTGATTTGGCGAAAAGGTGCTCACTATCGTCTTGCTTTTGGGACTCCAAGGAGGAGAGACGTGTCTCAAGGGCTACAAGACGTGCCTTGAGCTTTGCATTCTCGTCCTTGAGCTCTTAAATTTGAGATTGGAGCCAGTCCATCGGATCCACCCTCGGGGTGGGCACAAAATGATGGGTCCGTTTGATTGGGGAGAGAGAGCTCTCGCGTTGCATCGCAGATTTTCAGGTGGGAAAAGTTTCTTCTTACTCAAGTCTCTCCCGATTTCCTCGTACTTGAGGCTCTGAGTTCCTCGTGGGAAGGGTCAGATTTGCAGGTGGGAGAATTTTCTTCTTATTCGAGTCTCTTCCGATTTCCTCATGAGGCTCTGCGTTCCTCGTGGGAAGGGTCACCTGTAGTTAGGGTTCACTATTGACTGTGTTGATCGAGTTGAGTCGAACATGAGCACGTGTCAAACTCGGGTTGAGTCGGAGCAGGAGCCGCGGAGTAACGCCTATAACGTGAGCAACTATTCTCTTGGACGTGGGAGGCGGGGCGGAGCTGTGGGTGCGAAAGGCTCTCCCGCAGGGCTTCCCCTCACCCTAGGGAGGTTGATGACAGAGAGGGAGAAGAGAGTTGTGTCTCTTGCGGCTAGAGTTCCTGCTCAGAGAGAGAGAGAGAGAGAGGGAGAGAGGGAGAGAGAGAGAGAGAGAGAGAGAGAGAGAGAGAGAGAGAGAGAGAGAGAGAAGGGGGAAGATAAAGAGTGTGGAAAAGAAGATAGAAGAGAAAGTAGGGGGAAGATAAAGGTAGATAGAGAGGGGATGGAAGAGACAAGAAATTGATACTCTGAAAGTCCTCAACCACCATGGTTTTCTCCAAGATTTACTAGATGATAGGGTAACATATAGAGAGAGCTTCATTGCTAGCTTTGGGTGTGTCGATTGTCTATAAATATAGCTTAGGGTGTCACCTAAAATATATTTGGATAGCCACTAAGCTCTAGAAAGCTCTACCAACAATGGCTTCCTCTTCGTCATGCAAGGTGAGTTATGTCTTGAGTACTGTTAGCGGTGAACCTTTGTTGCTTGATTGCCTTGTAAGATTTGCCATGATCAATCCTGTACATTATGGAGGTTGTAGTAACAATGAGATACTTGCCATCATTTCCAATACGGATGGCGACATTCAGACTTAGGTGAAAGATGCACACTGTCGTGAGGGTAGGAATGCATGAAAAATTCATGTTGAACACATCTTCTTCACAAGTGCGGGGTGAGAGGTATGAAATAAATATTGCAAGTAGCCCAATGTGCACAGGTGGTGACTTTGCAGAACTAGTGGCACAAAGCAAACCCTACATGGCCTGCAAGCATATTTACTTCTTCTTCCTTCGCTACTTTGGCTTGGACCTAAACCACAATATCTTGATCCATCAAAGCAAGCTAACAAATGAGGATCTACTTTGTGTGTTCAATTGTCATCGTACAACATAAAAAAACATTGTAATTAAATCACTTCGCTCACATCGCCTAGTGCCCATATGTAATTGTATGGCACAGACTGCAACAGCAGCTGATTTAATACTGTAATTCTTTTTTTTGAGATTCATGATATGAGATGGTGGCTTGTGTCTTCTTGGACTTCTCCTATGTTCGAAGCATATTTTTTTCAATGCACATGTTACTTTGAATGATCTATTGGATTGTGAAATAACAAAAAATGCTTCCTCCAAAAAGCTCTCTCCACCTAAGCCCAGAAAGCTTTTTCCTTGCAAACACTATACCAATGAAAGGCTTAGAAAAAGCTCCCTGCAAAGCTCCCTCCAAAAGCCCTCTCCATTCCCATTTCTCGCATAAACAACCATCTGTTAATGTTGTTTAGCAACACTTGCACCTTAACAAGTCATTCTGAGTATGCGACAATTTTTGGCACTGAAATTGTTCCTGACGTGTTGTGCGGAAAACGATCTATAAAACGGATTGACCAGCACCTAGGGACATCGTCGCGACACATAATTGAAGTAGTGGCGCTAGTGTCAGTCCCACAGACTCATATTCTCCACATGTGGAATATGTCTCAACTAAGGATGTCTAAAAGAACATCCTTAAGTACGAGATGTATTAGTGTGTGGAGGTAACTGCAAACACTCCGTCGTGAGTGAGAGGGACCCTCATTAGCCTTGCTCCATAGTGGTTAAACCAAACTCCATGAGTTCCTAGACCATGTTGTATCCCATGTGACAACATGTGCCAAATAAAACCCTACAGGTGGGTCCATAACTGCATAATACAAAAGTTTATTTTGGACATTACAGCCTAAATCTCTTGGCTCTTACATGACCTTGTCATCTCCTTGAAGAGCAGAAATGGACATTCAAGCTTATTCATCCAACTTGAAAAAGTCAAACGAAGCATATGCAAAAATGTAAATAAACCAAATCATATGCGTACCTGGAGGTTGAACATAGTGTTCACTTACTTGTAGGCAAAGGTACTTGCCCAAAGTTCCCGCCTGCAAAGGTGTAGGGACACTAATTGAAAATCAGTGAAATTCAAGTAGTATTACACATATAACCATGGGTGTTGCCTTTGCAATCCAAACCCCTTGGCTAATAGCGACATTGTCAAACCCGTTGGTTAGACTTTTGTAGGGAAACTGTGGAACTAGCAGCCGGCCTTTGGCCTGTGTCCAGGACCCCCCTTGAGTTTGCCATCATTATGACTTTGGAAGCTTAAAAGTATCCGTTACCCCATGGCAGTTAGTGGACTTCTTTCCTTGAAAGCGCAAGTGTGAAGGTTCCAAAATTGGACCATCAACATTGAATAAGTGATTTAGTAATCATGAGCTGGGGCTTATCCCAAAATTGTACTCATACAAACACTCATAGTGCTGTAGATAAAATAGAAGATCCACTCAGTTGGAATCGTATTCACAACATGATCATGTCTAGACCCAAAAATCCATAATCTAGGAGTTTTGTGAACAGCTGTGCTATCTAAATTGCTTGCTTCATCTATACACCTTGGTAGAGAGATGCATTTATGAGTTTGAGACTTTCAAAAACTCAACTTGATCATACTCAAAAAAAGTAGTAATGGCAAGACGCTTGCATGGCCATTAAAATCAATGGGTACTCAACTAAATAGATTTGTTTGATCTTGAAAGCAATCACTGATGAATTACAAACAGATGGCTCTTAGTCATTCCATAAGAGGTGGCAATAGATGGTGCTTAGCCCTTCCTCTTAGCTCTTAGCCCTTTCTATTATCGTATTGACATAGAAAGATGTCAATAATATCATGCCTACTTTCACCTTTCCCACATAGAAGTGGAAAAGAGAGAGAGAGAGAGAGAGAGAGAGAGAGAGAGAGAGAGAGAGAGAGAGTTGGGCTAAGAAAAACTCCTTATTTGAATGTGTTGTATGCCCCTTGCATATAATCTAGTGTAGAGCGTACTACAGTGTACTTGTACCACGCCTTTGTAGAGAGAGGTACCATAAGTCACATCTTGACCCACTTACCTTGTAGACTATATCAGGGTGCATATGTATGGCACTTTGCATGTGAATAAACATAAAATGGTTTAAAATATCAATAACTGAGCGTGTCCTTGACAAAGTAGCTAGTGCTATAGCGGAAGCATATGCTATGATGGGTGTTGTACCGCCATCGTACTAGTATGCCATGCATACAAAGCAAAAAATAAAAGAATAATCCATTGGCATCAATGATAGTCTCAACCATGTGAGCCTTTGTTATACGTTTCGTACACGATGACACTGGTATGGATACATCACAGTGTGCCATTGCGTAAACTGTGAGCTTATATCCATGTGGTGCTACAGATGTGTTCCATTATCGTTGATCTAAAGTCAATCGATAATACCTTTGCACATAAGAGAAGTCGTGCTTCACATAAAATCTGGCAAAGCACTTTCCTATGTACACTAGCTTCATATGCATTCTACCCAAGCACTTTGCTTTGCAGAACAGAGAGATCTTCCCAAAATAAAAAGTAAAACATAGACAAAAACAAACATAACTTGAAATTTACTAACCGTGTCGCCCACTTGTGGCAAGGTTTTTGGTGGTTTGCTCGCATTCGGCTCATAGCCATATGTACTCCTTGAGTGAGTTAGCATATGTATCATATACACCCTCATGGGATGTAAAGAACCAACAGACATCTTGACAAGTTTCCTAAGTTGGAATATGCTAATAGCATATTCCAAACGGTGGAAACTGCTATGCCAAATGGCGAAAGGCAAGCCTTGCTTCACATAAGTATTTATGGAGTGATGGTGCTCATAGCTAATAGATGCTCCTGTTGACACACATGTGTCTAAATAAAGAAGAGTCGACCTTGTCGAAATCTTATACAGAAGAAAATCATCACTGTAACATGTATGAGATCTTGATTGAATATGCTATGATAAGCAAGCTGTTGTATCTTATACAAATCACTGAAAGGGTAGATAACCACTAAAGAGAATGCAAAAGCAATTGCTTGACTACTTAGTATCAGAATCCATAAAAAATATTATGAAACCATTACCTAGGGACAATGTTTCCGTTGATGATGTCCCATACAAATGAAGCATAACTTTTGCAATTTGGCTTTCTTAAAGTCTACTGTTGAAAGTCTCCTCTTCGGCACATTGACTGAGACTGGTTTAACGAGTTCCACATGTGTAGACATTGTAGCCTGTGGAATGCACGAGATGATCAACTCCGTAAGGTGATCCACCTTTGTAGCAAGCAAGTGGACTCCAACCGCCAATCTTTGAAATCGTTCTTCAAATTGTTGAAAGTCACGTCTTGTGACATATTCTTTTTTGCCGATTAGATTGCTAGTATCCTTCAAATGTCAAGCACACCCTGAGGTCGAGGAGTAGATGCTCGTGAAGGAAGTTCAAAGTGAAAAAAATGATTCTCAAAAAGTTTCATATCCAAGAAATCGAACGAGAAATCCATGAGGGTTTTGTGTGGTGCTAGCAAATAAAGGGAAGAATACCTGGATATCAAAAGATTTGATGCAAACCCGTTGTATCCGTCGTCGGTACCGAAAATCATTGATAATTAAAGCCATGGTAATTACGTGATTTTTAGGTAAGGTCGTCCCTTCACGTTTGTCGCTGATGAATCCAAAAACCGTCGTGATCGCAATCAATCAACCGTGTTAATTGACTTGGTATGTCTAAGGCAGAATTTTTGAAAATTCGACTAGATGGCGATAAGCACAATCCCTTTTTCTCGATCAAACAAGCACAAAAATGTGTGTTAGAAGCGGTCGGATGAAAATGTATCATCAAAATCCTATTGCTTTGATTCAACTGCTTCACTAATATGGTTTTCAATTTGTCAAAATTTCTAAAAAACTGCTACAAAAAATTGGTTTGTTGCTGATGAATCCCCTTGTCCTTTGCCGATGATTTTGGCTGAGGTGCGGCACCTTTCCATGCACCGTTTGGTGTCCTTTGTATGGGGTGTGTGGCCAGGGGTGGGCACGCCCTTGGTAAGTTGAAGGTCAGATTTTAACCTTTGGGCGGGCAGCCAAATATATGCCCTTCAAGTTGCAGCAATGGCGATTACAGCGAGCAGTGCACAGAGTTTGCAGACGAAGAAGCTCTCCACGGGCTTCAATCGTGTGACGGGTATTCGTTGGCTCGGTGGTGCGCACCCGTCAAGCCCAGCCTTGTGGTGTTTGGCTTCGTTCAAAACACCCTCTCACATCACCTCAAGAGGCTCTGCATACCCTACTCAGCTTCGACCCCGTCTGTCAAGAGCACTTCTCTAGTGTCGAGAATAGCCTAAACATGCAAAATCCTTGCAAGGGAAGGTTCGTGACCCCTAGTTCCTAAGAATAGCTCTGATACCAATGAGAGGCCCAAGAAACTGCCTTGGATGGATTCACCACCCAGCCTCCCTTATATAGCCCCTGGCTACCGAATCCCCTGTTCCACACTGGCAGCAGGCCACTATTGGCCCGGGTCCATGACCCCCCCTAGGTATGCCCTTGGTGCTAACCATTCCTTTTGTTGATCCTTGTCTCTTCCTTATGTAATGAGCTGGTGACTTCTTCCAAGCTTGCACTCTCCTTGAGCACAAGGACTATCTTGTCATGCTCCTTTAGCAAGGCATTGAATAGAATAGTAACTTTGTCTTTACTCTCTACTCGAACTTTGTGGGAGACAACCTAAGTGCATAGACTCTTAAGCGGTCTTCTCTAATTTTCACTCTAATTTTGTAGAGGTCCATCTTCAAAGACACCTTTGAGTGCTTACCATTGCTCCAAGATGGTCCACAGTTGAAATGCTACAAAAGGCTCTTCGAAAAAGTGTGCATGCTTGTCATCAAGAGAAGTGACAAGGATGCCTAAAGCTTGCTCATCCTTGGCTTGGAATTGTGCCAATGCACGGCTAGTAGCAAGTGCATCCCCATCTTTGTGATGCATGCTTGATGACCCTCAAAAACCTTCTTCATAAGCTCTTCATAAGATACCCCATAACTTCACTTTCCACGTGTGAAAGCGAAAACCATGACATTTCTCTTATGAGGGCTCCCCCAATGCTTATGAGCGATATGCCTATGAAAAGAGGATTAACCAAAGAAATAGGACATTGACAATGCCTAGCTCCTTACAAAAAGAAGATAATGGCCATCACCATAAATCATAAACACAACATACATAGGTTATGTTTATGTGGTAAAATACTTGGGTTTTTGGTAAGAAGAAGAGATCAATTACCTTGAGATTGAAATATTTGCATCAATAGGAAAAAAGGGATTTAGATTCATGCGAAAGTATTGGCAATATAAAAAAAATGGAGGTTAATGTGTAGATCAATCACTTCATGCATAACTAAGCACGTTGAAGCACAACATTTGCAAACACATGTATAATTTCATCAAGATTCAATCACGCGTGAATACATGAACTGAAACACAATTACACACACACACACACACACACACACACACACACACACACACACACACACAAATAATTTAACAGCAATTGAGGGCCGAATTTTTTGGAGCTGCCCCCCCCCCCCCCCCCCCCCCCCCCCCCCTTCCCCCAAAAGGACTTTGTATTATCTATTCTCTTCAATCAAAGAGAATTTGTTTACTTACAATACTAATCACACTCCCCCTAATCAAATTAGAGAAATGGAGACTCTAGAATCCGACAACATCTTGTGAATAGACTTGATCTACAATTAACTCATATGCACTCAATCTCAAGGCCTTAAACACCTTTCACGTGATAAGATCCATGGATATTAAGTAAGAATCCGGGTTTGAAAATAGGAACACATAAGCATTAAGAAGTAATACTTGTTCTATTGTTAATTAGCATAAGGTATATACTTAGCTATGGAGACTGGTGCAAGAAGAGAGAGAGAGAGAGAGAGAGAGAGAGAGAGAGAGAGAGAGAGAGAAGATGATGAACGTTGAGAATACAATGTAGAACTTCCCTTAGAGACTGAGGATTGCATGGAGCTGCAAGAGCTAGGAAGACAGACGTACCTTTGCTCTCTCCATTGCAGTCTAGCTAAAAAAAGTAAAAAACCTCCCTTTTGCGGTCCCAGAATAAAAAAATTCTGAATGTGAAATTTTGTCATCTTGTCATTTCCAATAAGGTCAACAACTCATTTTTAAGAAATGCCTTCCTTTTTGAGTTATTCTAAAAATACTCAACCTAGGTCCTTTAGAGGCAGTTTTGTATTTATAGAACTACTCCTTTTACCTTCTCTCTTGCATGGGAAGCTTGTGAACCACATTTCTTATCTCCACATAGCTTTAGGTTTGCATGTATGGATAATAACACCTTTGGTTGCCATTCCCACCTTCTGGTTAGCCATATTGTCCACTTTTGGAGGCTTTCGAGATCTGTTTTTGACTCTTTTGGACTCGTAAATATCTCATTTTTTGTTCTCTAAAATCTCAATTGAATCCTTATCAAACTCTTTTAGCAATACTATAAAATTCATTCACCTTTTGGAACTCTCAAGTCTTCCAATACATTTTACTACCCATTTTACATTGTTAGCCCTTTTACTATTGTTTATTTTCTCGCTCACACTAGAATGGCCAATTCTTAAGAGACAAAATCATTTTAGTAGTCCAATAATGAAATTCGATGAAAGATTTGTTTATGTGTCTTTTGAATCTTTCAAATATCCCAATTTCTTGTAACCCTATGTCAATCTTAAAGTTTCCTTCTGGAAGCTTCATCTTCTTGTAGCTTCACCTTTTTGTTGGTTTGAGGGTTGAACTCCAAATTTGACTTGCAAAATTCCTTTTGAAGAATTATTGGAAGGAAAAAGTTCCTTATTTTATGATGTCAATAGAAGAAAAAAGTTCATGATGGTGTAGATCTTTGATCCTGCTTTTGTAGACCCGATGGTAGAATGCGACTCAAGTAGGGTTTTAACGGATACCCATTCACCTTCTTAGTGAGCCATAGAAGTAATGGCGTGATGAGAGCATCCTATAGGCTATAATATGATTCTACCAATGTATGTTTAGCAAAAGTAGATCCACATTGAGAGTGATAATTTAAATATGTTTCTCTATGAGGAGAGCATCCTACGATATGATTCTACCACTGTAGGGTTTAGGAAAAATAGATTCACATTAATAGTGATAATTTAAATATGGTTCTCTAAGTTGAGTATCAACAAGACAACAAAATGCAGGATCTTCAAGTCTCAATGATGTCGACCATTAAGTGAGAAATTTGCAAAGGCAATAGGCCTTAGGGTGAAGTAAGAGTTTCCCAAAGGGCTTTGAGGTGAAAAACAACAGATTGCACAAAAATATCAAGATCATTCTCATCGGTTTACCTTGAGTTAGTAATGGAGTTAGAATGATTGTGGAACCGTTTACCCTAAAAGATGGTTATCTTCTCTATGGCAATAGACTATGCGTTACTGACTCACTACGTGAGAAAGTAATGTATGAATCTCATGCTTCTCCTTATGCGAGGCATAGAGGGATCCAGTCTACCCTAAAAGGGATAGAAACATATTCCTATTGGCCTGCCATGAAAGCAAACATACAAGAGTATCTTTCAAAATGTGTGGTATGCCAAAAGACAAAGTTTGATAGAGGGAAGCAACTTGGATTGCTTCAATCATTGCCAATCCCTAATTCACCATGGAAGAGCATATCCATGGATTTTATCTTTTGGACTGGACAAGCCTATCCATGGGAATACGAGAATATGGACAATAGTAGACACATTCAGCAAACAAGCATATTTCATACCTGTCAAAAAGACTATCAAGGCCCATCAAATGGCAACCCTCTTTATATCACAAATCTTTCAAATACCATGGCTTGATAATGTCTATAGTGTTGGATAGAGATCCTAGAATGACCAGTAATGTCTGGAAGGGTCTCTTTGAGAATTTAGGTACAAGGCTAAACTTCTCTTTGGCCTATCATCCCCAAATGGATGGCCAAAGTGAAATAGCTAACCTAACAATTCTTGATCTACTAAAAGCTTATGTCACAGAAGTAGATCAAAAGTCCCAATGGGAGAAGTACTTACCCTTAGTGAAGTATGCTTATAATAACACTGTACATACTTCCACGGGAAAAGCACCTTTTGAGGTGATTGAGGGAAGGTCAAAAAGTCCCCTGCTACTCAAGGTACATGGGAAGATCTTCACTGCAGATGATAACCTTCACTATAGATAAATACAGCCGAGACATGTAAGAATCTTTCCAAAAGATTAAGGATGCTATATCCATCTCTCAGCAAAGGAGAATCTTTCCAAAAGATTAAGGATGCTATATCCATCTCTCAGCAAAGGCAAAAGGATACTGCTGCTAAAAGCACAGAAGAGCCCTAGCCTTTAAACAAAATGATTGGGTCTTGCTTAAATTTTCCAAGCCTCGATTAAGGCACACAACGGGTAAGAATCCTACAGGACACCAAAAGTACTATGCTAAATTGGCAAAAAGGTATTATGGTCCCTTTCAGATTCTTAGGCCAATCAATGATATGGCCTATCAACTCAAGTTGCCCAGCCATTGGCTCATACACACTGCTTTCCACGTGAGCCTACTAAAGCCTTACAAAGGAGAGCCACCTCAAGAAGCAATCATTGAAGACCCACCGGAGATCAAGGACCAAGAAGAGGTGCTGCAACTAACTCTTGGCTATGGAATGCAAATCCAACCAAGAGCCAAGCTTCAATGGCATGCTCATCTCCTCTACCATGCTAATTACTAAGTTAAGCTATGCTATTAGAGTGATTATATGAGGATAATACTTCTTTCTCGATGCCTCTTCTTCCTCTCAATCTATCCTCATTCCCTGCTAGCTCTCACAATTTTTGAAGGTGTGTACGATCTTGGGACTGAGGCAAGGGACACTAGGTGTGTTTTTCAACCATAATTTGGTGCATGAAGCTTCCATCTTCATTGCACCAGCGAATTTTGTCAAGGAACACAAGAATTGTATTGTACAAAAGTCTCCTTTGATGGGAGAAGCTATAATACAAAGCCTTTATGGAGGGGGGACCGGTGAGGGCGAGCTTTTTGAAATGGGGCCTCTAAACCCAAACCAATGGGCCTACCCTCACAAAATGTTCGTAAAGAGGTACGCACACTACTTGGGGCACCACCTTGTTTTGGGAGTGGAGAAGGAAACCAATCAAAATAACACTTGCACTCACCCACTCAAGCAACACACTTTGAAAACCCCCTTACTCTATATACACTTTGGACACTTGAACACCATCAACGATTATGCAACCCAATGCCGTGCATCAAAATGAAATATGCAATTTGTGGAATAGCATTCACCTTCTCCCCATAAGAATACCCATAATACATCCAAACTCTTCCTCTCTCAAGCACTCATCAAAAAAATCATGCGCACAAGACTTGCCTCTCAAACACACAAGAGAATCACTTACATCAAACTAACACATTTTGCATAAAGAGCTCATCTCCATCTATGCAATGCCGTGACACAAATAAAATCACCATGAGAGGTAGCCACATGCATATGTAATGAAGCAAAAGAGAGTTGGAGTGAGAAATTTCTTTAGACCAATTGAATAAGTGTGGAGAAACAAACCAATGGTAAATTGAGAATAGAACACTTACTTGATTTCTTGCACACCTTTTAAGGGGAGGACAGACGCTAGCTAACCATCACGAATTGCGACACTTGAAAGTTTTGAAGATGATTTCATGATCATTAACATAACCATGAGAGAGATCATGATGTA
This sequence comes from Adiantum capillus-veneris, assembly GCF_014529385.1. Classification (NCBI taxonomy): domain Eukaryota; kingdom Viridiplantae; phylum Streptophyta; class Polypodiopsida; order Polypodiales; family Pteridaceae; genus Adiantum; species Adiantum capillus-veneris. Next base: position 88,502,313 of record NC_140931.1, read on the forward strand.
TTTACAAGATATTGAGGTGCTACAAATGATTTATTGGGTTGATGGAGTAAAAGATTGTAGAATGGAAAGAGTGGAGAATAGAGTTGCACTTCCTCCAAAGAGGAGGGTTAGGAGGGAGGATGTGAAAGAGGGAGAGTTGGGGTTTTCTCTACTATTGATCAAGAAACGACATGAAGTTGAAAATATAGGTGTGTGTCCTTGAGTCTCTTCAAGGGGGGCTATTTATAGTTGTGTAGGAGTGGGATTATGCTACACTTAATTAGAGTAAGTGATTAGACCTAATTAAGTGTCCTTTGACCACTCATTGAATATTGGACATAAAAGGGACTATTTATTCACCAAAAATATCATTTTAGACCGTGAAGGCTCCATAGGGGTGCATAATGTAGGTGGGCCCCACCATGAGGCCCTACGGGTGGCTCCTGCGGGGTATCTCAACTTGTCAGTCTTGTCATTTAGAAAGCATCTTTAGGTTGGTCCCATCACATGCAAGTGACCTTGAACAGTCATTGCTCTTCTAGAAGATGAGTAGGGGAAAAATAAGATCTCACCCTCTTGATTTACAGTTCCCTTTTGTTGCGAATCTGACAGATTTACACTATTTTGACCATAACTTTTTATCTGTAGCTCGGAATGACATGCTTCAAAAGGCAAAATTGACCTTCTCAACATGTTTGATATGAATTTGGACTATTCTTCACGTCCATGCACCAAGGAATTCGGTTTGGAAGGTCCACAGTAGGCTAGGGAACCTTTTGCTTCCAAGTCTTCTTGTATGGGCCCTTTGCTTGTATGCATCCAAGGGGAATCATGCTTTTTCAAAAGGCTATGATGCTTAAACAAATAGAGGAGGGCCCAATATTATTTGCTTGTGAAAAGAATATACAATTGGAGTCTTTTTGAAAGGAGAGAAACTATATGTATATTCTTAAGAGACATTGGGCCACCTATGTAGGGGGCATAGAAGACTTGTAGAGAGGGACCATAATCTTTGGTAAAGACAAGTGGAGAGTTGATTTCCATGGGAATTTATCTATATGGGGTGGAAGATGGATATATTATTTTTCTACTACTAATTCACAAGAGGTAAGAAAGTTTGGGGGTATATAGTTGGTTATTGTATGCTTATTCTATTTACAAAGCAAAAAAGAAAAGGGTGGTAATATAAATATATGACTAAGGTGACATTTTTGGGAAGAGTATAATGTACGTGTCGCCACAAAGGTTAAACGAAGAGGGGGAATTTACTCTAGATAACTTAATAGCGTAGAAAAATATATACACATATGAGGAAGAGAATATTGAGTAGGCTGACAAATGTTGCAAAAAGATGGTTACCATTTTATGCGACTCACCGGCTCCATGTAAATCCGCTCCTCAATTGTTGTCAATTGTTCTATTTCTCTCTCTTTTCAAGTATTGTCAATGCCGAATTAGCTAGGTGTAAATTGCTACGTTGCTTTCTCAAATTAAGTACTCTCTCTATGCTCATTAGAAATTTATTCTTAATGAAAGGTTCATTATGTTATCAATTTCCGCTACACACAAGTTGCTAGTGCACTAAATGTTTCATTGTTATCAGAGCTATTGATTTCTCTTTTCTTGCTCAAGAAGAGAGGTCCTCAAGCTTGCTAAAAGTGGTTGGTGTTATTAATTGCAAAAGAGGAAGTAGAATAGGGATTTTTCATCCTTGAAGCATGCCTGCTAAATGCAGTTAACGGGGATATTGTCAAGAGCTATGGTGTTAATAATGAAGTCCTACAGAGCTTGCTTATGGCTTAACCATTATTGAGCTATTAGAAGTTTGACAGGTATCGGTGTTGTCTTGGCTTTGTTGAACCCTCTCTTCTACTCCTTGCAATTAAAAATATTCGAGCCACGAGTATAGATGCTTGAGTGCTTATCTTTGAAGGTAAAGAGGAGTAGCAACTAGGGCTTGAAGTGCAAAAGTACAAGTAAAATTTTACACCTAAAATTTGCTAGTATGGCTAACAAGGGAAATGATATTGAAATGAATGTAGATAGCTTTAATTTTGCTAATGAAAGAGGAACTAATGATGCCCCTATGCTTGTGAACTATCCTGTTTCTAGGCTTCAACAAGCCCTCGGCAACCCATCCCTCCAAGGTGAAGTGCTACAGCAATTGTGCACCCATGGTATTCTCCAAACTCCCCACCAAGAAGAGTGAGTACCTAGGAAATCTCCTTGTGAGACTTTCAAAAGAGGACTCTCTTCGATAAAGGTAGAAGAGGAGGATCCTTACGAAGGGACAAAAACTTACTACTTGATGAGGCATCTCCCTCCCAAACGAGAAACCAAATTTCAATGGTAGAGCCCCCACCAAAATAACGAGAAAGAAGTGAGTCTCCTGTCACCTTGGTGGAGATAGCTCCACGAAGACGGCAGGCAAAACACTCTCCAACACCCCCTAAATGGAGAAGGCCATTGCATATTTCTCTACACCATAATTCAAAGAGGGAAGAAAGAAAACAAGAGAAGAAAAAGGGAGAAATAGGTCATCCTCTTCTCCATCTTCTTCATCCTCTTGCTCTTTTGAAGAAAGTGATGGTGCAAACAAGGAGGAACAAGGGAAGAAAAAGGTGAGAAAGAGGTCACCCTCTTCTCCATCCTCCTCATACTTTCCTCTTCTGAAGAAAGTGATGGTGCAGCTCTCGAACCACCTAAAAGAAGAGGCCATAGGAAATCCTATGCCTCCTGGAAGAGGTCATCCAAGTTTAAAAATTTCAAAGAGGGAGGAAAAAACATCTCTTTCCTTACCTAAGATGGCACCTTTGGTGCTACGGACAAAGTCTTGGCCTTTACCTAGCAATTTGATGCGCCGGTTGGAGATGAGGGCTTCATGAAGTCCTCTAAGCTACGTCATGTAGCTATGCATTTTCAAAAGTCCGCAAGGCAATGGTGGTCTAGCCTATGAGCAAACGGTGAAGCTCCATCATGAAGCAGTTTTTGGCTACCAATGAGGGCTTCACGGAGTCCTCTAAGCTACTTCATGTAGCTATGCATTTTCAAAAGTCCACAAGGCAATGGTGGTGTAACCTACGAGCAAATGGTGAAGCTCCACAAACATAGAAAGCTTTAAGAGCTTCCATCATGAAGCAATTTTTGGCTACCGCTGCCAAAGAAAAAGTACTCACAAATGGTGAAGCTTGAAGCTCTCTCCCTACAAATCTATTCACAAATATGTAGACAAGTTTTGGGATTTACATCTCAAAGCCACTGTCTTCAAAAAGATGGATTTTGGAGAGCAAAAACAACAATTTTGTGTGGGTTTAAGTGAGGATATGGTGGAGTATGTTAACTCCCAAAGGCCATGCACCATATCTGCGGTCATATACCATACCATGGTGGATTCAAGAATCAACTTCCAACAAGGGGATAAGAGAAATCTTAAGCCCACGGAAAACAAGGATCGTAACTAGCCTAAGGGGAAGGACAACGTCCAAAAGTCTCCCAAAGACAACGCCAACAATAACAAAGCTAAGGAGAAGGGAGTTTATAAAGGCAAAAATACACTCTATCCCTAAGAGCTAGAGCATTATCAAAAAGATAACCGTTGTTTCAAGTGCAGGGAGCAAGGGCATGCCTAATGTGCTTGCCCCCACAACAATACACGTAATGAGCATCCTAGAGCTACCTTGGTCAAGATTCGAGAAGAGGATGCTCATCACAAAGGATTTCCTCTATGCCATGTTTGGGGAAAGGTAAGAGAACATGATGCTTTTATTCTCTTTGACCGTGGTTTTACTCACAATTTCATATCCACAGAGTTGGCCACCAAGCTAGGCATCCAAGCCTATGATATGGGAGATGTCCTACCTGTCGATGGTGCTTTCAAAGGGCAAGAAGCCTGAGTCACTCCCTTAATTTGGAAATCGAGGTTCCATGTTTAAAGCTATGTGGACAAGGAGGATTTCTTCATCTCTCCTCTCAAGAATAAGGATGTAATTCTAGGGGTACCATGGTTTGACTACATGGCTGCCAATGTAAAAATCCCTGAAAGGCAAATCTACTTTAGGTTCAGGGAAAAAGATATGTACATAGATGCTAAGGAGTTGGGTAGTACCATACCCCTTGTACATAAGCAAGCTTTCAATAAGTCAATAAAGAGCTCTATTTCTGTGTACATGATTTTTGTTAAAGATTCTCAAAACGAACCTAATGCTTTAGCAAAAGAAAATATAAACAATCAAAAGGAACTAGAGTTATCCAATTTCCTCAAAAAATATGTTTTTGTTGACGACGTCCCTTGTGAACTACCTCCCAAACGAGGCAATGAACCACATGCAATTGAATTTCTTCCAGGAAACTCACCACCTAATAAACCTCCTAATCGAGTTTCTCAAGCTCAACAAGAGGAGATTATGCGGAAAGTGCATGAGTTGGTTGAGAAAGGCATGGTTAGGCTTAGCTCATCTCCATTTTGTTCACCTGTGTTATTAGTGAAAAAGAAAGATGGCACATATCGGATGTGTGTCGACTATAGAGCACTAAATAGGATCACTATCAAGAATAGGTTTCCCATTACACGGGTACCTTTTGGTTTGACCAATGCACCAGCCACATTTAACCGATTGATGGAGAAGCTATTCAAGCCTCACCGAACCTTTACTGGAGTGTTCTTTGATGATATAATCATCTACTCTAATTCATTACACGAACACAAACAACACCTCTAGGTAATATTTCAAGTTTTACAAGAGAATAAACTTTATATTAATCGAAAGAAAACTGAATTTTTCTTACAAGAGATTCAGTATTTAGGTCACATTATCTCTCAAGATGGCATCCAAATCGATCCACCAAAGCTAGAGGTACTAAAAGGATGGCCTAATCCAAGGAATCTACATGAAGTAAGAAGCTTTATATGTATGTGTGCATATTATAGACGCTTCATAGAAAAGTTCTCACAAATCGCGGGACCATTACATGACCTAACAAAGAAAAACGTTAGGTATATATGGTCCACCAAGGAGACCAATGCTTTTGAGAAGCTTAACTCTGAACCTGTGCTTACACCGCCGAATCTCTCAAAGTCATCTGAGGTCCAATGCGACGCTTGTGGTGATTGCCTTGGAGCTATTTTTCTCCAAGAAGGGCATGCCATAGCCTTTGAAAGTCGAAGGCTCAACCCTATTGAGTAGGCTCTAGGCATATATGAGAAGGAACTCTTAGCAGTTCTACATGCTCTAGACTCGTGGAAGCACTATTTATTGCGGACTCCTTTCATTCTACGAACGGATCACCAAAGCCTTAAGTACTTCATGATGCAGACCAAGCTCTCCGACAAACAAATGAGGTGGGAAAATTTCCTTTTGCAATTTCATTTTCATATTGCTCACATTGCTCGCAAGCATAATCAAGTGGCCGATGCACTCTCAAGACAACCGAGAGTGAATGCAGTGTCCATAGCAACTCACAATGATCTATCTTCAATGATAGATGAGTACGCTATCGATCCCGATTTTAGAGATGTAATTTTAGCCCTTGCAGTAGGGAAGAAGGAAGAACCATTTACCCTACAAGCTAGTTATCTTCTCTATGGCAATAGACTATGCAAACAAGCACATTTCATACCTATCAAAAAGATTATCACGGCCCATCAAATGGCAACCCTCTTTATATCACAAATCTTCAAATACCATGGATTGCTAATGTCTATAGTGTCAGATAGAGATCCTACAATGACCCCAGTAATTTTTGGAAGGGTCTCTTTGAGAATTTAGGTACAAGGCTAAACTTCTCTTTGGCCTATCATCCCCAAATGGATGGCCAAAGTGAAATAGATAATCTAACAATTCTTGATCTACTAAAAGCTTATGTCACAGAAGTAGATCAAAAGTCCCAATGGAAGAGGTACTTACCCTTAGTGGAGAATGCTTACAATAACACTGTACATACTTCCACGGAAAAAGCACCTTTCGAGGTAATTGAGGGAAGATAAAAAAGTCCCCTGCTACTCAGGGTACATGGGAAGATCTTCGCTGATGTGCAGATGAATGTAGCCGATACCTGCAATAATCTTTCCAAAAGATTAAGGATGCTATATCCATTTCTCATCAAAGGCAAAAGGCTGCCTGCTGATAAAAGCACAAAAGAGCCCTAGCCTTTAAACAAAATGATTGGGTCTTGCTTAAATTTCCCAAGGCTCGATTAAGGCACACAACAGGCAAGAATCCTACGAGACACCAAAAGTACTATGCTAAATTAGCAAAAAGGTACTATCGCCCCTTTTAGATTCTTAGGCCAATCAATGACATGGCCTATCAACTCAAGTTGCCCAGCCATTGGCTCATACACATTGCTTTCCACGTGAGCCTTATACTAAAGCCTTACAAAGGAGAGCCACCTCAAGAAGCAATCATTGAAGACCCATTGGAGATCAAGGACCAAGAAGAGGTGTTGTAGCCGGGGTCCATTCTCCGACACGAAGATAAGGTATTACGAGGTGGTAAGACTATCCAACAATATCATATCAAGTTTAAAAATTATCCTTTTGAAGATGCTAGATGGATGCAAGGCATACAATTAAAGTATAACCTAAACCTTGTCAATGTTTACAAGGATTTCGTAGACTAAGCAAATGTAAATATGTATAAATGAACAAAGTTTTTGTCTTATAAGACTCTCTTTTTATTTATTGTGCACAAATGTTAATAAGTATGCATGCTTAGGAGCATGTTTGTGGAGACGACGTGTCTCAAACACCAAGTAGAGCTTGTCACTCTACTATGGAAAATTCATATGGACTAATCTGCAGACATTCTTGCGGCATCTAAGGATCTGAAGCACCAAATGGACTAGTCAATTATTCTGGAACGATCTTGTAGGGTAAAACAGGGATCCTCTACCCACTAGCAAATGGACTAACAACTACGCTTTATCTTCTCTACCTCATAGTCGAGGACGACTATGATTTCAAGAGAGAGGCAATGTCAAAAAAACTAATATCTAATACTCCCAAATGATTTTCTCATGTTAAATTGATCATTTAATATGGGGAAGTACCAGGGAGTAAAAGCTAGAATATTGGTAAGGTTGCCAGACCGGTCTTTGTCAAGGATCCAAAGGAGGGAAAATAGGGATCCAAAGGAGGACAGTCTGCAAAAGAGCAATGTGCTTCAAAGGGGCTTAAAAGACCTAAGGTTGAACCCCATTAAGACTTCCATCGGCTAAAGTTCCTAATTTTAATTGTATATTCCAAACGTCAAAGTAGGGGAAATATTGGATGGTCATGGGAAGACTAAAAAGCCTTCCCACATCCCTAGGAAGGAGGGGGCGAGCCCTTATTGTAGGGGTGGGATGAGAGAGAAAAACACACACATACTCCAAGGCTCCCCCTTTACACAAAGGGAGTACTAGACACATGTCAGGCTCCTAGGCCAGCTGCCCCCAATCTCCCCTCAAATCCTATTGGATGGCCATAGAGGTGGACCAATGAAAATTAGGCTAGAGTAAATTTAGTCTAATCAATTTATAAATGCTTGATAAAAGAACCAATAGAATTTAAGCTCCCTAGAAGACTATTAGACAGTCTACCAAGGGGTCCAATGAGCATTCAGCAGCCCAATGGCTTGCTTGATTCCTATTGGCCAGAAGACTAAGAGGTCCAATGAGAGTTTAGTTGGATTATTTAATTACCTAAAGCTCTCACAAAAGAGGAAAGGGGGACACTTGTCAAAAGGCTATGAACTATGCTTATAATTTGTGATTGGCTAAGCTTTACAGGATCCAATGGGAGGCGAGCATGAGCAATTAGCAAGAGGGGTCGACCAAGATGAAAGAGAGGGCTGCATTTTTCTCTAACACATTGCCGCACGCACACACACACACACACACACACACACACACACACACACACACACACACACACACACACACACACACACACACAACTCATGTGTGCAAGAAGAACTCCATCTCCTTCTCCAAGCATTGAGAAGTAGAGGCTATACCAATAACTCTTGGCTATGGAATGCAAATCCAACCAAGAGCCAAGCTTCAATGGCATGCTCATCTCCTCTACCATGCTAAGTACTAAGCTAAGCTATCCTATTAGACTGATTATATGAGGATAATACTTCTTTCTCGTAAGATACCTCTTCTTCCTCTCAATCTATCCTCATTCCCTGCTAGCTCTCACCATTTTTGAAGGTGTGTGCGGTCTTGCGATTGAGGCTAGGGACACTAGGTGTGTTTTTCAAGCATAATTTGGTGCATGAAGCTTCCATCTTCATTGCACCAATGAGTTTTGTCGAGGAACACAAGAATTGTATTGTACAAAAGTCTCCTTTGATGGGAGAAGCTATAAAACTAAGCCTTTATGGAGGGGGGACCGGCTCCATATAAAGCCGGTCCTCAATTGTTGTCAATTGTACTATTTCTCTCTCTTTTCAAGTATTGTCAATGCTAAATTAGCTAGGTGTAAATTGCTATGCCATTTTCTCAAATTAAGTACTCTCTCTATGCTTATTAGGAACTTATTTTTAATGAAATGCTCATTATGTTATCAATTTCCGCTACACACAAGTTATTAATGCACTAAATGTTACATTGGTATCAGAGGTATTGATTTTTCTTTTCTTGCTCAAGAAGAGAGGTCCTCAAGATTTCTACAAATGGTTGGTGTTATTAATTGCAAAAGAGGAAGTAGAATAGGGATTTTTCATCCTTGAAGCACACCTGCTTTATGCAGTTAACAGGAATACCGTCGAGAGCTATGGTCTTAATAATGAAGTCCTAAGGGGCTTTCTTATGGCTTAACCATTATTGAGCTATTAGAAGTTTGACAGGTATCGGTGTTGTCTTGGCTTTGTTGAACCCTCTCTTCTATTCCTTGCAATTAATAATATTCGAGTCACAGGTATAGATGCTTGAGTGCTTATCTTTGAAAGTAAAGAGGAGTAGCAACTAGGGCTTGAAGTTCCAAAGTACAAGTAAAAGTTTACACCTAAAATTTGTTAGTATGGCTGACAAGGGAAAAGAGATTGAAATGAATGTTGATAGCTTTGATTTTGCTAATGAAAGAGCAACTATTGATGTCCCTATGCTTGTGAACTATCTTGTTTCTAGGCTTCAACAAGCCCTGGGCAACCCATCCCTCCAAGGTGAAGTGCTACAGCAATTGCGCACCCATGGTATTCTCCAAACTCCCCACCAAGAAGAGAGAGTACCTAGGGAAGCTCCTTGTGAGACTTTCAAAAGAGACCTCTCTCCAATAAGAGAAGAAGAGGAGGATCCGTATGAAGGGATCAAAAACTTACTACTTGATGAGGCATCTCCCTCCCAAACGAGAACCCAAATTTCAACGGTATATCCCCCACCAAAATAACGAGAAAGAAGTGAGTCTCCTGCCACCTCGACGAAGATAGCTCCACGAAGACGATAGGCAAAACACTCTCCAACACCCCCTAAACGGAGAAGGCCATCACATACTTCTCTACACCATAATTCAAAGAGGGAGAAAGAAAACAAGAGAAGAAAAAGGGGAGAAAGAGGTCGCCCTCTTCTCCATCTTCTTCATCCTCTTCCTCTTTTGAAGAAAGTGATGGTGCAGACAAGGAGGAACAATGGAAGAAAAAGGCGAGAAAGAGGTCACCCTCTCCTCCATCCTCCTCATACTCTTCCTCTTTTGAAGAAAGTGATGGTACAGCTCTCGAACCACCTAAAAGAAGAGGCCATAGGAAATCCTATGCAGCCTAGAAGAGGTCGTCCAAGCTTAAAAATTTCAAAGAGGGAGGAAAAAACATCTCTTTCCTTACCTAAGATGGCACCTTTGGTGATACGGACAAAGTCTTGGCCTTTACCTAGCAATTCGATGCGGCGTTTGGAGATGAGGGCTTCACGGAGTCCTCTAAGCTACGTCATTTAGGTATGCATTTTCAAAAGTCCGCAAGGCAATGGTGGTCTAGCCTACAAGCAAACGGTGAAGCTCCACAAACATGGAAAGCTTTAAGAGCTTCCATCATGAAGCAGTTTTTGGCTACCGTTGCGGCCTTCACGGAGTCCTCTAAGCTACATCATGTAGCTATGCATTTTCAAAAGTCCACAAGGCAATGGTGGTCTAGCCTACAAGCAAACGGTGAAGCTCCACAAACATAGAAAGCTTTAAGAGCTTCCATCATGAAGCAGTTTTTGCCTACCGATGCCAAAGACAAAATACTCACCGAATGGAGAAGCTTTAATCTCTCTCCCTACAAATATATTCACAAATATGTATACAAGTTTTGGGATTTACATCTCAAAGCCACTGTCTTCAAAAAGATGGATTTTGGAGAGCAAAAATAACAATTTTATGTGGGTTTAAGTGAGGATATGGCGGAGTATGTTAACTCCCAAAGGCCACGCACCATATCTGCGGCCATATACCATACCATGGTTGCTTCAAGAATCAACTTCCAACAAGGGGCTAAGAGAAATCTTAAGCCCACGGAAACAAGGACCGTAACCAGCCTAAGGGGAAGGACAACGTCCAAAAGTCTCCCAAAGACAACGCCAACAACAACAAAGCTAAGGAGAAGGGAGTTTATAAAGCCAAAAATAAAGTCTATCCTGAAGAGCTAGAGCATTATCAAAAAGATAACCGTTGTTTCAAGTGCGGGGAGCAAGGACATGACTAATGTGCTTCCCCCACAAGAATACACGTAATGAGCCTCCTAGAGCTACCTTGGTCAAGATTCGAGAAGAGGATGTTCATCACAAAGGATCTCCTCTATGCCATGCATGGGGAAAGGTAAGAGAACATAATGCTTTATTCTCTTTGACCCTGGTTCTACTCACAATTTCATATCCACATAGTTGGCCACCAAGCTAGGCATCCAAGCATATGAGATGGGAGATGTCCTACCTGTTGATGGTGCTTTCAAGGGGCAAGAAGCTGAGAAGAAGCCTCAGTCACTCCCTTAATTGGGAAATTGAGGCTCCATGTCCAAGTCTATGTGGACAAAGAGGATTTCTTCATCTTTCCTCTCAAGAATGAGGATGTAATTCTAGGGGCACCATGGCTTGATTGCATGGCTCCCAATGTTAAATTCCCTGAAAGGCAAATCTACTTTAGGTTCAGGGAAAAAGATATGTACATAGATGCTAAGGAGTTGGGTAGTACCATACCCTTTGTACATAAGCAAGCTTTCAATAAGTCAATAAAGAGCTCTATTTCCGTGTACATGATTTTTGTTAAAGATTCTCAAAATGAACCTAATGCTTTAGCAAAAGAAAATATAAACAATCAAAAGGAACTAGAGTTATCCAATTTCCTCAAAGAGTTCCAATATGTTTTTATTGACGACATCCCTTGTGAACTACCTCCCAAACGAGGGAATGACGACCATGCAACTGAATTTCTTCTAGGAAGCTCACCACCTAATAAACCTCCTTAACATGTTTCTCAAGCTCAACAAGAGGAGATTATGCGGCAATTGCATGAGTTGGTTGACAAAGGCATGGTTAGGCCTAGCTCATCTCCATTTTTTTCACCAGTGTTATTAGTGCAAAATAAAGACGACACATATCAAATGTGTATTGGCTATAGAGCACTAAATAGGATCACTATCAAGAATAGATTTCCCATTCCACGGGTAGAAGACCTATTTGATAAGCTACAGGGGTCGACCTACTTCAGTAGGATTGACCTAAAAAGTGGCTACCATCAAATAAGGATAGTTGATCAAGACATTGTAAAGACCGCATTTCGCACTATGTTTGGTCTTTATGAGTACATTGTTATGCCTTTTGGCTTGGCCAATGCACCAGCCACATTTAATCGGTTGATGGAGAAGCTATTCACGCCTCAACGAACCTTTACTCGAGTGTTCTTTGGTGATATAATCATCTACTTTAATTCATTAGATGAACACAAACAACACCTCCAGGTAATATTTTAAGTTTTACGAGAGAATAAACTTTATATTAATCGAAAGAAAAGTGAAATTTTCTTACAAGAGATTCAGTATTTAGGTCACATTATCTCTCAAGATGGCATCCAAATGGATCCATCAAAGCTAGAGGTACTAAACGAATGGCCTAATCCAAGGAATCTGCATGAACTAAGAAGCTTTATAGATATGTGTGCATACTATAGATGCTTCATAGAAAAGTTCTCACAAATCACGGGACCATTGCATGACCTAACAAAGAAAAACGTTAGGTATTTATGGTGCACCAAGGAGAACAATGCTTTCAAAAAGCTTAAAGAGAAGCTTATCTCTCAACCTGTGCTTACACCGTCGAATCTCTCAAAGTCATCTGAGGTCCAATGCAATGCTTGTGGTGATTGCCTTGGAGTTGTCTTGCTCCAAGAAGGGCACTCCATAGCCTTTGAAAGTCGAAGGCTCAACCCTATTGAGTAGGCTCTAGGCATATATGAGAAGGAACTCTTAGCAGTTCTACATGCTCTAGACTCGTGGAAGCACTATTTATTGGGGACTCCTTTCATTCTACTAACGGATCACCAAAGCCTTAAGTACTTCATGACGCACACCAAGCTCTCCGACAAACAAATGAGGTGGGAAAATTTCCTTTTGCAATTTCATTTTCATATTGCTCACATTGCTCGCAAGCATAATCAAGTGGCCGATGCACTCTCAAGACGACCGAGAGTGAATGCAGTGTCCATAACAACTCACAATGATCTATCTTCAATGATAGATGAGTACGCTATCGATCCCGATTTTAGAGATGTGGTTTGAGCCCTTGCACTAGGGAAGAAGGAAGAACCATTTACCCTACAAGATGGTTATCTTCTCTATGGCAATAGACTATGCAAACAAGCACATTTCATACCTGTCAAAAACACTATCAAGGCCCATCAAATGGCAACCCTCTTTATATCACAAATCTTCAAATACCATGGCTTGCCAATGTCTATAGTGTCAGATAGAGATCCTAGAATGACCAATAATTTCTGGAAGGGTCTCTTTGCGAATTTAGGTACAAGGCTAAACTTCTCTTCGACCTATCATCCCCAAATGGATGGCCAAAGTGAAATAGCTAACCTAACAATTCTTGATCTACTAAAAGCTTATGTCACAGAAGTAGATCAAAAGTCCCAATGGGAGAAGTACTTACCCTTAGTGGAGTATGCTTACAATAACACTGTATATACTTCCACAGGAAAAGCATCTTTTGAGGTGATTGAGGGAAGATCAAAAAGTCCCCTGCTACTCAAGGTACATGGGAAGATCTTCGCTACATATGAATATAGCCGAGACCTGTAAGAATATTTCCAAAAGATTAAGGATGCTATATCCATCTCTCAGCAAAGGCAAAAGGCTGCTGTGGATAAAAGCACAAAAGAGCCCTAGCCTTTAAACAAAATGATTGAGTCTTGCTTAAATTTTCGAAAGCTCGATTAAGGCACACAACGGGCAAGAATCCTACGGGACACCAAAAGTACTATGCTAAATTAGCAAAAAGGTACTATGGCCCCTTTCAGATTCGTAGGCCAATCAATGAGATGGCCTATCAACTCAAGTTGCCCACCAGCCATTGGCTCATACACAATGCTTTCCACGTGAGCCTACTAAAGCCTTACAAAGGAGAGCCACCTCAAGAAGCAATCATTGAAGACCCACCAGAGATCGAGGACCAAGAAGAGGTGCTGCAGCCAGGGTCCATTCTCCAACACGAAGACAAGGTATTACGAGGCGGTAAGACTATCCGATGATATCTTATCAAGTTGAAAAATTATCCTTTTGAAGATGCTAGATGGATTCACGGCATACAATTAAAGGATAACCTAAACCTTGTCAATGTTTACAATGATTCCCTAGAGTAAGCAAATGTAAGACTCTCTTTTTCTTTATTGTGCACAAATGTTAATAAGTATGCATGCTTAGGATCATGTTTGTGGAGACCACACCTCTCGAACACCAAGTAGCGCTTGTCACTCTACTATGGAAGATTCATACAGACTAATGTGCAAACATGCTTGCGGCAGCTAAGGCTCTCAAGCACCAATGGACTAGTCATCCATTCTGAAATGGTGTCGTAGGGTAAAATAGGGATCCTCTACCCGCTAGCAAATAGACTAATGACTATGCTTTATCTTCTCTACCTCATAGTCGAGGACGAATATGATTTCAAGAGAGAGGTAATGTCATAAAAACTAATATCTAATACTCCCAAATGATTTTCTCATGTTAAATTGATCATTTAATATGGGGAAGTACCATGGAGTAAAAGCTAGAATATTGGTAAGGCTGCCAGACCGGTCTTTGTCAGGGATCCAAAGGAGGGAAAATAGGGATCCAAAGAGGGACACAGTCTGCAAAAGAGCAATGTGCTTCAATGGGGCTTAAAAGACCTAAGGTTCAACCCCACTAAGACTTCCATAGGCTAAAGTTCCTAATTTGAATTGTATTGTCCAAAGGCCAAAGTAGGGAAAATATTGGTTGATCATGGGAAGACTAAAAAGTCTTCCCACATCCCTAGGAAGGAGGGGGCGAGCCCTTATTGTAGGGGTGGGATGAGAGAGAAAAACACACACACACACACACACACACACACACACACACACACACACACACACACTCCAAGGCTCCCCCTTTACACAAAGAGAATACTGAACACATGTAAGGCTCCTAGGCCGGTTGCCCCCAATCTCCCCTCAAATCCTATTGGATGGCCATAGAGGTGGACCAATGAGAATTATTCCAGAGTAAATTTAGTCTAATCAATTTACAAATGCTTGATAAAAGAACCAATAGAATTTAAGCTCCCTTGAAGACTATTAGACAGTCTACCAAGGGGTCCAATGAGCATTCAGTAGCCCAATGGCTTGTCTGATTCCTATTCGCTAGAAGACTAAGACGTCCAATGAGATTTTAGTTGAATTATTTAATTACCTAAAGCTCTCACAAAAGGGGGAAGGGAGACCAAGATGAGAGAGAGGTCTGCATGTTTCTCTAACACATTGCCACACACACACACACAACTCATGTGTGCAAGAAGAACTCCATCTCCTTCTCCAAGCATTGAGAAGTAGAGGTTATACCAATCACTCTTGGCTATGGATGAAAATCCAACCAAGAGCCAAGCTTCAACGGCATGCTCATCTCCTTTACCATGCTAAGTACTAAGCTAATCTATGCTATTAGAGTGATTATATGAGGATAATACTTCCTTCTCGTAAGATACCTCTTCTTCCTCTCAATCTATCCTCATAAGATTCAATGGCATGCTCATCTTCTTTACCATGCTAAGTACTAAGCTAAGCTATGCTATTAGAGTGATTATATGAGGATAATACTTCCTTCTCGTAAGATACCTCTTCTTACTCTCTTGGCTATGGATGAAAATCCAACCAAGAGCCAAGCTTCAACGGCATGCTCATCTCCTTTACCATGCTAAGTACTAAGCTAAGCTATGCTATTAGAGTGATTATATGAGGATAATACTTCCTTCTCGTAAGATATCTCTTCTTCCTCTCAATCTATCCTCATTCCCTGCTAGCTCTCACCATTTTTGAAGGTGTGTGCGGTCTTGGGACTGAGGCTAGGGACACTAGGTGTGTTTTTCAAGCATAATTTGGTGCATGAAGCTTCCATCTTCATTGCACCAATGAGTTTTGTCAAGGAACACAAGAATTGTATTGTATAAAAGTCTCCTTTGATGGGAGAAGCTATAATACAAAGCCTTTATGGAGAGGGGACCGGCTCCATGTAAATCCGGTTCTCAACTGTTGTCAATTGTTCTATTTCTCTCTCTTTTCAAGTATTGTCAATGCCAAATTAGCTAGGTGTAAATTGCTATGTTGCTTTCTCAAATCAAGTACTCTCTCTATGCTCATTAGGAACTTATTCTTAATGAAATGCTCACTATGTTATCAACTTACGCTACACACAAGTTACTAGTGCATTAATTGTTACACACACACACACACACACACACACACACACACACACACACACACACACACACACACACACACACACACACAGAATACATACTTTATCTTTTTATTGTGGGTTAATTGATAGGCTTGATTGTGGGGAGTGATTGGTGATACAACATTCAAATTTGTGTGAGATATACGGAACCCTAGACTTTGGTTTATTTTCAATAGGGAAAACGTGGCTTAAATATAAAATATGAATGATAGAGATTTGACTTGTACAAAGGTGGAGGTTTTGTAGGCTGCAACTTTCTCAACAGGTTAACCAAGTAATTCCTATTATTGCAGCTTGAATCCAATTGCAAACTCGTCATCTCTTGTCAGAGAATCTAGCATTTTCTTTTAATCATAATAGAAATAGATTATGAAATGTGAGTTTTTCATTCTTTAGATTATGCAAGGTTGATTTCATTTCAGACACGAGAGAATCAAATTCACGCACATAACTTGAAGAGAATCGGACAATTAAGATTGACAACTTATTGAGGAACGGATTGCCTTAGAGTTGGTCCCCCCTCCAAAAGGTCTTTGTATTATAATTCTCTCAAAGAGAGCCTTAATTACAATACAAGATTGTGCTCTTACAGAGCTTTCCTTGAACCAAGAAGATATTGAGCTTCATGATTTCATGGTGCAAACCCTCCTTTCCAAGCCCTAAACACCCCAACAGGGAAAAAGAAATGTAGGGTAAGAGGTAGATGAGGGTGATGAGGTTCTCTGCGATTTTCATTTGTGTTGCTTTCAAGAAGAGAAAAAGTAACCCTTGGTGGTTGACCAGAAGCCTTTGCATTTAAAGGAAGACCCCTTTCACGAGCTTTGAGTAGAAGAAATTCTAGCGAATCACAGATGATGATGTATGGTGGTGCATATATAGAGGTTGGTGTGTATGCACGTCCTTCCACACAACAAGCTTAGTTTTTTGTTTATGCTAGACTTGACCCTATCAGGAACTCCATCAACAGCCTTGGTGGAAGAGATTCTCACTTAATGAACCCTGAGCAAAATGGCCTGCTCAGGGTTCATTAAGTGAGAATCTCTTCCACCAAGGCTGTTGATGGAGTTCCTACTAGGGTCAAGTCTAGCAGAAACAAAAAACTAAGCTTGTTGTGTGGAAGGACGTGCATACACACCAACCTCTATATCTGCACCGCCATACATCATCATCTATGATTCTCTTGGACCTTGACCATAGGCTCCAAGCATTTTCAGAACTCCTGGAAGACTTGACAGTAGAGGAGAGGCTATAAGGCCTTTCTTGCTGAGTAGAAGCAAGGAAGGGCATTTGGATTTCTTTGCGAGCCGATGACCCTCTGTTGGCATCAAAGGCGGGTGAAGTAGAAAACGGAGCTTGCTCAGTCAAAGGATATGAGTATGGTTCTCTAACGTCTTGGTCCTCATCATCAAAAGGGGCTTTCACTTTTGATTCTCCTCTGCCAGCACCATCATAAGTCTTAATAAGCTCAGAGCCCCTATTTGCAGTGAGGGAGGAGGGCGGGATGGAAAACCTTACTTGTGTGCTTAAGCAATTTGATTTCCTTGGCATAAGGAGCTTTGGACATGTTGCTATATGGCAAGTCTCATGACGTTTGATGAAGTTTCTAGATTAAGGTAGCAATTCATAGCTTAATTACCTCATGAAACTAGCAAATGTATGAATTATACAGAATTTTCGTATAGTAGCTTGTTATTGCTAGATGAATCCCCCCATTCATTCTACCTACACAATTACCATATAGTAGCTAAGCATAGTTGCTAGGTTGAAGTAAGAATCTCCTAGTTTTCATTCACTCTCTATATGGTTATTGAAGGAGGTTGCTATATGGAACTACTAAATTCATAGATGCCATGCACTTTGATAAAGCAATCAATTGAAGTTTCCACCCATCTATACAATAATAGAAACAAAATATCTTAATTAAAACCATCAAAATTAACTAAAACAATTGAACCTTTTCTAGTGCAATTAGTCTATGAGCAACGTATAAGCTAAAAGCTCAAGCAAAAAGGGAGCATTTTGAATGGTACACATTGAAAAGATCAAATTGCTTTTTATATTGCTTGATTCTATCTAGGTTCGTCCAATTTAGTGGATTGTATCTAATTGTACGTTTGTTCTCTAATTGCACTCTATTTGAACAAGAGTAAAACAAGAGACAGATACACTCCACAAGCTCCCAAATATTCTCGATGTTGTCTCTATTGTGTCAGATGCACTCCATAGGCTCCCAATTGCTTTCAATGTTATCTCTATTGGCTCTGATTTCTCACTCATATGAAATCCATTCAGATTTTATTTCTAATTTCATCCAAAAAATGGTCCAATTTAGTTTTTCAAGTCCAATAAAGTGCTAGCAAGTGCTAAATGGACATAAATATGCCTCAAGTGTATCCATTGGATGCATTGGGTCTAATTAAGGGCAAATTGATCTTAATTTCCTTTCATTTTGCGTGGATTTTATTGTTTTGTAAATGAATCTCACTTGCCTTCATTATCACTCATTGCAACCAATTTTTATTTCACATAGGTGCCATTGATGCATCAGGTCTA
Source organism: Adiantum capillus-veneris (assembly GCF_014529385.1). Lineage (NCBI taxonomy): Eukaryota > Viridiplantae > Streptophyta > Polypodiopsida > Polypodiales > Pteridaceae > Adiantum > Adiantum capillus-veneris. The sequence continues at coordinate 88,520,771 of NC_140931.1, forward strand.
GTTTTGTGCACCTAAAGTTTTTAGTGTACTAAACATTTTGCTACCTCCCTATGTGCACCCAATGGATAGTTAATTAATGCAATTAGACTTTAGACACAATTATTTATCCTCAACTGCATTTCAACTTTTAAATGTACTTTTTTCTAGTCAATTTGGGCTCTATTAAACTATATGAAACCTTTTTTCCTTCAAGAGTTAGATTGGTGCCATTGAGTGGGTTTAATGTGTATGATTGCATTCAAATTTTCAATTGGATCAAAATGTTAAGATTAAGTTACTCAAGAAGACTTAATAGTAGTTTGGTTTTGAGTGTCCTTTTTTCAAGAAGTTAAATAAAATCCTACATGAATTCTAGAAAGCATCTTTGCTAGGTTTTGTGTCTAGCTCAGACCATGGAGCACCACCCTTATCCAAAACCTGACCAAATAAATCTCACCTAGATTCTTTCCACTTTCATCATCGATTATGTCAGTAGAAGCTCACTCTTGAAAATGCCTATATAATGGCTCATGATGTATTTGCTCTTTAGTTCAATTATCAATGGAATTTGTGCTTATTCCATTTGTGCATTGGGTCTCCTAACTGTGCTTAGTGTGGATGCACATGATGCTCTCACCATCATCATGAATGCGGACCTAATCTATCCCCCTTAATCTATGTACTTTACATGAGGTATCAAAGTTTAAAACTAAACTATCTATATTAGCTTAGGTTTGGATCTTGTAGGTTTGTGTAGACGCATCCTTCATTTCTAAGCTAGGCCATTTAAGTCCACTCCTTGCTTGAATCGGTTGCCATTCATACCTCCTTGCATTGCATTTAGGATTTTGCATGGTAAGTCTTGGATTGAATCTAGTGTGTGCGTATAAGCAACAAATCACGAATTTACACTTCAAACTTTGAATCTTATTATTGCCCAATCTCTACAATTAGCATGTGTACATGAAGCCTCTCCACTATAGCTACCAAATGAGCCTATTCATGATTACTTTGGAGCTCAATTGAGCATTCAACCCTCGATTTCTATGCTCTACGAGTTTATAACCTACAGAGCTCACTTCCTTGACAAGGATATGAGGAAGGCAGTGTGTTCTAAGACGATTACCCTATCTTGGCACGGTGCAGTTGCGAGGTCAAAACCATTTCCTAATTTTGGAAACCTGGGCGGACTTGAAGCCCCACGTCTCAATTGAATTCATCGGAGGAATTGGGTCCAAAGGAGTGTGCTATCTCTTAGGCTGTAGCCCCTGGTGGACCTGAATCTGAGCACAAAAAACTCCTTTGTATCTCCTTTTTGGGTATGATAGTAGGGACTCCCACGAGCTACGTACAGCTTACCTAGTTAACCCTCAAGGCCTCATATATGAGGGCTTCCAACGACACCTTTTTTGGTGTTATCGACTGACTCCACATAAGTAGGCTTTCATACAGGCATTACAAACTAACCCGTCAAGCCTTACAAAAGAGAGCTTCTCACCAAAGAGGGAGAAAAGGGTCACAACCATCAACCAATATACCTTGTGGTGACCAGGAGAAGATCTCTATTGTCTTGTCAATAGAATGAGGAGCATATGCATCCAATTCGCATACATAAAGTGCCCGATGGAGAACGAAGACCAAATAGCTACTCAACACTGTATCAGATGCAGATTACGGTCAAATTATCACCGTACTCAAAGAAAAGAGCATGTACCAAACCTAGAGGATGTCATCAACTCACTCCAAGAGCATGAGAAGAAGATCCGAGATACAAAGACATCAATATAAGCGTTTGTTGCTACATCATCATGGAACCCAACAAAGAATAGATGCAAGCACTACAATCGCACCAACCACACATCTAACAAATGTTACAAAATTAACCCTTGTGTGGATTATGGTAAAAATAACAATGATACATAATTATAATAATTTTATGTGAGTTTTGTAAAACCTGCACAATTTCTATGATTTTTTTATCTTAAATCTTATCACCATAATCTTAAAGTTTTTTTGATTTTGACATGAAATAATTTTGACTAAAATTTTCACCTTGTAACTAACTTAGATTATGAGTATCACCAATAAATATTGCTTCTAGCTTCACCAAATAATTATGACAAGATGGTGCAAAAATAGGACACTTTAGTGTCTCAATTACAGAACTAGTGTTAATGGTAGTCAATTGCTCTCAATTGCACTTAGTCACACTTCATGGAGATTGCAATCAATAACAAGCAATATTAGATGCAAATTGAACCTAAAAGTCTCTCAATTAGATGCATTAGCACTCCCTCACACTTAGTAGCACCACCCAACCACTCTCATTGACATTCATTTGCACTAGATTGCATTCTATTTCATTTGCCCAACTCCATTGCACTTCTCTAGACATTTGCAACACTAAGTTGGCTTTGGTTACACTCCACTAGGCTCATTCATGCTTATTTGGTACAATTTCACTCAATCAAGCTCCATTGCACTACATCAAATATCAAGAGCATTCAATTAACACAATTAGATCAAAATGCAGACTCCCATACTTAGTGTGAGGTCACGCATGGCCCAATGGGGAACCAAGATGGAGGAAAATCTATGAGAATAGACAAGGATGGCTAGGAGGAGCATTTGGTTCCCTAACTCTAGGCCTCTCAATGGTATCAGAGCATGGTCGTGGTGATAAGTTTGGATTTTCTTTTTGCATGCATGCAAGAAGGCATGGAGAAGATGAAGATGAAGATGAAGAGGCTTTTGACTGTGTAACAATTGGGCATCTCCCCTAGCACGCACTACCATCGCCTTCCTTGCACCATATCATGCATGCTCACTCCTGATTGATTCACATAGGGCCGATCTACAAATCTCGTCACTGGGGGGCCTCATTCGAGCACCATCCGCGTGAAGTTCTCTCTCTCTCTTCCCTTCACTTTTGTCGTGGCCCACCATCGCTTGAGCTTAGTGGCCTTGAATTCACTCAAAGGCCACCACACAAGTTTTTTTAAAAAGGCCTTTGGGCTCATCAAGGGTAGCTTCCCACCCCCCATCCTCAAGGCACCCACGACAAGGCCTCGTGCTTGAGTGGGTTTGGTCAGTAGAATCTCTCTGTGCGGCATGAAGGAAACTCTCCAAAGCAAACCATCTACAACAAAGAAGGCAAGACATGTTGGAAGCATAGAAAATTGAAACAAAGAGAAGGTAGTTTGTCATAGAAACTTGATTCCACAAGGTTGACCAAATTCCATATCTTGCAGCTTTTCTCTCATTAGCAAGCACTCCCAAGGCTTTGCACAGCTTCGCAAGGTATCCCAAACCTCTCCACAGCTTCGCAAGGCCTTTTGTAGAGGTAAACAAACATTTCATTTCTCTTGCTCTCTCTTGAAGGAAAGGATTTGACGACCATCCACTTGTCCAAAGACACTGAAGATGTCACATAATTGGCACAAAAACACAGAGAATGTCTGTGGCACGAGACAATAAAAAAGTGCATGTCCATCACAACACTTCGAAGTTTACATGGATTGTCTATGGATGATTATTCTCTTAATTTTCTCATCCATATTTTTCTATTAAATTATGAAATTTTACATAAATAAGTATCCAAAAATCCTATTTAAACTAAACTCCATATGTATAAGGGTGGGTTCAAACGATATGCCGATAGACGTTCTTGCTTTTGCAGCCCTTCCCATCGCCAATTCAGATGGAGGCGGGGCAAAGAGCTCGAAGGATTTTCTAGAGTCAACTCCAAGGCTTTCTTTATTGGCTGCATGTACTTCCCAACAATAAAAAGTGGGTAGTAGAGGAGATTGTTCCGAGGGGAGGAATCACCCATCCTGTGGGACCATGCTTCTTCCATCAGTCAGACCTTCCTCCACCTCGTCTCAACATAAGCAAGGTCCATGGTTCAAACCACTGCCCACTTGGCCGGACAAGTCGCATAATGGAAAACCAGGCCCGGTTTTCGGTTATAGCGTTTGAAACTTCGCCAACCTCGTGGCTCAGAGCTCTATGGTAAGCCATTATTGCAAAGATAAACTTCATTTGGCAATATTATAACCTGCAAACTACTTTAGAGCTCTGGTTTTTCTTGTTTCAATAGAAACTGTGTCAGAAGTTTTGACTTGCTACCCTTGCCGGGTTGCTGGACTAACAAAGAATGATGCAAGTATGTTGCTCTATACAGTTCATGTATTCTCCATCGCTGACAAGGACTACTACAGAGCTTAGTTTGGATGACCGGGTTATGTTACAAAGTACGGCTTGAGAAATGGCGGATGTAGAATATGCAGATCAGAAGTTCTCTTTGCCATCCACAAGGCAATCATTGCAACAGACATTATTAGAAGAAGATAACAATCAAGAGTTACCATATGAGGATCCACAGATATTGTTCGAAGAAGATGATAATCAAAAGTTACTGTATAAGGATCCACAGGTATTGTTTGAAGAAGATAATAATCGAGAGTTACTGTACGAGGATGATACTTATCCAGAAGACACTTTTGTTGAAGGAAATGATCAAGAAGAAGTACAAGCTTCTTTACAACAGCAATCAAGCACGCTGTTGTGATGAAAATGAGTTGAACGATGAAGAACGTTTTGATGATGCCTTAGCTGAAACACAGCATGATGATGCATGGGATGTGTCGTCTGTGGTAGGTAGCACTCATTAATCATTTTCTTTGGCTGAAATAAATATTACTATGGACATTCTGTCCATTTGGCCACCAAGTGTATGGAACTATGTACCATCTCTGACTGCCTTGTGCAGGGTGAAGAAGATTACATTGATGATAATTTGTCCCCTCCAACTAAGGACGATTTGCATTCGGGGTAAGGATTTGACATTTTATTAGAATGAATTATTTAGTGATATTTTAGTGCTTCTAGAGCAGTGGTTTTTATTATGACGTCTGGTTGAACACCTTTATGTCCATAGTGTTATTTGTAGGTGGCCACCCAATGAAACTGAGACTGAGAACATAAAACAGAGTCTTTTCTCCACTCTTCATTAAGCTATAAGATTACTTTTCATTTCAGGAGTTTTGCAAACTTGGAACAACCACTTGGAAGCTTCAAACAAGCATTTGGGAGCTCGAATTCATTTGTAAAAGTTCCTTTTGGTGCATCTGAGCTATCCTTTGAGAGCTTTGCCAAAGTGCAATTTATGGAACCAATTGCGGGTATATGGCCCATTGTCTGGAAAAGTGTGGCCATGCAAGATCTTATCAGGTTTTCCAAGGAAAGTTTGAATGCTAAGAAGAATGTATTTGCCAAAAAGAGCAATTCAGCTGTTTCGTACTGATCAATACATTACGCTACATGCATTGATGTTATGTTGGACTTCTACAGGACCCGATAACTCAACCATTGTTGCAGAGGCTAGCAGTTGCTCCTCACAAGCAGTGTGCAATAACCTCATTCGCGCGTAATACTACGTAACTTTTGGCTTCACTATCTTTATAGTCACACAGTAAAGCCTATGCTTATTTTCAAGTCAGCTGATGAAGTAATGACCCAGATATCGCTTTTACTATTTGGATATAACTATCTTTCTTATTCCTAGATTTCTATATCCCATGTCGAATCAACAAATATTCAATACATGGTTTTGGCGTATAGAGTAAACTTCTAAATGTCATACTTGCTAGTATGCCGTATGCAAAATGTGGTATAGGTTAGTGTCAATCTCTAAGCAGTTGAAGGCAACCCAAAACCGCATGGGAATAACATGTTTCAAGTAACAACCCAAATCTCATGATGACTATCTGTATCTACGGCAAGCCCAAGAAAAGTCATCCCATAATCGTCAACATAAGCCATGTTGGTCAATGAAGTTAGATGAACTATGCAAATGAGCAGACCATCAACTACTTTACAACCGGAAGGGATTACTTGGTAATCTGTAATGACCTTCCATCAAAGAGAATCAATGACAAGTTTTAGTCATGCCATCGGAATACAAGAACCAGAGATCTTGCTTTCAAGCTACTCATTACACATTCCCAATAAGATAGATGTCACTGATGATAACTCTGATTGAGCTGCACATCATATGTGTCCATGCTTACGAGCACATGCATACGCACTCACATCGACTTGAGAAAACCAATGTTTTAGTATTGAAATAGACGATTCCTGAGGTGAGTGAACTTCATTGTGTGGTTATCCAGACCAAGAATACTATCAACAACAGAGAAGTGCTTGACATCCAATCATCAAATCTCATCCACTCTCTGAGTATTATGAGAGATTTTTCGAAGCACGGAAATGCTTGAGTCAAAGGTTGGTTGCAAAAAGTATTACCTGTTTTGCATTTGTCAAATCGTCCAGAGGGAAAAACCACTGCCAGAGGATGAGGGCATCAACACTAGCCATGCACTTTTCCAAATCATTAGTAATCTTTGAAGGGAATAGAATCTGGCTCTAGTGGAGCCAAAGAGTGCCTTTGATGCAGGCAATTATGGAGTAAAAAGTGCTCTTGTATGATCAATCCATGAGCAGGGGTGGAACTCTTTCGAAACCTTTATGTATATCAACATGTATCACAATATGTGTATATATATGTGTGTGTGTGTGTGTGTGTGTATGTGGTGTGGGGAATGACTTTATTGGACAGGCTTATGTTGACGACTCGTTATTCATGCTCTGAGATGACATGTGAGTGATCATGCAGACACTGGATACATTCGGGCTTGTGACAGGCCTTAAAGTTAATTTCTGGAAATCCAAACTCTTGCCTCTCATTGCACGGGAATAGCACTATCTTCTATGGCCCGAGGATATTCTTGATCCGCATGTCATGGTTTGCCACTCGAGGTATCCTATTGGATGGAAGGTCACTTGTAACCCGGCAGGTGGATTGGGTTATGCAATGCCTCAATGTCAAATTGCAATATTGGAAACTGTCCACATGGCCGTTGCATGTTCGTCTCCAAATAGTCGAGAGCATCATGATGGCCTATGTTCACTTTGACTTGTCGTTGTTTCATTGGCCTTGTCATCGTCTCATTGCTGATGTCTAATATTTTATCTCACTTGTGGTGCTCTAATTCTCGCAAGAAAGAGCTCCGTTTACTTTTGCACTCCGAAGCATTTTGGAGGATTAAATATTTTGGATCTTCGTCAACATTATCTTGCGAGGAAGGCCATGTTATTGCCTACCCTTGCGCAACAGTCCCAACCTTGGACTCTCGTGATTGCCTCATTGTGTTGGCATGTTACCACTTCCGTCTTTGGTTAGTGGTAGATGTCTCTCTGGGAGACTGTGTTTGGCAAGGTGCTTGGTTATATTCCTGGTTGTTCGCTTACCTCTACTTTACTTGATGCTTGGAAAGCTACTACGGCTCATCTTTCATGGAATGGCAGATAACCATAAGATGGGAATTCGTTGCGCCTGGAAAGTATTCATTGGAGTCGAGCTTTTGCTCTTACTCTTGTAGATCGGTCGCCACGCTAGGTTGGCTTCCTTTCTTGTCGTGGCATGCGCAAATGTGGTCGATATATATGGCAATTTGATTCGTTATCCTAAGGCGGCTATACATTTTGGTTTGGGCATGTATTATCATTAGGTTTGGGATGAGCTTGAGCGCATGTTGGTTGACTTTCTGTCCGTTTCGCCATTGGTAGTTGGATGCCGAATGTTGGATTGGACTTTATGGGAGACCTTTTGTTGACATTTTCGCCCGCAAGGTTTATGCTTCTCTTGCCTCGGTCTTGGCTGGCTGACCATTGTAATGCATTAAGATCTTTGCACAAATCGGATCAATGGTGGAGAAATGCTCTTACTACAATTTGGAAGAGTCATTTGCCTCTTTTAATGGCGCTGCTTGTTGGGTGTGCTCCCTGTTGGCACTTTATGTAGTGCGCGTCACATCAGCTTCTCTCGCTGTGCCAAATGTTCAGTCTCCGACGAGACAATCAGACACCTGCTTTGGGATTGTCGCTTTACCAGGGCCTTCTTGGACTGCATATCTGCTTGTATGTGCCTCCATTTCCCGTCGGCAGTTTTCCACATATGTTTTTGGCTCTTCGGCATTCTCTGGGATCCCCTTAACGTTTTGCAGTCTTCTTCACTTGGGTCAGGTTTTGGTCGCTATGGTCCTTATGGCGCCAGGACAACCTTCGCCTATTCCATCAGCACGATGTGGATCCCTTTCCTTTATTTCGGATTTCACTTGGGTAATCCTTACATTTTGCCCTTGATATTGGGGACATATCCTCGGATATCCTATAGCTCTACTATGTGTGCTTTTAATGCCTTCCCCTTTCAGAACACTTCTGTGTTCTTCCTTGAATGTAATCTTTCTAATGGGTTTTCTTGTGTTAAGGTTTCCCATCTGTAAATTAATCCAAGATTTACAAAAAAAGTGTGTGGTGGCTAGGTGTGTGACGAACCTGCTGAGTGTGTGAGCATTCTCCTTCTTTCCTTCGCTCGTGACGTCGTTTTGTTAGTTTTTGTTAGTATGGTTTATCAAACAGTTCTCGCGACAGGAAGCTTATGCGCGGGAATTTTTTTCAAACACTCTCTCTCTCACACACACCCACTCACATACGCGCGCATGCACACACACACACACACACACACACACACACACACACACACACACCTGAGAAGAAGAGAATTTGAACGTCGTAGGAAACTATCCCAAGGGACCTTAAATATCTATCGGACGAGGAGAGTTGAACTCACGACCTCTTATTCAAGAGGGATATGGCATAACCAATCTACCACACTTGGGTGATAGAAAGGTTATACCATTTTCCTCTTTCTTTTTTTCTTTTGGTGTGTGTACAACGAGTGAGTTCTCTGTCTACGCGATCCCTTCCTAGGCGGGGCTGCACCCTGCTTGCGCAAGCCTGCACGTGAGACTGCACCTCCTCATGCGCATACCTGCAGCTTAGAGACAATTCGACTTGTCTGCACTCTGCCTGCGTGATAGACTTTGCACCGGTCAACAGCCTCTCTCTGCAGCACCTTGTTGGGCAGTGTGCACGCTTTGCAACCCTGCGGGGTGTGGACTAGAAGGTGTGTCGGGGTTTGTGAGGGTGATTTTAGCTAGCAGGTGGTGTTGTTTCTTATCTCAGCTTGTTTAGAGACTTTGTGGGCAAGGTGTGTTATGCTCAAAAGTGTGGCAAGGACAGTGCTGGGTTGATGTAATACTGTTGTGGGTTTCTCTGTACAGAACTTCAGTTACCTTCCATAGTTTTTTGCAGTGTTTTCAAGACGTTTGCTTTTGTTTGGCGAGGTTTTCTTGATATGTGTTCGACAGTCTGTGTGTGTTTAAGGGTCGGAGAGGAATGGAACCTGCTTCGGAAATCAACGCTTGCTTGTAAGAGGACTTTGAGGAGGCTCGGCAAGCATGAAATGGTCAGGCGCTTGCTCTTGAGATGTGCATTCCCGTGCAGGATCTCATGGACCCAGTTGCGTAGTATGCTATGAATGCAGTCATCCTGTTTTTTCCGAGGAAAATGCCTACTGTGGAAGAAGTCGTATAATGGGTCGATTTTCTCCTTAAACGACAAGTGGTCCGTGGCGTTTACTTCAGTCCACGTGGATTTTATGAAGTCCTGCTCGCAGATTCGGAAGCCTGAAATCTTTTTTTTGAGATGTCTCCCCTCTTCTTTAATACATAGATGACACATATTCTACTGTGGGCACTCACTAAAGATTATCAATCTGGTGTGGGTGGAAATTGTTGATTTTTCTTGTACGTGGAGACGTTTCTTGCCATGTTGGCTGCACAGCTTGGTAAGGTGATTTGCCCCCCAAAGTTCAATGCAAACACCAATAGGTTTTTCATCCTTTGGGACACTGACAAACAAACCCGTGAAGAAATTATGTCTGACTTAGGAGACCCATGGGTGGACAAGCATCCATTTAAACTTAAATGGGGTAAATTTGCAAATTCCTGCTTTGGATGTGGTAAGTTTGATCATATGCAATCTGAATGTCCGGAGCCAGTCTTGCAACCCCCTCTTTCAACTGTTCCTTCGTCCACCTCTATCCCTATAGGTAAACCAACCGGTGAAGCTAAGCAGAATGGGGCCTCTATTGGTAAGGTGGTTTCGAATGTGGAGAAAGGGAAAGGCAAGACACCGTAACCGTAGTCCATCGATCCTAGGAATGGGGCTGCTGCAAAAGGCAAAAATGTTGGGCCTACTGATGCTATCTCTTGGGTGGTGCCTAAAAAGTCAGTGAAGATTCGCACACCACTCTCCTCGTAATCATGTTCCCCTTGTTAATGCTAATAGGAATGCGTTCTTTAAGCAACTTTCTTGTAATGAAAATCGCACGTTGATTGACGTATGGGAAAAAGCGATGCACTCTTACAAAGATGTACTCCTCGGTGAGACTTCCACCCCGCATGTAAATCCTGTGAAAACGTCTCCTGCATTGACTTAGAGGATGGATTCTCGTATGGTTGTAGTGGATGGAGACGTGTCTATGTGCACCTCTACTTGATTCCTATGTTTGTTCTCTTGTATATATGATTCCCCATGCAAAGTCACATCAAATGCATCTCATACAATGTGTGTGGATTATGTAACCCTGATAAATGGCGACTGACCTGGCACTATGTACATACATGCAAGGTAGACATAGTTGTTTTGCAAGAGCATAATCAACATGAGTATGCTGGTCAATGTTCTTATTTTTCCGGTTATTGGATTGCGTATGATGGCTTGCAAGATTTCTTGGGTTTATTGATGCTAGTTTGTCATGAGTATAAGCGTGTTTTATTGCATAATGATCTGCATGGTCGGTGGATGGTTGTGCAATGCTTGTTGAATGGCCTAGTATTTGAATTTGGAGGTGTTTATGCATATATAGCCTCTGGGCATAGAGCGGCTTTATGGCGAGATATCTCTACTCACCCTTGGACCTCCAATGCATTTTTCTGTGATGACTTTAATAATACCCCTTCTACGAATGATAGTACCACGTGCAATTCGCACATGTTACTTGCGGAAAGGCAAGAATGGGATCGTCTCTTTGCCTTTGCTCGAATGATTGATCTATGGTGCTATTTGCATCCAAATGCTTCTGGGTTTACCTTTCAGCATGTTGCTCATTATTTTTGTCACGCACGGTTGGATCGTTGGGTACTTGCTTAATGGGTAACAGTATGAAGAGTTTGTATGTGATATGAGGATAGACTACACCGTGTGGTTATCGGACCATTACCCTCTTTTGTTGTCTTTGTACTTTGGCCAGTCTCTATGTGATCGGCCTCTTCCTAGAAAATGTTTGTTGCATGTTAACAATGCCTATCTTACTCATGAGTTTTTTCGAGACATGATTGCGGACATTATTCCCCCATTGCTTGCTCACATACATCTTGATTTGGATACTGCCTGGTATCGCTTTGTAATGAGGGTACAAAGTGTTATTCATGACTATGGCACGCATTATATGCGGTGCACTTGGGGGATGTCATTGATGCGAAATAGGTGTGTCAACAACTGCAAGAATTGGTTGATTTGCGGCCTCTGTCTGACTTTGAAATGGAGGAATTATGTGAAGCTAATGTGTGTATTCAACAAAATGATAAGCAACAAATTGCTAAATGGCAGTCGTGTGCTCGTCACAACAGGCTTTTATGGATAAAGGTTGTGCTTCGAAGCAATTTTTCAAGCAGACAAGGGTCTCCCAAGTAATCAAGCGGGTTATGCTTCCCTCTGGTGCTTGGACTTCTTCGAAACAAGAACTTGCTGTTGTTACATTATTGACAAGTGTTTGCTGCTCCTTCTCAGCCATCTTCAGCTGTTTGCCAAGGGCGTCAATTGTTGCTTTCTTGTGTTCATCCGATTCTGTCTTCGCAAGATGCACAATGCCTTGGGGATCCTTTCATAGATTGTGAATTCCATAGTGCGTTGCTTGCTTTGGGCCGTTGGCAATCTCTCGGTTGGGACGCACTTACTGTGGAATTTTTCCTCTCCTTTTGGGATGCTTATAAACAGCCATTGCTTTTCATGTTAAATGCGGCATGGGAGAAATAGGATTTGCCACTATCATGGAAAGAGGGTTTACTTAAATTGTTGCCTAAGCAAGCGCTTTGCGAGCAATTCTCTCATTGGCGGCCTATTACTTTGATGCCGGTGGTTAACAAGATATTGGCTAAAATGTTGGTGCATCGCATTAAGGACCATCTGTTTGCAAGAGTTCACCAGACTCAGTATGTCACCAGGAGGTGTATTTTTCCCATTGCCTTCTCTAAATATATACTACATATTTTATTTATTTTATTTTTTCTTTTTTTCCTCGGAACCTTTGAAAAGGTGCAAGTGGACATTGCATGGCCAGTGTGAAACGGCTGCGGTCAAACAGGTTTCTCACATCGGGAGTCTAGATCGGTCATCTGGGACTGGTCGGGCCAGTTAGCACTGAATTCTGATGAGTATGGAAGCTTGTGTGCGCCAGATGGAATTTGGGCCACTCGGCAAGTCACTTATAACTTTAGAAGTTAGTGGGAACTAGATAATTAACTCATTCACAAACTCGACACATGGCGGCTCTAGGCAGATTTGCCACATCTAGCATGAAGAGAGGGCGCCCAATTTGAGATTAGAGGCTGAATTTTACTCATAGTGATCCACAGTGTGTGTGTGTCTGTGTGTGAGTAGTGGGTGCAAGTTTATAGCTTTAATGGAAAGCTTGCCTTCTCCTTTGCTCTATGTAGCGCGACGATTTGCTCTCGCGCATCCCTCTCTCCCCTTTGCACATATCGTAATGCCCCACTAGTTGGGCTATTCAGATGATCATGTACAGTTCAGTGGGTTTTATGCGCGTTTGCTAAGGCAAGAGCCTTCTGAACAGGATCCGGATTAGCTAATTGCTAATCCCCCGCAGGTACGCATAGCCCCATTGCAAAGGAATGCGAATTTAGAGAGTTTTCTCACGTGAAAACTCCTCCAAATCACAGGACAACTATCCCATTGCGTGAGGGAGGTCTTGGGGAGCCGAGCGTGTTGATGCGTTAGCTCTGTTCGAAACGACCCAAAACAAAGAAATACAGCCTGTTGTCTAAAATTGCAGGTTTAGGATTTTGCTCCTAAAGTGCACCAGAACTTCATAGAAGCTTCGGGGAAGCTAGAGTGTGGTTGTACAGGGTTTGGGTACTTTTTAGAGGCTGTAACAATTAAAAACAGCGCTCTGCGTTTTCTTGCCAGCCCACATAAAAGCTCTAGAATTGCATAGGAAGTCACCCCTGACTTGCACTGTTGGTCTATACAGGTTATACAGCCGTTATGCTATCGAAATTGGGCCAAATTCCGAAATTACAGCCCTAGACAGGTTTGGACAGCTTGTAAAGTTGCTTGGGGATCCCATCTCAATCAAACAAAGAAATACCGCAAGGGGCGCCAGTTTTTGGGGCCAACAAGGTGTCGGTCATCATTGCACATGTCATTCTAGCCGTTGGACGCAAGTGTTGAGTCCCTCTCTCTTCCATCAATACTCTGTGTGTAATTAACAGGTTGTAGATTTGGTACCGCCGTTTATTTTGAATTGGCTGGTTATATGGTTTCATCGACGAGTTAAGACACTTTTTCCTCAAAGAGTGCGCCGTGGATTGTTGTGGGTGAAAGGATACAGAGTTAAGCATTATGGCAGAAAGGAGAGACAAGGTTTATGAAAAGGAAGCATCCTCTTATAGTGAGCAAGAGGAGCAAAGGGTTGTTGACAAAGGGAAGTGACCCATGGAGCCGGAGGATGAGGATCTTATGTTCAAAGCTTAGTTCTTGAAGATCATGGATATCTTCGAGCACATGGCTCAGAATCCGAAGTTACAGAAGTACTTACAGGCTCCTAAACGGGATTTCTCTTCCCTACCACCTGAAAAAGAGGGTTCACATGCAGAGGGGTCTCAGGACACTCATGGAAAGGCTCCCGTGGAAGATCAACAGCAAGCGGTGAAGACACCCATTGTGTCTACAGGTCCAAAGGAACATGTGGTATTTGGACGTGAGGTTGTGAATGGTCAAGGCAGTAATGAATAAACCGTTCGACAGACCATCCCACCGTTTACTTCATATCCTAGTTACTTTGGTGGTGGTTCAGTGTTTCAGGCTATGGCTGGACCATCCACAGGTTTACAAGGGTACATACCAGGAAATGTGTTTGGGGCAATGCAACCAGGTGCGGTTAACCCTATGTACGGGAAAATAGGAGTTCAACTAGGTTTTCAGGGTGCCTATGGCAATTTTGGGATGCCTGGAACTCATTTTGGCATGGTTGGTTTCTAACAGCAAAATGCTTAGAATGTGAATAACACTGGCAAAACAGGTGATATGAGTGCTAGAATGCTTAACTGAGAAGTACCACTTCTTAAAGCACCTCTTGATGATAATGTGGTGACTATGAGCTAGCCAAAGGAATACAAGGAAGGCGGGGCAGCCATGACGTTTGACAGATGGCACACATGTGTAGCGCGGATAACGTGTCGTGCTCTCTACAGTGGGTGGTCCTCAGTGCAATGTGCGTGAAAATCTCACTCAAACAGACTGAATCTCCCTCAAACAGATGAACAGAAAGGAAACAATAGACGTCAACAGAGCTCTCAAAGACACAACAGCAGACCAGAACATATGACTCGACTATCTCAAAGACTGATACATACTCTGGCGTGGCAGCACACTCAGCTCCAGCCCAGGACTCTCAGGTACAATGGGGGTGTCGAGGCTCAGATGTGCCGGGATGGTGCAAACGTGCTCTGTGTAAAGACCCACCCTAGACGACTACTACGTACAAAGATCATAGGTGAAGAAGATCATCGAATAACCAACCGCTACTACTCATATGTGCCACATAAAGAGCCACCAACGGCTCATAAATGTCAGCCATGTGGTGACCTGGCCACGAGGTCCACTAGACCACCGTCGGTACCCTGCCACGTGTCACTCCCTAGCCCAAAGGGCCCGTCCAGTGTGAACCGGCCTAGACCTGTCTTGTGAAAGACACTGTACCGTGAAGGACACTGTAGCCCTGCTACAACATGACAAAATGAAGGCCTTGACCTTCATACAGCAGTTTGATGCGGCATATGCAGGTGGAAACTTCACAGAGTCTTCCACGATACGCAAGGTTGCCACCTTTTTGAAGGGTAATGCGTTGAGATGGTGGACCAGTGTTAAATCAAGGCCAAGCACCTACAACATGGGTCTAGTTTGGTTGGGGATCATAGACCTAACACAGCAGAGCAGAGCCCTTCTTGGGATTGTTCTCGGAGGATTGCTTCCAGGGGAAGAGCCTTGGAAGGAGTTTTTGCTTCAGCGGCTTAGTGCTAGAGTGCCTCAGGCTAGAGGGCCTTGGAGACCTTCGATCATATGGATTTTTACTGAGATACGCAGGGTTCGCCTGAGCAGGAGACTGGAGGACCGTTTTGCTGTGAGTCTGCTCTGCTCCTGGGAGCATCTGAGGAGAAGCCTGGAGCAGCACCAACCTACTTGCACGGAGGAGCGCATGCGACAGCCCCTTGTTTGGAACCCCATGTTTAGCACTCAGAGAGGCAACTTGGTTGGTAGTAGGCCTCATGTTTCTTGGCGTCCCATGGCAGAGGGTCCGGCACACACCTTAGGTGACTGGTTACAGTTCTCAGGCTTGTCAGAGGAGCTCCAGAGCATCCAGTTTACAGGGCATGAGAAGGGTGCAGAGATGTGTCAGGACATCACAGAGGTAGTACCAGCTGAGTGGCTCACACCTCTCGAGTCAGCAGCACCCGGATGGATGGGGGCCTTCATGCGACTGGAGGTCCTCATCGTTGTTCAGCTTCTTTAGAGACTGTACCTTCCCTGTTTTTCGAGCTACAGGGTGAGGGTCGTTTACACCGAGTGTCTGTGAGGCCCCACAGGTTGTAGAGTGCTGTTTTTAGAGGATCCGAGTTGTGGGCATTTGTGGGAGGACTTGTGTCATAGATCCTGACCCAACAGCTCTTGAGACTGGCCACTGGAGGCTGTGGGTTTGGGAGAGCTGTCCACTTACACGAGTGCAGTGGGATCATGGAGAGTGGTTTTGGCGGGACCCTTTCGCCTCAGCCGGCCATCCAGGTGTCCCTTTCTTTCAGTGCACTGTTCGACAGGGACGTCACATATTGGCGGCACGGAGAGAGGCTTGTCCTGTTGCAGCACCTCATTGGCAGGAGGAGGGTCTCACAGTTGAGTTCTTGTCAGCTTTTTGGGCGAGGTTGTGGGATGCCAGACAACCGCGGCGAGTCACTTTGTTCTAGTGACTGGCTGCACACAAGGCTACAGCAGTGGGGAGCTGGCTTGTACATAGTGATCTCTCGGCAGCATGTGCAGCTTGTGGCCACCCTGTGGAGAGTCAGTGTCACTGTCTTTGGGACTGTCCTATGACACAGCAGGGTTGGCTTCCGGTTCTTCGGCTGATGCCAGCTTTTTCCACAGCACAACAGTACACTTGGGGGGCAGTTGCTTGGTCCACTCTCACGGGCCCGGCACTACAGTTTGAGCTATCCTCCACCAGCAGGATGATAGTGATCCAGGGGGGTCGACCTACACTCCAGCCTGCTACAGAGCTTACTCCACACGAGTGGTGCAGTGAGAGAGGAGTGTTGGGAGCTCATCTGCGGCCTGACACTTAGGTTCATTTGGTGGGCCCGCTGCTTCCGCATCTTCGAGACTCGGCTTGTACCACCAGCATAGACAGTTCGAGATCTTTGGCTAGAGCTGATCCATAATCTTAGGGGATAGTTCGAGAGACTCCAAGGCAGTTCCGACCGCATGCGAGAGCGTAGAGAGGCTTTCCTTCGACTTTGGCGCCGTATGCCTTTCTTCACCATGGTCCAAGGTGGGCTCAGATGGCACTACCGTCCACCTGTGTGGCTTTTCCCTCCTCTCATCTCCTGATTTAGCCTCATTGTACATATGCTGTTGTTTCAGCGGGAGAGTCTTCCTTCTGATTGCTGTAGCCCTCTCTAGTAGAGGTGGTTGTAGCCTATGGGCAGTTTTATTAACTAATAGAAGGATCTTTTCCTCGAAAAAAAAAACATGGGTCCAAACAGATATTTGCTCCTGCTTGGCTCACAAACACTTTCGAGGTGGATGTGATCACGGCCTGGTATGATTTGAATGCGTCAAATTGTGCAAATATGGAAGAGTACAATCAGAATTTTTGGGATGCCTTGTTACCCATAAGCTCTTACAGGTTTGTACCATTGACAGAACAGATTGAGAGGTACTGTTGTGGATTGCCAAAGGAAAGGACTGATGTACAAAGACCAATGTCATCAACATTATGCTGTTGATTGAGAGTGCGACAATGGCCAATAACTTGTTGCAGGGTAAATCCAATGGATTGAAAGGCAGCAATAAGGAGTCCCAGGGCAAGCAATTTTCAGCCAAAGGCAATGTCACAACAAGTCTCGTTATACCACCTTTCAAGAAGAAGCCTTTGGAGGACAGAGGCAGTTTAAACCTTCTTCTGGGCAAAGCCAAGGGAAGAAAAGGTATTTTTCTGGCAAGACATTTGAGGAGAGGAAAGCTCTAAGACAGGCCAAGAAATGCTTCATTGTGAAGAGAAGGGACATTTTGCTAATGAATGCCCACAGAGGAAGTCACAGGATAACGATGACAAGTCAGACCATAAAGGAAAGAAGCCAAAGCCGAGTGCAGGACTTGTTTCAGATTTGGTTGGTGACCAACCAAACATAGATGCCACGGAACTGTGCAGAGCTTGGGGCAAAGTTAGAGACCAAATAGTGTTGGTTTTCTTTGATCCAGGAGCCTGTGCAAATTTTATATCACCAGAATTGGCATCAAAGTTGGGCATTTGTACAGAGGAGATGGGTATGTCAGGTGAAGCAGGTTTGGCATGCCCAGGTTATTCAGAGCGTGTTACTCCCATTTTGGGGAAGTTTTGTTTGCACATTCAAAGTTATATGGTTGCGGAAGAATTCCATATTATGCTAACCCTTGTACATAGAGGAAAGACTCATGTCGTTGATGTAAAGCTTAAAGGTGAGTCTGTTCCAATTGTTTCTGCTTCTACTATTTCATATGTAATAAAGAATCATCTTTCTATGTACTTGATCTTTGCAAAAGAAGTACCTGAAGTTGTATCTAATTTGTCTACTTTAGATAAAGACAGGTCAACTTTTTTGAGTGGTTTTAGTGATTGCTTTTCAAACTCTTTGCCAGGGGAATTACCTCATGAGAGACTTGAGGATCATACCATAGATCTTGTGCTCGGTTCCAGTCCATCGAATAGACCACCGTACAGGGTTAGTGTAGCCCAACAGAAAGAGATCATGAGTCAGGTCAATATCCCCTTTTTGTTCGCATGTACTCTTAGTGCAGAAGAAGGATGGTTCATGGCGCATGTGCATTGACTATCGTGCCTTGAATAAAAATACCATCAAGAACAGGTTCCCCATACCGAGGATAGATGACATTCTTGATCGGCTTGAGGGAGCGTCATTGTTTACAAGGATAGATCTAAAGAATGGGTACCACCAGATACGCATTAGGCCAGAAGATGTCCATAAGACTGCATTCAGGACAACGTTTGGTCTCTATGAGTTTCTTGTCATGCCATTTGGTCTCACAAATGCTCCTGCCACGTTCAATAGAATGATGGACAGAATATTTAGACCACATAGAAACTATGTGTGTACCTTCTTTCACGACATGATTGTCTACTCAAAGTCTGAAGAAGAGCGTAGGGATCATTTGAGTGTAGTTTTCAATGAGCTACACATGAACATGCTACTCATTAATCCAAAAAAGAGTGAATTCTTTCTGGAAGAGATTCACTTCCTTGGGCACATTGTTTCAAAGGATGGGGTACGCATGGATCCCATCAAAGTGGAAGCAATTAGGTCATAGCCAGACTTGAAATCCGTACATGATATTCAAAGCTTTCTAGGCTTATGTTCCTACTACAGGAGGTTCATCCGGAATTTTACTGAGATTGCTTCTCCACTCCATGCACTGCAAGGGAAAGCAGTTACTTTTAAGTGGACAACCAATGAAATTTTAGCCTTCAAACACTTGAAAGAAAAGCGGACTTCAGATCCGGTAATCATTTTGCCAGATCTTATGAAACCTTTTGTGGTTCAATGTGATGCATGTGGCAGTAATTCATGCTCTCACTAGTTGGAAATACTATCTGCTAGGGGTGATTTTGTTGTCCAAACAGATTATCAAACCTTGCGATATTTTCTCACACAAATGAAGTTGTCTGAGAAACACATGCGATGGGCAAACATCTTGTCAATGTTCCATTTTCAGATTGTGCATGTGCAAGGGAAAAAGAACGTGGTGGCTGATGCATTGTCACGAAAGCCCCAAATTTTAGCAGTGTCAATTCCGTACCATTGTGAACTAGACGAAATTAAGACACAATCTGCTGAAGATTCAGATTTTGCAAGGATATATGATCAACTTGTTGATGGGCAATATCATGAGCACTATATGCTTAAGAATGAATTTCTCATGATGCATGGAAAGTTATGCGTTACTAAACAATTATAGTCAAAGGCTTTGATGGAAAGTCATGCTCCACCTTATGTTGGGTATCGTGGAATTGATGCGACAGTGAAAGGGATTGAGGCATTCTTCTATTGGCCAACTTTGCGTCAAGATGTTGAAACATTTGTAAGATTATGCTTAGTATGCCAAAAAGTCAAATTTGATAGGCAAAAGCAATCAAGATATTTGTAGCCATTGCCGATCCCTGATAGGCCATGGAAAAGCATAGCGATGGACTTTATCTTTGATCTTCCAAGGACACAAACGTGCAATAATGGGATTTGGACTATCATTTATAGGTTCAGTAAGCAGGCCCATTTCATTCCTATTAGGAAGAAGATAAAGCCAAAACACATGGTCAAGATATTCATGAGAAATATCTTTAAGTATCATGGGATGCCTCAGTCAATTGTCAGTGACAGGGATCCAAATATGACGAGTCTCTTCTGAAAGGCATTGTTTGAGAACATGGACACTACACTAAAGTTCTCTTCTTCATTTCATCCACAAACTGATGGACAGTCAAAAGAGGCAATTTCTACTGTCCTAGATCTGCTCAAATGTTATGTGTCAGAGCACAAGGCAGCTTGGGAACACCATCTCCCATTGGTTGAATATGCTTACAATAACACTGTGCATACGTCAATAGGTAAGGCACCATTTGAGATAGTGGAAGGAGGGAAGAAAGTCCCGCCCATTTTGCAGACTAAGGACAAGATATCTGAGGCAGAGTATGTGCAAGGTATGGATGAAACATACAAGAAGATAAAGATTGCCCTTGAGAAGACTCAAGCTAAGCAAAAGAAAGTTGTTGATCATCACCGTCGTGAACTTGTATTTTCCCTTGGTGATTGGGTGCTTTTGTGCTTTGAAAAGGCCAGGTTAAGGAAAAGGAAAGGCAAGGAACGTTTGTTTCCTAAGCTCAGTATGCGATATTATGGTCCTTTTCAGATCTCAGAAAAGATCAGCGATGTAGCTTATAGGTTGAAGCTACCAGAAGGCTAGAAAATACATAATGCTTTTCATGTCAGCCTCTTAAGGCCCTTTGTTGGTGATGTGCCAAAGAATATGCCTTATGAGGAACAATTTGAAGTGGAAGAATTGGATGAGATTCTTGTTCCTGAACAGATATTGGCACATAAGGAAAGGAAGGTTGTAAGACGCTACTTGGTGAAGCTCAAGAACTATTCATCATTGGATGCTAAATGGATAGAAGAGTCTGAATTGGTTGATTCACCTCAACTATTGCAACTATATCTTGAAGCCTTTCAAATGGAACCCACAGTGACTTGATGTAGCTCTATGGTGCAATGTGAGAGCATGGTTCATGATGCTCAAAAGAGTAGTTAAGCAATTGTATCTACTCTTTCCATATAGAATTTGGCTAGGAAAGTTTGTGCTTGAGAGTACACCAGAAGACTTCTATGCTTGATATATGTGTGGTAGCCAAGTTGGTGGGATTGTTTAATCGTCCGATGCTACATTTTGGGAAGCATGTATGTCTTGGATTCCCATCATAGAATATGTGTTCTCAGGAGATAACAACATGCATTATTGGCATGCAAGCGAGGTCGCTTGAAGTATTTCAAGAGTGGGGTGTGTCACGAGGTGTATTTTTCCTGTTGCCTTCTCTAAATATGTACTACATATTTTTAGTTATTTTATTTTTACTTGTTTTTCCGAGAACCTTTGAAAAGGTGCAAGTGGACATTGCATGGCCAGTGTGAAATGACTGCGGCAGAACGGGTTTCTCACATCGGGAGTCTAGGTCGGTCGGTGGTTTGGGAGTAGTCGGGCTAGTTAGCACTGAATTCTGATGAGTATGGAAGCTTGTGTGCGCCAGATGGAATTTGGGCCACTCAGCAAGTCACTTATAACTTCATAAGTTAGTGGGAACTAGGCAATTAACTCAAGAGGGGCAAATTGGATACATGGCGGCTCTAGGCAGATTTGCCACATCAAGCATGAAGAAGAGGCGCCCAATTTGAGATTAGAGGCTGAATTTTACTCACAGTGATCCACAGTGTGTGTGTGAGTAGTGGGTGCAGGTTTATAGCTTTAATGGAAAACTTCATAGTCACATGGGGACGGGGACAGGTCTTGGGGATGTGACGGGTCCCGGGGACAGGGACGTGGCAAAACATGGGACGGGGGACGGGTCAGGGGACGCGTGTTAAAAAACACTTGTTCTATACTAGACAACACTAGGAGCACAAGGTTGCAAAGAAAAAGTGGGGTTTGCACTCATAAATACCAAAGTACAACATGTGGTAAGAACACGGCGAGCACGCGCCGCACATGTTGACGTGATGATCTATCATCATACTCTTAAGGGGAAAAAGTAATGATGTACAAGTAAAGAGTGGGTTATAAGAGTCTGGTGGGAAACATTGGCATATAGCTCAAGTCTCTGAAAAGCCTTGTTTTCTCGCGTGAAAACTCCTCCAAATCATAGGGTAACTGTCCCATTGCGTGCGGGTGGTCTTGGGGAGCGTGTTGATGCGTTATCTCCGTCCGAAACGACACAAAACAAAGAAATACAGCTACTATGTAAAATTGCAGGTTTAGGGTTTTGCTCCTAAAGTGCACCAAAACTTCACAGAAGCTTCAGGGAAGCCAGTGTGTGGTTGTATAGGAGTTTGGGTACTTTTTAGAGGGTGTAACAGTGAAAAACAGCGCTCTGCATTTTCTCGCCAGCCCACATAAAAGCTCTAGAATTGCATGGGAAGTCACCCCTGACTTGTACTTTCGGTCTATACAGGTTAAACAGTCGTTATGCTGTCGAAATTGGGCCAAATTCTGAAATTACAGCCCTAGACAGGTTTGGACTGCTTGTAAAGTTGCTTGGGGATTTCCCATCTCAATCAAATAAAGAAATATTGCGAGGGGCGCCAGTTTTTGCGGCTAACAAGGTGTCGGTCATCATGCACAGGACATTCTAGCCGCTGGACGCAAGTGTTGAGTCTCTCTCTTTTCCATCAGTACTCTGTGTGTAATTAACAGGTTATAGATTTGGTATTGCCCTTTACTGTGTATTGGTTGGTTATACAATATGGTTTCATTCCATGTCGTCAAATCATGGACAATTTGGCTAATGTTATGATTGGCATGGAGTATGCTAAGTACACGCAGGAAGATGTGTTGGTGATGCAAGTTATTATTGAAAAGGCCTTTGACATTGTGTTGTGGGACTTCATTGCTACCACGATGAGGTGTCTAGGGTTTGGTCCTAAATTGGCCAATGTGGTTTATTTCTTGTATGCTTATAGTACGTCTTCAGGGATCCTAGAAGGTGAATTGACAGAATCGTGGTCACTTGGTTGTTCGGTTAGGCAAGGCTGCCTTCTTAGTGCTTGTTGTATGCTATTGCCACACACCCTTTGTTGATGTATCTTGATATTTGACCTCTATGAAGCATCTTCATGATTTGCAGTTACCCTCGGGTTATATCTTTATTGGGCAGGCTTATACAAATGACTCATTGTTTATGCTTCGCAACTAGCAGAGGATGTCCAAGTGATTATGGAAGCTTTGGAATTGTTTGGGATTGCGGCCAGTCTTAAAAGTCAACTTTCGTAAACGGAAGCTTCTGTCACTTAGTTCTTGCGATTGGCACAGTCTATTGTGGCCAGGTGAGATTGTTCCTCCAAATGTGATCACCAGACGTTTGTGATATCCAATTGAATGGAATGTCACTCACACTCAAAAGTGGATTGGGTTATGCAACGCTTGAATGCCAGACTGCATTACTGGAAGCTATCTACTTGGCCAATGTATGTTCGCCTGCGAATCGTTCAGAGTATTCTGATGGCATATGTTTAGTTCTTTCTGCGGCTGTTGCATTGGCCTCGCCACTGTCTTGATTCTCTTATGTCAGCCATTCTGTCTCATTTGTGGCAAACTCATGCACACAAAAAAGGCTTGCGATTGATGTCGATGGAGAAGCTTTGTACACCTAAATGCTTTGGTGGTCTGAATATTTTGTACTTGCGGAGGCATGTTCTTGCGAGGAAAGCTATGTTATTTTCTACACTTGCGCAACAATCTCAGCCTTGGACTCTTATGTTTGCATACCTCACTCATCATGTTGTTATGTCCTCATTTAGCCACTAGCAATCAATTATTTTGGAGGTTGTATTTGGTAAGATCGACGGGTAGATTCCTAGACGTCCGCTTGTTTCCACTTTGCTCTCTGCTTGGAAAGAGGTTACGATTCATCTTTCATGGAATTCTCGGCGGAAGGAAATTCACTTCGTTCGGAGAGTCTTCATTAGAGCCGGGCTTTCTTTCTTACTTTGGTTGACCGCTTGCCTCGGCAGGCGTACTTCCTCTCTTGCCGTGGTATTCGAATAGTTGAGGATGTGGTGGATGCAACCAGATTCACTTTGGAGTTTCCTTCACCGCTCTCCGATTTGGATGGGGCATGCATTACCGTCAATTCTGGAGAGACGTGCAACAAATGCTGGTTGATTTTTTACCCATTTCACCTTTGGTCGATGGTGATCGTATGTTTGACTAGAATTCTGGGAACGCCCTTTCAGGATATTTTTGCTGGGCGAGTTTATGCCTTCTTCTACCTCAGCCTTGGCTTGCTGATCATTGTAATGCTCTTTGGCACATGCATAAATTGACATCTGGTGGAGGAAGCTTCTATCTGCTTTATGGAAAAGCCATTTGGCCTTGAAGGAGCGGTTGTTTCTTTGGTGTTGTTTGCTTGGTGTGCTTCTAGTGGGCACTTTTCTTAGGGCACGTCATATTCGCCCTTCATCTTGTGTCCGTTGCTCGAATGCAGAAGAGGATGTTTGTCACTTGTTATGGGATTGTTGCATTACTTGAGATTTCCTTTGGCGCATATCGACGTGTATGCGGCTCTGTTTTCCTATGACGGTCTTCCATAAACGGTTTTGGGCAGTTGGCATTTTTTCACCGGCGTTGCAACACTTCTCGGTCTTCTTCATGTGGGTCAGATTTTGGGCTTATTGGACTCTATGGCGACAAGGTAATGGCTATATGTTCCATCGCATTCATGCAAATCCCTTCCCGTTCTTCAAGCTTTGTCTTAGGCAATCTCTTCGGTTCGCCTTGGAAGTTGGTGATATCACCCCAGAGATACATTAGCTTTCCTATGAATACTTTTAGCCTTTTTGTATAGCTTTCCTATGAATACTTCCCTTGTACATGATCTTTTTGGCGGGTTGTCCTCGCTTTGAGGTTTTCCATTGGTAAACTAATCAAAATGATTCACAAAAATATATATATATATATATAAAATTAGCACACGCACACACATCCACACACACGAGAGAGAGAGAGAGAGAGAGAGAGAGAGAGAGAGAGAGAGAGAGAGAGAGAGAGAGAGAGAGAGAGAGAGAGAGGAAGAAGAAGAAGAAGAAGAAGAAGAAGGTTGTTTTAATGTCATAGGAAACTATCCCAAGAGACCTTAAAGATCTATCCGACGAGGAGAGTTGAACTCAAGACTTGCTGAGAGAGAGAGAGAGAGAGAGAGAGAGAGAGAGAGAGAGAGAGAGAGAGAGAAATGAAATGTTATGTTATATTAACGTCTTCAAAAGGCCAAAGTGACCTACGAGACAAGAAAGTTACAATGTGGTGTATTTGATACAAAGCCAGATTAACAAAATAAATTAAACTAGGATAACAAAATATAAATGTTGCATATGAGTCTCGGCCAAAAGAAGTATCTCTCTACCTAGAACGCTCGCTGCTACTGTATCCCCTGCGCTACGCCCCCCCCTTCCCCCCCCCCCCCCCCCCCCCCCCCCCCCCCCCCATTGCTGCCCGCCTGCCCTCTCTCTGCCCCCCCCCGCCAGCCCTCGCTGCCCCCTTGCTGCCCTGCGTGTCCGCGCGCTGCCCCTCCCCAGCTGTGGCAGTTCGCGGCACTGCCGTTGCTGCAGCCCCACCCGCCACTTCCGCCCGTGCCGCCGCTGCCACCCGCTGCCGACCCCCCCTGTTGCGCTGCTCCCGCCATTGCCCCCGCCCGTTGCTGCTCGCGCTCTCGCAGTAGCCGTCTCCCCCCCCTGCCCCCCCCCCCTCTCGACCCGCCTGCTCACTGTTACATCCTGCACATTGGTACTCTCAGCATTGACTCCGTTTTTGGGGCAGTGCCTGGCGTGTCAAGTTGCAGATTCCGCCCGCCATCCTCTTCTTACGCCACAACAGTAGACACAGATGGAGGCTCCAACTTCGCCACAGAGGGACTCGCCTGAAGCCCCCTCGCCCGACCCCGTTGAGCCCAAAATTCGACTTGCTCTTTCGCCGACAGAGCAAGCAAGCCTTGCCGCAGAGGTAGAGCGCTTGCAGGCGACTTCGGTCATCTGCAAGGTTCTCGGCACCCGACCTAGCAGAGGAGAGATGCGAGACCTTCTCCAAGCCCGCCTTCTCGCAGAGGTGGGCAAGATCCTAGATGTCGAGATTCTCGGACGGGGGTACTACCAGATCGAGTTCGAGACTTCCGAGATGGCCTCCAAGGTCATAGCTATGAGTCCACTAGCCATCCGAGCATCACGCGCCCACTTTCGACAGTGCCGACATGGTTTTGACCCGACTTCGGATGTGCTAGTAGAGGAGGCAGACATCCCCATCTCAGTCTGCTTTCCGGGTTTACGGAGGGAGTACCTTCCACTTCTCTCCAGGTTTGGTTCCGCCATCGGGACAGTCCTGGAGACACCTCGTACGGCAGCATCAATAGCTGCCAAGGCGGCTGGCATCCCTTCAGTTCGAGTTTTGGTCAGAGATACCCACACGCTCTCGAAGGTCATCCTTCTGCCTCGGGTGAGTGGGGGTTGGTTTAGACAGAGTGTGGAGTACTCGGGTCTCCCGAACCAGTGCTTCATTTGCAGACAGATGGGCCACCTAGCGAAGGCCTGTCCACGGAGGAGGCCACGACCTGCACCTCAGCCTCAGCCCCAGCCTGCCAAGGCTGGGCCGCAGCCACACCCAGCGGCACAGCGCACAGATTCAGAGCCACCCTCTGAGCCTGGGTCTCCAGCAGAGGAGGGGTGGCAGCAGGCCCGTGGCCGTCGACGCCACAGGCCACAGCGACAGCTTGGCACTCAGAGTGGCCCTCAGGTGCCTACTTAGCAGCAGTGGGTTCCCACGGGGAACCGCTTTGGTCCTCTTGAGCAGGAGGAGCCCCCTACACCAGCATCCACCTCCGCTTCACCCTCGCCAGCCCCCCCCTTCAGAGTTCCCCTCCTCCTTCAGAGTTCCCCTCCTCCTCCTCATCTCCCCCCCCCCCCCGCCTTTTGCTCCCGTCCACTCCCCACCTCGCCCCCTGCCTCTGTCGCCCCACCCCGCTTCTCTTCTTCTCCGCCCCCCCCCCCCCCCCCCCCCCCCCCCCCCCCCCCCCCCCCCCCCCAGCTCCTTCTCCCCCTCCTCCTGCTTCAATACCACAGTCGACTCAGGAGACTGGTCCCTCGCCGGCGGCTAGGAGATCTCTTGGCAGCGCTTTTGCTACGAGTCGCCTAGCGAGAGAGGGTCAGCCTTTCTTGCGGCCCCCTCTCCAGATTCAGACATCTTCCCTTGCAGCTATCCCTCGGGGTTTGACGAGCATTGACCTCCGACGCCGCTGGGATTTCTTTGATTACGGGTTCACTCGCTTTCTCGGCGATTCCGCAGCAGACCATGAGGCAGCCTGCTTCAGGGTCCATGCTTTGTTCCTCGCCGCTAGGGGGACAGAGGCCTTGGACTCAGCAGTTGGTTTCTCCTTCCCCCTCTGTGGTAGGACCGAGACAGAGTGGTCCCTCAACACAGTGGTGGGATGGTTGCATACACAGGTTCTCGAGTTCTCTCACCACATGGGAGAACTTGGAGTTACAGATTTGCTGCAGACTTTGTGGCCATTGGCCAAGTTTGCGGTGACACCCCCAGATTCAGTTTTTGCTGATACGCAGTGTTTGCCTTGCTATGTATATATTCATGAGGACTCCTGGACAGAGGAGGTTGCTTTACGCACGGCTCGCTCTGCTTGGACTTGGGCCAGGCACTCAGTGCAGTCTCGCCTATCTAGAGGACGCTCGGATGCGGATTACTCCCCATCCAAGCCAGCCTCGAAGATAGCCCGTCTTGCTGCTGCGGCAGCATCTGTTCTCTCTCGTTCCCCATGAGGATCGTCTCGTGGAACGTGCAGGGACTAGGTGGGCCCCAGTTTCAGCGACAGCGGGGCCGATTGCGTCAGGAGCTTCAGCGTTGCCTTGTGGGAGGAGAGATTGATCTCCTTATGCTTCAGGAGCACCATTTGTCTGCGAGCCGCATTCGGCGATGTGGTAAAATTTTGCGTGGACGTTATGATACCTTTTGGTCAGCTACTTTTGGACCTGGAGGCATCCAGGGAGGGGTATGTATGACTATTGCGGACTCATTGCAGCAGGCCATTGTGGGCAGAGGGATTATTGTGCCAGGCAGGGCTCAGTGGATCACTATGCAGGTTCAGGGTGGCCTTGTGGGCTTCCTGAACATCTATGCGCCCAATGTGGCGAGTGCTCGTGCAGAGTTTTGGTCACAGATTGTTGAGTCCTTACCACAGGTTGACCATTGGTGTGTAGGAGGGGACTTCAACATGTTGGAGGACCCTTCTGATAGGATCGGAGGCAGCCATGCTACTGTGCATGGAGTCGAGTTAGCAGCTTGGGAGAGGTTGTGTATGACTTTGAGGGTCTCGGATACATGGCAGCATTCTGGCTTTGTGAGGCCTCCAGAGAGTCTTGCCTTCTTTAGATTGGACCGCAGAGTCGGAGGAGTGAATCTATCGCGGATAGATCGCTTCTACACTAGTGACCACTTCAGTGACCTGGGGGGATCCGTGGGCATCCTCGCAGGGACTTCCTTCTCGGACAGAGTGGCCTTAGGCCTAGCTCAGCTTAGCCACTTTTTTCTCCAGGAGTCTCTGGCTCGACGGGCTGCAGCGAGAGAGGAGGAGCAGCGTCTCAGACGAGGCATTGCTTCACTACAGAGGATGCAGGAGCAGCATCCAGACAGTCCATGGTTGGAGGAGCAGTTACAGCAGGCTCGACAAGAGCTTGCTTGCACAGAGGAGAGGCGTCATGAGTTTGCCTTTCACCGACAGGCATCTTAGTGGACTCAGGTGGGTGACAGAGTTACAGGTGCCTTTTTTGAGACAGTGGGACCTCGGCACTCACATGCCAAGGTCAATCAGTTGAGGAGACCCGATGGGTCACTTGCTTGTGAGTCCGAGTACAGTTGCTACTGACTTTTACCGTGAGTTACTGTCGGCTGAGCCCCAGTCAGAGCGACAGGATGCATGCAGGGAGCAGGTTTGGGCACAGATGCCTTGTCTTGTTACTGAGGAGATGCGCCAGAGGCTAGGGATGCCTCTTCAGCTTGAGGAGCTGCACACGGCTCTTAGGGCCCTCCCTCGTGGTAGCTGTCCCGGTGAGGATGGGCTGACTCCCAGCTTCTTCTTGGAGTACTGGGACCTGCTTGGCCTAGATCTTTGTAGTGCCTTTCAGTACATTCTGCACACAGGAGTGATGCCGGATAGCATGAGTGAGGGCCTCATTTACCTTATTCCAAAGGAGGATGGCTCCTTGGATGAGATTCGACAGTGGCGCCCCATCACCATCCTCAACTCAGCCTACAAAATTCTTGCCAAGGCTCTGAGTTTGAGGATTCAGCCACTTTTGGAGAGCCTTATACATGGGACTCAGACAGGTTTTGTCAAGGAACGCAGTATCCTTGACAACATCTTCACTTTTTGGGAGGCTTCTGTCCTTGCACGGCTCCGTGGGGAGGACCTTGTGATTCTTCTTCTCGATTTTGAGAAGGCATACGATAGAGTTGACTGGGACTTTCTAGAGGGCACGCTACGCAGGATGGGCTTCTCAGATGCTTGGATCAGAGGGGTGTCAGCTTTGTACAGACAGGCTCACAGTCAGGTGCTTTTGGCAGGAGGTAGAGGTGAGCGCTTCATGCTCACATGATCGGTCAGACAGGGTTGTCCTCTTGCCCCTTTCTCTTTCTGTTCTATGCGGAGGCGATGAGCAGATTTTTGGTGTCACAGTAGGTTGGTTTGAGAGGCTTAGCACTCCCTATACGGGGAGATGAGCTTCTGGACGCTGAGTTTGCTGACGACTCAGCCTTGTACTTAGAGGGCCAGGAGGCCAATCTACACAGATGTGAGCAGGCTTTGGAGACCTTCTGCTGTGCATCGGGCGCATTGATCAACTGGAGAAAGACAGTGGCTTTCTCGGTTGGCAGTGCTCTTGTGCCAGATTGGATGCCAGGAGAGGGTTTCAGGTGGATTCCTCCAGGGACTGCAGTTCGGTACTTGGGTTGTCAGGTTGGTTTGGACTTGTCCCCCGAGCAGCAGATTGCTTCTCTTCTCCTGTCCATCAGGAGAAAGCTGTTACATTGGAGCTCAACACGACTTTCGCTGGCTGGTAGAGTAGTAGTTGCCAACCAGGTGTTGTTTGCAACTATGTGGTACATCACTTCTTGCTGGATCTTCTCGAGTTCTTGTATCAGCCAGGTAGAGAGGCTGATCAGGAACTTCCTTTGGTCAGGTCGTGATACTCAGATTGCCCAAGCCAAGGTGGCTTGGTCGGTCATCACACTTCCTTGTTCTCAGGGAGGGCTTGGGATCATTGATCCTGCACAGCAGAGAAGATCCCTTCTTGGGAAGTTTTTCGTTAGAGGACTTCTTCTAGGCGAGGAGCCCTGGAAGGAATTCTTGTTGCAGAGGCTTCGTGCCAGGGTGCCTCAGTCAGGAGGCCCTTGGCAACCTTCGACCAGATGGATCTTTACAGAGTTGCGTCGAGTTGGTTTGAGCAGGAGACTGGAGGACAGATTCACTGTGAGTTTGCTTCGATCTTGGGAGCTCTTACGGCGTGGCCTAGAGTAGAGACAGCCGACGTGCACGAAGGAGCGCCTACGGCAGCCCCTCGTCTGGAACCCCATGGTTAGCACTCAGAGAGGCCACTTGGTTGGGAGTCGGCCTCATGTTTCTTGGGGTCCCATGGCGGCAGGTCCAGCGCGTTCTCTAGGTGACTGGCTAGAGTTCACAGGTTTGTCAGAGGAGGTGCAGGCTGTCCAGCTACAGGGCATGAGAGGGGTGGAGAGCATGTGTCAGGACATCTCAGAGTCAGTTCCAGCTGAGTGGCTCACGCCTCTAGAGCCAGTAGCACCCCGGTGGATGGGAGCCTTCACGCGACTGGAGGTTCTCATTTCAGTCGGGGCTTGCTCAGAGATTGTCCCAGCCCTGTTCTTCGAGCTTCAGGGTGGGGGACGATTACAGCGAGTTGCAGTAGAGGCCCCACAAGTAGCAGAGTGCTGTTTCCAGAGGATCCGAGTTGTGGGCATCTGTGGGAGGACTTGCGTCATAGACCCCGACCCAGTAGCTCTTGAGACTTGACACTGGAGGCTATGGGCTTGGGAGTGTTGTCCACTGGCACGAGTACAGTGGGATCTTGGTGAGTGGCTATGGAGGGACCCCTTCTCTTCTGCAGCCCGCCCAGGAGTCCCCTTCTTTCAGTACACTGTTCGGCTTGGACGTCATATACTTGTAGCACAGAGAGAGGCCCGCCCCGCTGCAGCACGTCATTGGCAGGAGGAGGGCCTCACAGTCGAGTTCTTGGCAGCTTTTTGGCAGAGGCTGTGGGACTCCAGACAGCCGAGGCGCGTCACTTTGTTCCTGTGGCTGGTTGCACACAGAGCCACAGCAGTAGGGAGCTGGCTTGTGCATAGTGGTCTCTCGGCCGCATGTGCAGCCTGTGACCAGTTGGTGGAGAGTCAGCGTCACTGTCTGTGGGACTGTCCCTCGGCCCAGCAGGTGTGGCTACGTGTTCTTCGGCTGATGCCTGCCCTCTCCACGGCTCGACAATACACTTGGGGGGCAGCGGTTTGGTCCACCCTCACGGGCCCAGCACTTCAGTTTGAGCTATCTTCCACCAGCAGGATGATAGTGATACAGGGGGGGCGACCTACACTCCAGCCTGCTGCAGAGCTTACTCCACAAGAGTGGTGCAGTGAGAGAGAGGAGTGTTGGGAGCTCATCAGCGGCGTAGCTCTCTGGTTCATCTGGCGGGCCCGCTGTTTCCGCATCTTTGAGGCTCATCCGGTGCCACCAGCAGAGATTGTTCGTGACTTTTGGCTAGAGCTGATCCATACTCTCAGAGGACAGCTTGAGGGACTACAGGGCAGCTCCGACCGCATGCGGGAGCGCCGCGAGGCTTTTCTTCGACTCTGGCGCCCTGGGCCTTTCTACACCATAGTCCAGGGGGTGCTCAGATGGCACTACTGTCCACCTGTGTGGCTCTTCCCTCCACCCATCTCTTGAATTAGCCTCATTGTATATATGCTGTTTTTTTCATTGGGAGAGTCTCCCCATCATGCTTGTTGTAGCCCTCTCTCGCAGAGGTGGATGTAGCCCTATGGGCAGTTTTCATTAACTAATAGAAGGATCTCTTTCTCGGAAAAAAAAATAAAAATATAAATGTTGCGGAATCCTAAACTAAGCTGATAGGTGTGAAAGGTAAAAGCGTGAAATGTGTGAACTAAGCAGAACAATGTGCAGACAATATGGGAGGGAAGTAGAGATCCATCTTCATAGAGATCCATCTTCATCTGCACTCTGGACAACGAAAAAGTATGGCTCGATACCTTTGCTGTAGCCTCCTTTGAAACTATGTAGCTCCTCTTCTCCATCGGGGTCGTCTAGATCTCCCTAGCTCCAATGCTCGGTCTATGAGAATGCCAGTAGTGCGGGCAGACCTCTCCACTGTTGGCTGCTCCTCTATCTGTTCTTCTGGGTGTACAATATCTAGTGTAAAGAAATCTGTGATCTGTCTTTGGGGTTGTCTCTCTTCAGCTCTCCTTAGTAAAGTTTCTCTATGCCTGTGTAACTCAAGTAGATATAGCCCAAGACATCTCTGATCCTCATAACTCATGACCCTAGCTAGAGGCCCAAAACCTTCTCTGAATAAACAATGAAAACGGCCTCATATCTCATAGTACACTGCAATGACATAAGTAATGTACCTCTGTCTCTGGCTCTAGATGGCATAAGCGGCATATCCTGCTATCTGTTGGTGTCCCTTTGAGTCTGCCAGTCTCAATCTCGAGCTCAATCTCGAGCTGATGTGAGGACGTGCGTATCTGGCCAATGGCACAACGCAAACCATGAGAAAGATGGGTGTCCATATAGCTAGGTCGAATCACAAACCCATCCCCCGTGAGGTGGAGAAGATGCTCTCTATAGAAAGCCATCTTTGTGTCAAACTCTTGTATCGGCTCTATCCATGTCCTCCTCGTGTCCAGCTGAATCAGATCTTGATGAATGAGTGTATTAATCTCTACCCGCGTCAGAGATCTCAAGGGTGCCTGTAGAGAGTATTGAAAAGGAGGCAACCTGTCCATGGTGAAACCATGTGTCTGAAACCATGATGCCATCTGTGCATACCAGCATGATGTATCCCCATTAAGAGCTAATTGTCTGGAGGACTCTAGAGCCACCCTGGCATATCTGTCTCTGGTAGTATCCCCATCTAGAGATAATTGTCTGGAGGACTCTAGAGCCACCCTGGCATATCTGTCTCTGGTAGTATCCCACAGACTGTGTACAATGGAGACTGATCTGGTAAGCGCCTCAATCTCCATAGGGGGGGCAGCTAATTCCACTCGAATGATATCATGCGGTACGGAAGCCTTGGCTCTAATCAGCCGAGAGATCATAGATACCAGGGGCTTCTCCATATGCCTCCAACCATCCTAGCTTACAAAAGGTCCCCAAACCTGCACCCCATATAACATAGTAGAGGCAACCAAAGTATCAAAGAGCCATAACTTTGTCCTAGGTTCCTGGAACTGAACCTGCGAACACATCCTCTCCATTCCTCCCAGAGCTGCACCAACTCTAGTTAGTCTAATCTCTGCTGCTCTTCTCAGAGAAAATTTCGGCCCAGTAAAGACTACCCCCATGTAAGTGTATGCATCTGTATACTCCACAATCTCCTGACCATATTTGAAAGTAGGTACTGATCTCCTGACCCATTGCGGTGTGGTTGTTAAACACCATAACCTTGGTTTTACCTAGGTTTACACACAATCCACTATCCTCTGCAAAACTGCGTAGTGCATCCAAATGTCTTTGCATACCTTCTGGCGAGTCAGATATCAACACAATATCATCAGCATATAGCAACAATCGGATCCACGTCCCTGCCAGCTGGGCACCCCGGTCAGCCTCTCTGTCAATGTAATCAGACACCTCATCAACATACATACCAAATAGAGTAGTAGACAATGAGTGTCAGAATATGATCAAGAGTGGAGAAACCCCTCCTGAAGCCGGCCTGACCCTTTGCTCGTACACCCTCGCCCTTTGCCCAATTACTTAAGTGTTGCTCCAGAATAGATGCATACAACCGTGCCAATGTGTGTCCAACCATAATAGTGCGGTAGTTGCCAGGCTCTGTAGGGTCACCAGCCTTGAAGATGGGCACAATATTAGACAACCTCCAAGTTTTAGGTAATCCCTTACACATGGCAGGATTGAACAACACTGCGAGATATTAAACGTCTTCAAAAGGCCAAAATGACCTATGCGACCAAATTGATACAATCTTGGTGGATCTAATCTAATATCTAGGTACAAAAATAAAATAAAGTGAAGTACTGTGAAAGACTAAAAAACATCATCATGGGTGCCCGAGGATGCGCGGCATTGGGCGTTGTCCAAGAAAGTACTACATTGGTCACTGAAGAGCTTCGTCAATGTCAATCTCTGTAAATAGTCATACTGGGCGTCTCACATGTCGTGCTAAAATAGTCTTGATCCTGTAACAGACTTAGGCACTCCCAGTCAAGAATCTACCATGACACCACAAATAATCACTTCAAACAGTTCACAGTTCACAATTGATTCGACACTGGCCCGATGGAGTTCCGTGCCTAGAGATATTGGCCCCAAAGACTGGGGCCCTTTCGGTATTTATTTTTGTATTAATCTGTGTTCAAAGTACAAGAGTGCGGGCAAGCGCTCACACACAGACTTTGCGTCCAGATGCACCGAGTTATGAGGCCTACTCACATATTTAGAGGTTATAAGGGATGCCAAAAGCAGAGCCCAAAAGCTGGTAAACTCAAAAGCCTAAAAATAAAGCAAAGGCTCTTTCTCTCACAAGCTCTCTTGAGCCAATAGAAAATAAAGCAAAAGCTTTTAAAAATAAAATCTCTCTCTCTCTCTCTCTCTCTCTCTCTCTCTCTCTCTCTCTCTCTCTCTCTCTCTCTCTCTCGCTACATTGCGTAGAAATAAAGCAGTTCAGCGTGCCAAAAAGCAACCCCAGCTTTCCGTAAACTGCGGAGATCCGTACATGCTGCCACATGGCATAATTTTCGTGAAACGCGGACCTGTCCGTACTGCCAGCCACGTTAGCTTTCCACGTCAGCCAGCAATTTCCCCGCGGGCAGAGAGTGTGTCTGTGTGTTAGGGTTTGACACGTCACCATTTTGTGACATACCCCCCTCTTGAAAGCATTGTAATCGCCCTCGATTACCCCTGCAAAACAGACGGAAGCCATAAACTGCCTTAGCACACATTGACTGTTAGTACCGACGCACTAGGAACACACATCTAGCACATGTACCAATCAACAGTCACATCACACGACATCACAGGACATCACTAGACATCACAGGACATCACATGACAAATCACATTCAACATTCATTCGGATCTTAGACCATGATTTATCGGCAATGCAATTAGCAATCGCATCTAGATCCACTCAGGACCTCATAGATGCCCAATTGACTAACCCCTATTGCAACCATGTCTATTCGAGATCATTCATACCAAAATGCTGCAGTCATTTCGTCTATCAGTTCTTGCACTTAAAAACAAGTCAAGAACAAACCAGTTTCATATTCTGGAATACCATTTCATAAAGTCATACATCAGAATACTGTCAGCTCTCAGTAGCCCAAGATATGCAAAGGGGAAGCAACCTCTGCAAACTTTCGAATGAACCGCCTGTAGTATGAACACAATCCCAAGGAGCTTCTAACTTCATGGACATTCTTCAAATCGGGCCAATCACGGATAGTCTCTATCTTGGCCGGATCCATTTGCACTCCTGTTGCTGACACAATGTGTCCCGAAAAGTGTATCTCTGGTAGGAAAAATTTACTTTTCTTTGCATTAATGACTAACTTGTGATCTTGTAATGCCTGAAAGACCTGAAGCAGATGTTCTCTATGTTCTGCCTCATCCTTGGAGAAAACAATGATATCGTCAAAGAAAGTGCCAACGAATAGTATGTACTCTCGAAAAATCATGTCATCATCCGATTAAATGTCGCAAGAGCATTGGTTAGGCCAAAAGGCATCACCATAACCTCAAATAACCCAAAAGTCGTCCGAAAGGCTGTCTTGTAGACGTCTCCCAACGCGATTCGGATCTAATGATATCCACTCTTCAAATCAATCCTGCTAAAACATGAGGATCCCTATAATCTATCGAGTATATCATCGATCCTAGGAATCGGAAATCTGTTCTTGTTGGTGATTTTGTTGAGAGCTCTATAATCGATGCACATTCTCCAAGATCCGTCTTTTTCAAAACCAACAACAGTGGAGAGCAATACGGTGAAGTACTAGGCTGGACAAGACCCTTTCCCAAGAGGTCTTTCACTTGGTTCATAATCTCTTCGTTCTGGGCTCGATTCACATGGTAAGGTGTCCTGCCCTTCTCTACTGTCAATGTCGCTTTCCTCGCCCGATAGCCGACCACGGCATTGTTCTTGTGGTACCAGGGAATTCCCAAGAGAACATCACAACCTTCCAAAGGCACTATGTAAAAGTCCTCATGCCCCAAATACCCCTGACAATGCAACCGAAGTTTGCCAATGACAGGTGTAATGGCTACGTCCTTGCCGGGTGCCGCTAGAACTGCCTCCGCAAGTCGT
This sequence comes from Adiantum capillus-veneris, assembly GCF_014529385.1. Classification (NCBI taxonomy): domain Eukaryota; kingdom Viridiplantae; phylum Streptophyta; class Polypodiopsida; order Polypodiales; family Pteridaceae; genus Adiantum; species Adiantum capillus-veneris. Next base: position 88,557,175 of record NC_140931.1, read on the forward strand.
CCCATCCGATTGGGAGTGATCTCGAGCCGCGCCGCCAATTCCGTTGAAATGAAGTTGGCCTTGGCTTCTGCATCGAAAAAGATCAGGGCTTCTTGGTCTTTCACTTTGCCCCAAGCTCGGCAAGGTTCTGTACTCTCGTCCAACGTGCTGGGATCAGTACCCACGCAATCTGGAACCAGTCCTGTTTTCATCTTGCCTTCTCTACCACGTTCCTCAGCTGCTCTCGAACTCTTAGGCCTCTTGTCGTCCTTGTCGTTCTTTTCTTTCTGTGCCTTTTTAGGGCACTTCGCGGAGATATGTCCAGTTTCCCCGCATCCAAAGCACTTCCCTTCCTTGATGAAGCGAGCTCTCCTGAGGAGTAAGCTTGGGTCGTGCATGTCTCTTTTCTGGGTTGCTCTTCCTTCTCTCTACTTTCATTTGTTGAAGTCTGTTCGGCTCTTTGTGTCATGATCTTACCGGTGGGGTAGGTCAAACTGCCAGAGTGAATGGCAAAACCCCGTTTCGCATGACTCATCAACTGCTGAATGGAGGCTGACTTCTGTTCTAGGGAGTGATCTGGGATCTCTGTAGGAAGACCCAAGGTAAACCGCTCAATTTGTTCCTTGAACGAGATCTTCTTGAATGAAGAGGCGGGTAGAAAAGAGCTCCAGAATCTCTCGCAATAAGCGTCCATTCTATCCTTCTTGGTCATCTGAAGATGGTTCCAAGCAGTTCGTATATCGCGTTCATACTCTCGAGTCAGCCAAGAAGAAATAAAAATCCTATTGAATTTTAGCCATTTAACTGGCCCAGTCTTGTTTAATAGAAGCGTGGACCACCAAGTTCGAGCATTCCCCTTAAAGTAAGAGGCAGCTTTGGGAATCTTAGAGTGCTCTGAGTAACGCCCTCCCACGAAAGCGATGTCAAACTGCTGTACAAAAGACAAAGCCTTCGAAGCATCTCTATAACCAGAAAACGTGTCAAATTTAATTGACTGTCCACCTTCCTTGAATTCTCGGACTCTCTTGCTTTTGTCTTCCAGAAAGTCATACTGGTTGGCTTTGTAAAAATTCTTCTTCTTTGCATAAAAGCTGCTGTCATCCGAGTCCGAACTAGACGAGTCCTCTGTAGAACTGTCAATCACGGGGCGAGATTTAGACTTCTTTGCCTTTTTCTTGCCCTTTCCGAAGTGTTGCGTTTTGCTTCTCTTTTTGCCTTTTCTGTCTTCTTCGCTCGAGTCAGATGAGCTAAGAAGAACTGTCAGAAGAAGAAGAAGAAGAAGAACTTGGTTTCCCCTTAAATCAAACACGCTTCTTCTGTTTCTTTGCCTTTTCAAAATTAGACCGACGACCCAAATAACCGGGAAGTGCAATTCGTGCATCAACCACCTCTTCTAATTCTTTCTTTGTATACCTCTTGGGAGTAGGAGGTTTCTTGAGAGCGGGTTTTCGGGGTGGTTTTGTGGTCTTCTGCCACTGCGTGTACACTTCCTACAAAGAAGTCTGGCTCAAATATTTTGCCAATTTCGGGTCCTTGGCAAAATTAAGCATCATCTTTGTTGCATCGCCGATCAATTGACAACGCTCCATCTCCTGACGCTTCGCTTGAGTAGGCCGAGGCGGGCCGTACTCCTTGCCTGAATCTTCGTTGTGATCCCTTCCCGCATCTCCCGATGCAAAGGGGGTCGACTGATCTTTGCCTGGAGCCATAGGTGCTGCGGAAAAAAAATTAGGGATCAAATTTCCCGTAGAACAGAAATTGGCCGTGCTTTGATACCACTATAATAGACTTGGACACTCCAAGTCGAGAATCTACCACGACACCACAAATAATCACTTCAAACAGGTCACAGTTCACAATTGATTTGACACTGGCCCGACGGAGTTCCGTGCCTAGAGATATTGGCCCCAAAGATTGGCGCCCCTTTCGGTATTTCTTTTTGTATTAATCTGTGTTTAAAGTACAAGAGTTATGAGGCATGCTCACATATTTAAAGGTTACAAGGGATGCCAAAAGCAGAGCCCAAAAGCTGTTAAACTCAAAAGCCTAAAAATAAAGCAAAGGCTCTTTCTCTCACAAGCTCTCTTGAGCCAATAGAAAATAAAGCAAAAGCTTTTAAAAATAAAAGCTATCTCTCTCTCACTTGCTATATTGCGTAGAAATAAAGCAGTTCAACGTGCCAAAAAGAAATCCCAGCTTTCCGTAAACTGTGGAGATCCGTACATGTTGCCATGTGGCATAATTTCCGTGAAACGCGGGCCTGTCTGTACTGCCAGCCACATCATCCTTCCACGTCAGCCTGCAATTTCCCCGCAGACAGAGAGTGTGTGTGTGTGTGTTAGGATTTGCCACGTCACCATTTTGTGACAGATCCTCTGATGGAGCTTCCGTTGATGTCGTGGTCACCCTCGTAGACGTGGGCGTCTAGCTCTCCCGAGCTCAATGGCTATGTCAACTAATATACCTTTGGTATAAGTGGGCTCTGAAGTCTATTGTGGAGCATGCTCATCTGGCTGAGCCCTTGCTCTAAAGAAGTCAGTAATCTCCCTCTGTGAATGTCTCCCATTGCTTGATCTCCTCAAGAGACTCTCCTTGTGTGTGCGTAGCTCTAGTAAAAACAACCCGAGGCATCTCTGGTCCTGATATCTCATGACTCCAGCCAAAGGTTCCTAAGTCCTCTCTGAATAGACAGTGAAAGCGGCCTTGTATCTCATATTATACTGTACAATGACAAATACGATGTAACTCTGTCTCTTGCTGTATATGACACAACTGGCATATCTTGGCCTCTGCTGGTACTCTCCTAAATCTGCTAGTCTCAATCTCTAGCTGGTGCGATGATGTGCGCATCTCACCAATAGCACATTGTATCCCATAGGATAAATGAGTGTCCATATAGGCCGGTCTGATCACATATCGATCTTCTGTTAGTTGGAGAAGATGCTCTCTATAGAAAGCCATCTTCGTGTCAAACTCCTGTGTCAGTTGTATCCATGTGCTCTTGGTATCTAGCTGAGAGAGAGAGAGAGAGAGAGAGAGAGAGAGAGAGAGAGTTAACTTCATCCAAAAGACAGATCACATACATCTTGGTTACATCTTTTGGGCATCCGTGCCATAAAGGCACAATATTTTTCAAAAGAAACATTCCCGCTAGGATTTAAGGAGCCACACCGGCCACCATCTCCATTCAGGAGAAAAAGAGAGCCCATTATTGCATGGATCTTAATGATAAAATATAAGGGAGAAGGGGGAGGGAACCTATCTGACGCACATGCCATAAGCCTTGTCCAAGAAATCAAAGAGAAGGTTTCAACTGTTTTTACAAAAAAATGGAAAACAAAAAGCTGTTGTAAAAGAAAACAAATGGTGGAGACACACACTTTAAGCCAAAGGAAATGCGTCCCCTCATTATTTGAAAAATAAGTAGTCAATAAGATTGGAATTGTGGATGTACCATAGGAAAGTCCAATTTTTGTCTCAAAATTGTTTCTTTTTTTTTTTCAAAAAAAGGAAAAACTCATGTACGCACATTCCACATGCAAACACATATGTTCACTCTCAAGAAATTGAGCAATTGTAGAGAGGTTAAGTATTCCAAAGAGCTTACACAATTGTTTCTTTTCTTTGCGCAAAGCTCGAATTCCAAGCCATATCTTATTTTTTGAGTGAAATTAAGCACTTTTGCATGGTCCCTTACGACTGTAGCCGCATCAGTAAGCCGTTGTACTCTTTTTCATCGTTTTTTACCGTTATCCTGTTGTTATCACACCCTTATGATTGTGCCGTTGTAATACCGCGCCGCACAACATTCCACACCGAAATTGATATGTAGCTATCAACCCCATCGTTGTGTGCCATTGATTATTACCATCTATCGACAATGCAAGCACCCTCAAAGCTCTCTAAAGAGAGCAGGGTGACTATCGGTGGTCCAGTACATATTTTGTATTGTTCCCGATCTTGAAAATATTTTTTTTTAATGTAAAATATATAAAAGAAATATTATTTAAAAAGATTTAACTGCTAGGTGTAGTCCATCTTCCTGAGCTTGACCTAGCGTAGGGTTGTCTAGCCATCTATCTTCGCAGTTGGTGTTTCCTCCATCGAGCTCGTAACCATTTGCGTTAGAGGATGATCATGATTAACAAGTGCCCCAGCCTTGCTTCACATGACCCACATGCCCAGTTAACATCCCGTGATGGTGTTAGCGTGTATGTAGATACTGTGGCTTTTCCCGCTCGATCGACTTGGGCCATAGAGTTCGAGGAAGTGGAAATTCATCCGGAGGATAAGGCAAGCGATGACGATGAGGATATAGAAGATTTCGAGGTGTATGCAAGCAAAGAAGCTCAACAGCTCTCCAAAAGTGTCGTCGTCCTTGAGAGGAGGCCAAGTGACAGTCACCATGCTTTGTCATATTTTGAGCTGTTTGGATGCTCTAATATTGTTGACCATAATCTTAGATGCGTGGTCGGCCTCAAGTGACCACGCAAGTTGACATATATTTTCTAGTGTTAGTTCCGCAAGCCATAAGGACCTAAATTAATCTATCTACAATGGTGAGGAAAAGGAATGAAACAAGGATGCTATCGACCTTCAACATCCGATCTGCATGCATTACGGCGTCTCCGTAAGGTGGTTAGACCCGTAGCGGCCAGCCTGTCTTTGGTAGGCAAGGCCTACAAGTGGTGAATGCGTCTGACATCTTGTTCCACCACTTGGCCTGAGCTCAAAACGATTTTTCCGCGTGAGTTTTTACCCACCTATGACCTAGAGAGATCGTGGCATCTAGAGTTTCTGCATGAATGTTTACCCGCCTACGACCTAGAGAGATCGTGACATCTATCCAATCGGTGTGAATGTTAGTTCAGCTCAGTTGTCTTCGATGAGCGTGAAACTAGTTGGTTTGGTATTTGTAACTATCATGAACCTTACTTGGATGGAGAGCATAATATGTCTATAATGTTCACTTATTATATGCAGTTTTAGCTTGTGGCCTGCAGGATTTAACTGACGGTTCTTGAGTTACCCAGGGATGACGTAATACGAAAATTTGGACCCAGGATTTATGTGGAAGGAAGTGAAAGAGAGTGGAAATATGCTTTGCTGAGGACTGCAGCAGCATTGCCTCCAGAAGAAGACATGTTTATTTGCATAAATGACTATGTCGATTTTTTGCGAAGCCGTTGTACTCTTTATGGATCATGCTGGTTCTATGTTAAGGTAGGTAATTGATAGTTTTACTCAGTTTGGCAAGGCATGGTAGGGAGATTTTGAAGGTGTATCTAAGAGTTGAACATATGATGCAGCAAAAGGCTGACCCAAGGTTGCCACATGAGATGTTTGTGGCCATCAATACTGCTGGAGTCTACTTTGTTCAAGTCAAAACCAAGGTTAGAATTGATTTCATCAGAACGTCACTCGTAAAAAAAGTGTTATCTGCGCCAAAACTTGGGCTGATTACTACTACAAGATTGTTGGCACCTATATCCTACAACCTGCAGATATCTCAGAAGAGTTTATGTACACAGCCTGCACTTGAGCTTTTTTTGGATCACGATAGCCACCTGTGGTTGTGTTCATGCGATTGCATGTGCCGTCTGACTTTCAAGAAGTGCGCTGATTGTTAGCTACGAGCTTAGTTTTATGGAGTGCTACAGTAGACTGTAGTGTAGATGCTTGTTAGTTCTCAATGTGCACTTAGTTACATGGGCAATTCATCCAGCTATTCAAAGCTGCATTCAGTAAATTGTTCAGAGTCTTTAGTTATTAATTTTTTCATTCATGAAAGAATGATGTGGTTTTCCTTGGGGAAAAACTGTTCAAGTTGTCTATTGAAGTTGTCGTGAGCTCCCTATTGTCTGCCAGTAATCTACTCTCCTATTGAGCTTCATGCCTGGTGCACAGTGAGCTTCCTTGTGTCTCTCCCCAAGTTCATATCTTGGATTGTTTGAAATCTCTGGAGCTCTTCTCAGCATTTCTTTAACACCATCTTTCAACCTGTCATGGTTTCTCAAAGATACACTAAATCCTCAGGAGATGTTGAGAAGCTCTCATACTTGTACAACATCTGCTATGTCTCTTTCGTATCTATCTTTGTGTTGTGTAGGAATTTCTTGTATGTGGGGTGGAACTCCTGAAGACCCATGATTTTAATGTCCTTTTTGGCTTTATTCCTATCTGATGACAAGATCCTCCTGTTCTTAATGAGTTTTGTCACCGTCTGCTACACTTTCCTGCGTATTTGGTTTGAAGACATAACAGCTTTATAACTCAGGTCTGAAGACATAAACTTTCCTCTTCTTTTAGTTATTGCAAATAGGAATGAGGGCCGCAGCTATTAATAGTCTTTCATCAGCTAATGTATTCTTGAGGTACTACAACAAGTTCATGGCATTTTTGTGCAGGAACAACTTTTACATATGGAGTTTACTGAAATTTGCAGTTGGGGATATTCAAACATCTCTTTTTCTCTGGTCACTGGAAACATGTAAGTTACCTTTAGGGTTTAGTGCTCATTTAAGACAAATTTGGAATGTCCATTCAAACATAGGTCCTCCAACTACATTTCCTCCAACTACATTTGCTGTTTGGTCCCATATTTTTTTCTTTTTCAATTTATAGCAATTTGGTCTTGATTTTGTGTCCTTTTCCTTGTTTTTATCCTCTTGATTCACCAGCTAAAATAGCTTGTGCTTCCTTAACCAAGGGGTTTGCTTACCCAGCAAAGGGCAGCTTTCCACTTTCATTCCCACACAGTTGCACTGGCTCACACGTAGACACCCTCCTGATGCTTGTGTATTAGAGAGGAAAGTCACTTCAATCGAACACTCTCATGAAATCAAGCAAGAAGGTAGTAAAGGACGATAGGATGACGAGGGATGAGATGGAGGCGGCCATCAAGCAAGCCATTTTGGCCCACATGAAAGAGATGGACTGTGCCTTCAACATCGCCAATAGGTCCTTATCGGAGAAGATCATGGCTCTCGAGGTGAAGTTTGCCTCTCTCAAAAGCGGCACGAGATGAAAATCTCGATAAACTAAAGGAAGACTTGGAGGACTCCTGGATCAAGCTTGAAAAAGGAGAAATTCAGCCATCCATAGCAAAAGAGCTGAATACCATTAAGGCGCAAGTGCTTACCATCCAAGTGGAGGAGGAGAAGAAGGCACGGAACACCTCTTCATGGGTAGAGGTGCTCAACTGCACCAAAAGGCAATTGGAGGAAATGGACTGATAGATCCAAGTGGCCAAAAAAGGTAAACATGAAATCCCCACTCTCACCTCTATCATCAACATGACAATTGAGGAAGAGCAAAGGAGGAAAGCACGCACTCTACATGTACGAGTCACATGTGTCAAGGACAACAACAATGTGGACGAGGAAGTGAAAAGCCTCTATGCACATTTGAGAGTCATGGAGCCAAAACACACCGATGTATGGAGAGTGGGCAAGAAAGAAGTAGGTGAATGGGGAACCTTCAAGCACCGTACTCTAATCATTCGTTTCGCTACCAGAGAAGAGAGGAAGGACTTCCTCAAAAAGAGGCCTAGACTAAAGTAAACATGGATTTTCTTGGGAGATGATCTTACATTGTCCTAACTCATGCCCAAGATGTTGGCTGCTAGAGAGAAGTGAAAACTCACCTTTTATAGAGGAGCAAAGTGATAGACTTGACAAACGCACTACATGATGGTGGGCGAGCTATGGGACCAACCTAAAGCTTGCAGTATGGAATTGCAATGGCTTGTTATGATTGGATGTCGGAGCCTTCGAGGATTCTTTTATAGGGAGGGACATCATTTTCTATTCAGAGACACATCAAAGCCTAGAGAGAACACTTCAAGGGTGGCCGGATACAGATGGGAGAGTACATGTAGACAGGTGGCTCCTAATGAGAACAGTAGCAGAGGATTGGGAGGAGTAGCGGTGTTATTTAGGGACGAGTTACACCCTATCATCTAGGTGGCTCGTAGAGATGAGAGTGCCCGCTATATGTGGGTCAAAGTTAGAGCGGAGGGTCGCGCTCTCTACATTGCCACATGTTACTTCCCTCCTAGCACATCTCATTATGCTTCTGTAGGAGGGCTACATTGTCACTAGCACAAGACAGGCAGTTAGTTACAGTTAGGTTGGAGTTCACACTCGACGGACTCTCGCCTGGCCAGTGACACGTGGCAGGGATACGGGTGGTGGTCTAGTCGACACCGTGGCCGGATCACCACCACCACAGTTTGGGGATAGACTTAGCTGGACTTGGATATTTTTGTTATCTGTTGGTGGCTCTTTGTGATTGTATGTATTCGTTGTTGGTTCTAGTCATTAGATTATCATCCACATTGTCTGGTCTAGCGTCTTGAGTCTTGAGTCCAGCACCCCACATCTGCACCCTTCCTACACATTGGAGCCTTGGCACCCCGTTGTACCCTGGAGTCCTGGGCTTGGAGCTGAGTGCGCTGCCAGCCATAGTCTGTATGGCATAGTTACCTTGAACAGGAATTCGGAACAGGGAACGGGGAACGGCAACATGCATGAAATGCCATTCCATACTCACGTTTGAAACACGGAACGGGGATCCGGAACGGGAAATTGGGATGGGAACGGGGAACGGGGACTTGAATATGACCATTCCCTGTTACTATGTTGTATGGTTCTTTGGTTTTGTCAAGTTCCACTAAGTTCTGAGTCTGTTGTTGTGCTTTGAGTTGTTGTTCCCATTTCTATGTGATGTTTTCTTTTTGTTGGAGTGAGGTTTCTTGCTTATTGCACTGAGGAGCACCCACTGCAGAGAGCACGACACACTTTCCGTGCTAGAGGTGCTCTCATTTTTGGCACGCTTGGTGAGACCTCAACGGAAGTCTCACTGCACTCCAACGAACCTACAAGTTGAGGAGCTAGCTGGTTCAGCTCCTCGCTTGGTCTGGTCTGCTTGTGTGGTCCTGCTTGGTCTAGACCAGCTTCGCTTTAGTCCAGCTTGGTCTAGTCCGTCTTCGCCTCATTTAGATGGGTCTAGCTGGTCTAGGTCTCTCGCCCCTATCTAGAGGAGTGGTCTAGCCGAGTCTAGCATGGTCTAGGGTCTAGACTATCCAACAAATTTGAGGATCTAGCCGAGTCTGGGTCTAGACTTGAAGGAGGTATGAATCCAGTAGTGCATCATAGTTCTTTGCCAGTGGAGTCCCACCACGACCTAGAACTGCCTACACCACTAGATGGACCAGATGAAGAGCTACTGGAGTGGTTGCTGGCGACCAGGTCTATGCCACGCTATGTGGTCCCTATTTAATCCTTTCTTGAAAATACACCCTCTTCTAGTGTTCCTTCGGTAGGTGAGCCCAGTGAGCCACATCATCCAACAATAAGTGTGGCGATCACAAAGGGTGATAACTCTGTTGTCCCCTTGGTGGAAGCCATCGGCCTTGGTGAGCCTATCAAGCACCATAGAAGGGTTAAGTTAAGCAATCTTCGTTACAAGAGCTCACCCATGCCTCAACTCTTACCTCAGTCTTCTCTGTGTCCGATTCTCCGACCACGCAAAAGCTCTCTTCTGTGTCTGATGATCTATCCTTTGACGAGCTTCCACAGGAATGGTCGCAAGAAGAATATGCTGATTTTCATATCGATTAGACACCAGCTCTTGATGTCTCAAAGCTCCAAGAGACGGCACACTCTTCATCTTCTAATGCATCCTCGCCAGCTACACCTCTTGACCCAGTCAGAGAAGTCAACCTGGGCGACCGTGACAACCCTTAGCCTATCCTTTTAGGCCGACTAGTTATGGTTCACCTGTGTTGCTCGATCAGGTAGTCTCTTTTATGCACTCTTTGAAGGATTTTTTTGCCTGGATGATTTGGAAGGAATCCCACCAGAATTGGGTGTCCACACTATTCCTCTAATCGAAGGGGCTAAGCCAGTTAACAAGCTCAACCCGAAGTATGCAGAAAGGTGTCAAATTGGAGCTAGAAAAAATGCAAGCAGGGATCATTGTACGTGTGGAGCACTGTGAGTGGCTATCACCCATGGTCATAGCACCCAAGAAGAAATCAAACAAAATCCGAGTCTGCATCGACTACCGCATTCTGAACAAGGTAACAATTCAAGATGGTTTGCCAACACCCTTCACCAAACGGTCCTTGAAGATGTAGCAGTGCACGTACTTTACAATTCTATGGACGGGTTCAACGGTTACAATCAATTGGGCATTCATTCTACAGACCAGATTAAGATTGCATTCCAGACTCCATGGGGTATATTCATTTATACAAGGATGTCTTTTGGGTTGAAAAACGTCCCTCCATCTTTCAACTGCACTGTATACATCATCTTTTATCCTTTGCCCACTGATCATCTTCAAATCTTCATCGATGTTTTTTTTGACATTCTTTGCGTTCAGTGTTCCACCCCAGTGGAAAATTTGGAGGAGCATTTAGCTCAGCTCTCTGCAGTCTTCCTCAAGTGTCGAGACGCACGTCTGAAGCTCAACCCTAACAAGTGCCATTTTTTGGTAACTCAAGGTACGCTTGTGGGCCATGTGGTTTCTGCTAAAGGTTTGGCTCTTGACCCTGACAAGATAGTGTTCATTCTAAGATTGCCTCCCCCTTTTAATTCCAAGGGTGTTCAAAGCTTTGTAGGCCATACAGGTTATCATTGCAGGTTCATATGTATGTATGCTGATGTTGCCCAACCCTTGACCCGACTGACCGACGTTGTTGTACCCTTTAAGTGGTCCACGGCTGAAGCCCAATCTTTTGCTTACCTGGAAAAGCGCATGATTGAAGCCTCTCTTTTAGTTGCCCCGGACTGGTCTCTCACCTTTTATGTACATACCGATGCTAGTTAGAGTGCTATAGGTGTTGTTCTGACTTAGCCTTTGCAAGGAGTTCAACTTCGATTGCCCCATTCATTATGCAAGTCGTTTACTTACTAAAGTTGAGTGCAACTACAACACAATAGAGAGGGAAGGTTTGGCTATTGTTGATACCTTTCAAAAATTCCGACATTATTTATTAGGGGTTCAATTCTCTATCATTATTGATCATCATGCCTTGCGCTATCTGCTCAATAAGCCACAAGTTGCAGGCTGAGTTTACCGATGGCTCCTTCTTCTCCAAGAGTTTGATTTCGAAGCGATCCTTCATCCAGACAAGCGCCACGTCATGGTCGACCACCTCTCTCGCATACAAACAGGTGAAGAAGCTATAGGTGTTGACGAAGACTTTCCAGATAGCACTCTCTTTACAGTGGGCACAACACTGGAAGACAATTTACTTTGATTGGAGGTAAGCTCTATAAGATCCTCTAGGGTGGGCAGCCTTCGTGTCACAGCTAGGATTGCTTCTTCTAACCTGTCTCGTTTCTCCATGTTGGAAGAGAGCCATAGATTAGCTTCCTACATTCTCCAGGCAGAGCAACTTCGTTGCAAAGCATGGCATGTTGGAATAGTGCAAGGTTTGCTAGTGCCACTTTATCAGGCACGACATCTGAAAAAGGCAAAGAAGTTGGTCCCAGCTTGGCAAGGACCATACAAGGTATAGGAGATGTTGCCACAAGGAGTGGTATAATTAGCAACTGTGGACGGTGTTCCCTTTCCACTTGTAAATGGCTCCAAGGTCAAATGCTATTATCCCTCATTGTAAGCCATAAGTAGTTGTCCTCTTTCCGATAGTACTTTCAAGTTGCAGCATCCCCCTGAACTTAGCCATTTTTCTCCCTGTGGACCTGTTAGCGTAGCCTATCATGGTCCACTTAAATCAATTGTTTCCCAAGAATTCTTCCCCGGACCTTCATCTCTTAACAACTGTCACTCAGTGTTCTCCCTTATAAATGTGTCCATCTTTTGTCCCACAAGTTTTCCCATTGACTTTAGCTCTGCACAACTGTAACTAGTGTGTTCTCCCTTAAAAATTCTTGTATATGGTTATTTGGATCATTGTATTCATTCAGTTTCCTCTTGTATTCATAATGTCAATTGGTTACTTCTCTCTTTTTCATGTACCTTTCTCATACCGAAATTTCATTCCTCACTTCTGTCCGTGGTGTCCCTTCTTTTGAAGTGTACTCTCTATCCTAGTCCTCGTGTTTCATTCTTCCACCACTTGCTGCGGTTTCCATCTAGAATGCGGATTTTAGTTTTTGTTTGTTACTCTCCATTGTGAACACTCTCAGTGTCAAAGATTGATTCACCAAACTTTTACAAACTCTGTTTGTGTCTCGTCAGTCCTATCCTACCCACTCACCTCTCTTGTGGTCTATCAAAACGAACCCATCATTACACTGTGGAGGATATTGGACGCTAGTAGGCACGGATCCATACACAGACTGATTCCCATAGTTATACTCAACAATTTGGCTGTAATGTAATCCATCGACCGATTTCTCCTCGCCCTACCTTCTCTCACCCCTCGCATCTCTCACTTCTCTCTTGCTCCTCTCCACCCCACCCCTCGCCCCTACCCACTCCCTTACACCCCTCGCCCCTACCCAAGGAGCTCTCGTCTCTACCACCCCCTCACACTGCTCGTCCCTAACCCTCACACCTCTCGCCCCTACCTAGTCCCCCTCGCCCCTACCCACCCCTTTTGGCTCTGGCTCTTACCCTCTAGCAGTCTCACCCCTAACCACCCCCTCACACCCCTCGTCCCTAACCCTCACACCTCTCTCCCCTACCTAGTCCCCCTCTCTCGCCCCTACCCTCTAGCAGCCTCGCGCCTACCCACCCCTTCTCCTGACCTGAAGGAGGCTAGCTTTCGTGTCCACGTCCTGTTTCTTGCAGCTAGAGGCTTTGAGCTCTGGACACAGCGGTGAGTTTCTCCTTTCCGCTGTGTGGTAGGGATCTCACAAAGTGGACCCAACACTCAGTCCTTGACTGGCTCTAGATTCAGGCTACTGAGTTCTCACACCACACAGGGGACTTAGCGGTGACAAATCTGGTGCAGACACTTTGGCCTCTTGCCAAGTTCCGCATGACGCCTCCGGATGTAGCGGGTTGCAGGCACATTGTGGTGCTGATACTCAGTGCCCTCCTTGTTATGTATTTGTGCATGGGGATTCTTGGATAGAGGATGTAGCCCTTCGGGGTGCACGCTCGCGGCTTGGGCTTGGGCGGGACAGTCATTCTTTTCGCGCTTGTCGAGAGGTCGTTCGGATGCAGATTACTCCCCAGCCAAGCCGGCCTCAAAGATAGCGAGGTTGGTTGCTGCGGCAGCATTTGTTTTGTCTCACTGACTCCATGAGGATCATTTCATGGAATGTGCAGGGATTAGGAAGGCCCCAGTTTCAGCGTCAAGAGGGGTCGGCTACGTCTGGAGCTGCAGAGATGCCTTGTGGGTGGTGATATTGACATTCTTATGCTACAAGAGCATCATCTTTGTGAGAGCCGCATTCGGCGATGTGGTCAGATTTTGCGTGGTCGCTATAAGACGTTTTGGTCAGCTGCATTTGGACCTGGAGGTATCTAGGGTGGGGTATGCATGACTATTGCGGACTCTTTGCAGTAGGCCATTGTGGGCAGAGGGATTTATTGTGCCAGGCAGGGCTCAGTGGATTACTATGCAGGTCCAGAGTTGCCTCATGGGCTTCCTGAACATCTACGCGCCAAATGTGGCGAGCGCACGTGCAGAGTTTTGGGCTCACATTGTAGAGTCTCTGCCGCAGGCACAACAATGGTGCATTGGGTGAGACTTCAACATGTTGGAGGACCTCGTTGACAGGATTGGAGGTAGCCATACTAGTGTGCATGGAGTTGAGTTGGCAGCTTGGGAGAGGCTTTGTATGACTGCGGGTTTCAGATGTGTGGCAACACTCTAGCTTTGTGAGGCCACCTGACACTGGCCTTCTCTCGTTTGGACCGTAGAGTGCGAGGAATCTATCTCGGATAGATCGCTTCTACACTAGTGACCACTTCTGTGACTTGGGTGGGTTAGTTTGCATTCTGCTTGGGACTTCTTTTTCGGACCATGCACCAGTGATCCTCATAGTGACAGATACACAGAGGAGGGCAGGCATGATGCTTCGTATCCCTGAGACGGTCTTACTGGACTCTGTGCTCCGAGAGCGAGTAGTGTCTCTTTGGACGGAGGGCTTAGGCTTGCAGGACTCTCCTGCTGACATACTGGCCTCTGGACTTGCTCAGCTTAATCTGCTATTTCTCACGGAGTCTACGGCCCGCTTGGCTGCAGCGAGAGAGGAGCAGTGTCTCCGACGAGGTGTTGCTTCCCTACAGAGGATGCAGGAGCAGCATCCAGACAGTACTTGGTTGGAGGAGTAGTTACAACAGGCTCGCTTGGAGCTTGCCAGCATAGAGGAGAGGCGCCAAGAGTTTGCTTTTCATTGATAGGCATCTCAGTGGACCCAGGTGGGTGACAGAGTGACAGGGGCTTTCTTTGAGATAGTGGGGCCCCGGTAGGCGCATGCTAGGGTCAGCCAGTTGAGGAGGCCTGATGGGTCAGTTGCTTCAGAGCCAGAGGACATGCGTGTTGTTGCCACAGACTTTTACCATGACTTGCTGTCAGCAGAGCGTCAGGATGCATGTTGAAAGCAGGTGTGGGCACAAATGCCTTGTCTTGTGACTGAGGAGATGTGCCAGAGTCTTGAGATGCCTATACAGCTAGAGGAGCTCCACGCGGCCCTCAGAGCACTTCCCCGTGGTAGTTGTCTAGGTGAGGATGGTTTGACTCCTAGCTTTTAGTTAGAGTAGTGAGACGTGCTTGGCTCAGATCTCTGCAGTGCTTTTGAGTACATCCTACACACAGGAGAGATGCCTGATAGCATGAGTGAGGGCGTGATCTACCTTATTCCCAAGGAGGGTGGCTCCTTGGATGAGATTCGACAATGGCGGCCTATCACCATCCTCAACTCAGCCTACAAATTCTTGCCAAGGCTCTGAGTTTGAGGATTCAGACACTTCTAGAGAGCATCATACATGGGACACAGATAGGTTTTGTCAAGTAGCGCAGTATCCTTGACAACATCTTTACTTGCTGGGAGGCGTCTGCCCTCGCGCGCCTCTGTGGTGAGGATCTAGTGATACTTCCTCCCGATTTTGAGAAGGCCTACGATAGAGTTGATTGGGACTTTTTGGAGGGCACTCTGCGGAGGATGGACTTCTCATATGCTTGGATTAGAGGTGTGTCAGCTCTCTACAGACGGGCACACAGTCAGGTACTTTTGTCAGGTGGTAGAGGCGATCGTTTCATGCTCACACGTTCGGTCAGACAGGGATGCCCTCTTGCACCCTTCCTCTTTTTGTTCTATGATGGGGCGATGAGCAGGTATTGGTTTCATAGTAGGTTGGTCTACATGGCTTAGCGCTCCCTATTCGGGCCAGGATGCTCAATTTGCTGACGACTCAGCCTTGTACTTGGAGGGCCAGGAGGCAAACCTTCATAGGTGTGAGCATGCTCTTGAGACCTTTTGTTGTGCATCAAGCGCATTGATCAACTGGAAAAAGACAGTGGCTTTCTCGGTTGGTAGCGCTTCTATGCCTGATTGGCTGCTAGGTGAGGGTTTCAGATGGATTCCCGCAGGGACTGCAGTTCGGTACTTGGGCTGTCAGGTTGGCTTGGACTTGTCTCCGGAGCAACAGATTGCTCCCATCGTCCTATCCATCAGGAGGAAGTTGTTACATTAAAGCTCCGCACGACTTTCTTTGGCAGGCAGAGTTGTAGTGGCCTCGCCCTATACCACCAGCAGAGATTGTTCGGGATCTTTGGCTAGAGCTGGTCCACACTCTCAGAGGACAGTTTGAGAGACTCCAGGGCAGCTCCGTCCACATCCGGGAGCGTAGAGAGGCTTTCCTTCGGCTCTGGCACCCTGGGCCTTTCTTCACCATGGTCCAAGGTGTGATGAGATGGCACTACCGTCCACCTGTGTGGCTTTTCCCTCCTCCCATTTCTTGATTTAGCCTCATTGTACATATGTCGTTTTTTCATTGGGAGAGTCTCCCCCCTTATGATTGTTGTATCCCTCTCTAGAAGAGGTGGTTGTAGCCCTATGGGCAGTTTCATTAACTAATAGAAGGATCTTTTTCTTGGAAAAAAAAAGACTTTGTAAGTCTGTAAAACTTCTTCTTCTGCTGCTTCTTCTTAGGTTTTCGACCCCTTGGTCAGGATATGAAGGTTGGCTCCGTTCTTCAGTGGCTTGACACATCAGCAGTTTGTGACATTGAAGAGTGGCACTTCGCATCTTGGCTTGTTTTATCCCAAGGGGAGATTAGTGCCGCCATATTTACATGCGTTTTCGGACTCAGATTGGGTTGGTTAATATGACACGTGAGTGTCCAAGAGGGGTTTTTGTTTCATGCTCGAGAGTTCATGTATATCATGGTTGAGTAAGAAGCAACCTACTGTGGCCACTTTCAGTTGTGAGGCTGAGTACTGGGCAGTCTTCACAACTACGGTTGAGTGTGTATGGCTTAGACGCCTTAGGGCTGATTTGGGTGCCACACAGGACACTACCAACATCATCTACACTAACAATCAGAATGCATTGGCAATTGCGAGGAACCCAGTTTTTTGTGCTCGCACAAAGCACTTTGAGGTGTATTACGACTATTTCAGAGAGAGACTCTCAACAGGAGAGATCAGCTTGGGTTATGTGCCAACATAGGACAACCTTGCAGATCTTTTCACAAATGCATTGTCTCATGAGAAGTTCGAAGCTTTCTACAAAGCTTTGGGCTTCCCTTTGTGGACTGATCGTGTCATCAAGGCATGGCACTTTCCTATACTCCATGTGAGCTCTTGTTCACCGCGTCACTCTCAGGGGGGATTTGTTACCATATACATGTGGTAGTGATGTGTGTGAACACACTTAGGACCGCGGGGCATTTTTTCTCTTACTAGGAGGTTTTTTCCCCCATGCATTCTATATACGTCCACCACTCTAGGACCAACTTATCTTTCCATTGCACACTAAGTAATAGTACTCTTTGTTGTGTGCCTTGAGCTTCCTTCCTCTTCTCCAAGCTGTGTGTGTTTCCCTGCAACCCTATTTCCAACAAAGTGAATTGCCAATCGCGCCATCCCGACCATGCCATGACAAATGCTTAGTGACTTACTTCCAATCAGCTATAAGATTGGAAGCAAGGGGGGCAGCCCGGAATTGTTGCTTCAAATTTTTCAAAAACCACATCCCAGTATGAAGGTTGTCAATGACCAAAAAGCAAGTGTCAAAACTGCATAAGAACACAAAAAGGCAAACATCAACGCCCAGGGCTGTTTTTGTTCCTCCAATACCTAAAACAAGGTGGCCTTCCTTGCAATAACATGAGAGCACAAATGCAAAATGTTCAAACTGCCACAATGCTTTGGAGTACATAGTTTATTCATAGCAAGCAGTCACATCCCCTTTTTGTGGGAGCAAGTAGACCAAAAATTGTCCAAAATCCGACACATGAAAGCACGAAGATGACGAGGTGGCCAATGTAACAATGGTAGAAAAAATTGCATGTATGCCATCAAGATAGACTGCACTATGTTGAGTTTTACATGTAGCGGCCAGGTAGACAATTCTTAATATTGTAATTTAGATCTAATTTTATGCTCAACCCAATCCAAATGCTCGGCATTGTTCACTGACCAAGCGAAAGGGTATCCAAGATGCCGCACAAGCTGATCTAGCTTTACAATCTCACCTAGCCATAATATAGGCTGCCAATCCATTTGATGCGACAAAAGTTTAGATTTTCGGAAATTAACATGAAGACCAACAACCAACCTATAAATCTGCAAGACATCCATGATACATCAAACATTTTCTGGTTTATTTTTGGGCCAAAACATGGAGTCATCAACAGACGCTTGCGCCACAAAATGATTGCGAGATGGTAATTCCAATCCATGTAATTGACCAGATGTCTTCAAGGAGTTCAAAGAAAGCAAAAGAGGATGAGTGGCAATAGTATACAACATGGCACCTAAAGGACATCCTTGCCTGATAGAGCGACCAAGATCCCACGACTACGTAATCTCACCATCAATTATACCCAAAGATTGACTATGTTCATAAAGAAAGTAGACCACACGGTGCATTCTGAAACCAAAGCCCAAGCCCGCCATGATTTGTGTAATGAAGTCCCAATGAACTTTGTCAAATGCTTTCTCTATATCAAGCTGCATGATAAGTACATCTTGTCTAGTGTATTTTGTATACTCAATGCCGATGAAAGCATTAGCAAGATTATCCATAATTTGTTGGCAAGGAACACACACACACACACACACACACACTTACACACACACACTGAGGCAATACACTGAACAAAGAACACAGAACATAGCTATGGCACACACACACACTTTTGGATACTCTCGCAATTTGTTACTAGATTGGGAGATTCCCTAAGGCATACTCATCAGAAAAAAAAGAGTTGGATGCCATGGTTCAACTTATACGACTTTTGAAAGAAGTGGGTATTGTACATGGCAGATTCAAAATGTTGTTAATTGGCGGAATGCTTTGTTTGCTACAGAGAGGGTTGTGGTTGGCATCCTCTTTACTAAATTTCACTTTCCTTTCCATCCATTGTGATGATTAGGATGTAAGTCGTTTTGTCAGGTCTAATTGGGTGTGACAGCTATCAAAACGATTGAAAGACCCCTTATGATGTGTAATATATTATGTTATTTACATGTAGAATAGCTAATTAACCAGGTATCAAAAGAAAAATTGCTATGTAAAGCTGACCTTGATTTATTTTGTCTTTTACCAGGACATATAATCACAACCACCGACTATTAACAACACAGGTGAGAACCTCACATTGGTAAGGCAAATTATGTCTGAAGAGAGATCTTTGTGAGCATTGTGAAGGACCAATTACACATAAAGATGGGCTGATTTCCAAAAGTGTGAAGAATCCCCCCCCTGAAAGCCTTCTTGATCTATGAAGGGAAGATTGTCAACTAGTCCCACGTGTCTCTTGGATCTTTGTGAGCATTGTGAAGGACCAATTACACATAAAGATGGGCTGATTTCCAAAAGTGTGAAGAATCTTCCCCCTGAAAGCCTTCTTGATCTATGAAGGGAAGATTGTCAACTAGTCCCACGTGTCTCTTGAATCTTACACTCAAACCTCCCTCCGTTGGTGGTGCACTTGGTGGTGACAAAGCCATGAGTGTTTGATGAAATAAACACAAGAGAGGTCATGATAAATATCATTCCAGGAGTTCAGCGATCATTAGCTTTAGACTCTGGAAAAGGTTCCCTCATGAAGCTCAAATTGATGAGATATGTCTCACATGAATTCTAACATAGTCCATGTCCTTGTTGTGGATGCCTTGCACTTGGGCCTCAAATCCTTGATAAATATGCAAAAATACCAAGTGATATGCTCGCGAGTTGATATTGCTAAGGCTTGTGATATGACCCATTAGAATTTTGTTTCAATGGCTAGGCGTTTTGTACCTAAATTCTGTGATATTATTTATTGGCTTTATGAAGCACCCAACATATACAGCAGAGTCCAAACATACAAGGTATCACTGAAAATAAATAAATAAATAAATAAATAATAATAATAATAAAAATAAATATATATATATATATATGTGTGTGTGTGTGTGTGTGTGTGTACGTACGTGTGTGTCTGTATATACAAATATATATATACACGTATTTGACCGCGCTTGTTGCACTTTTAAAGCCGTAGTAACCCGTTACGCTTATGACCTCTCCCTTCTGTAGTCTAAGTGGAACCTCGTCAAATCAATCGATTGGCATCTTTTCTCCACCTCCTTCTTAAGGGACCCACTTGGGTGGGTATTCATAAAGCGCATTGTGGTCCGGGGTTGGCAATGTCCTTGTGGAAGGGGCGGTTATTAAGGATTCCTTGGCGGGCCGCTCTGTACCCTTTCGACAATCCCACTCTCTCTTAAATTGCCCTTTGGTTATATAGATTGTGTGCCCGCGAGGCGTTCCATCGTCAAAAGCAAAGATGCCCACCCTTTGGGTGCCTTGCACATGGTTGTCGTATAAAAGGTATACAATAAAAACAACAAGGAGAACGAGCAATAAGAAGGCCCCTATCTGTAGCAGAGCCTACTGATCTAGTTCCAGACAATCAAATCGGCCTGTACGGATGAGTGCCCAAGTGCTTTGCGTCTTATGGCACGCCGGTCGGGCCACGCCCTTTGTTCCACCATCGTTCAAACGACCAAGGGCCTGCGCAAGGGTCGACGCTGGCCATATTTGGCGCAATGCAATAATCAAACGCCTCAGAGGGATAGAGTTAGAGCCACCCCCAGCTTGTCTGTAAACAGAGGAGGATCCGTCTGGGTCAATAATGGTCACAGAGATAGGGTTTACATCAAGTGAATTTTTTAGCACATCCCATGCTCAACGGGATGGGGATAAAGGCCTCGTGAAAGGCTCCCGATGGTGCACCTCAGCCGTTCGGAAATCAGCAAAAGGAGACGGCACGGCTGGTCGTCGTCTACTATTTCTTTGTTAAAAGGATGGTCCGCACTGTCCAAAAAGAGCAGGTTGGCAAAGTTAAGTACAAGCGGGGAAGAGGGTCTAGTATAGCCACTTGATTGCCTTCCTAGGCTGTCAAAGGAGTCAGCACTGCCTGAGGGTCCGCTGCCGCCACCGCCCGCAGCGTGAGTGGCTATACTACAACCCAAGGGTCATAAACCGCAAAAAAGCGGAGCCATTGGAGCTATTAGTTTTAGAGCTCTGCGAGCCCAAACCAAAGCCGATATTTAAAGGGATCTGAGAGGAATTCTCCTCCCTGGACCTTTGAGCCATACGCGAGAGCCCTATTGAAGGCATGTATAGGAACCTTGGGCGTATAGGTAAGGTCACACCATTGACTATAGGTGGTGTATGCTGTCTTTAAAGCAAGCTGGGCAGAGGCCGTTTCAACGAGATGGTGGAACGCACCCAGGAGTGCATGGCTATATACCTCAAGGATTGTCTCCTCAGAGCATCTTCGTTAGGCAGTTTAGGTGCCCATTTGAGAGCTATTCTTTCATTCATAGTCGACCTTTTGCTTTTGACCCTTCCTTATTTGGTGACAATACTAAAGAGGGAGGACAAAAGAGGCCTGCAGGAGGAAGGCGCCGAGGTCTTTACCTGGAGGGCACTCAGAAAAGGGGCCGGTTAAGGCCCACGCTCCCCTTTTCCCCCGCGAGTACCCTCCCCAACTGGAGTAGAGTTGTGTGGGTGGTAATCTGTCATAGGTGTACACATTTAGTATATATTAAGGAATACAACAAGTCAATAGGGGGGCTCCCCTCAAGAAGTGAGCCTATCGGTTTATTAACCGGTTGATAAGCCAAGATGAAGATGAGAAAGCTGACCGATTGGAAGGTCGAAACACCCACGAGAAACTGAGCAACCACCAAGATTAGGGGGTTATAAGGAATGGAAAAGCTCAACCTACCCCCACGAAACATGATTCGCTTCACAGTACGCCGAGAGTGATCAGGCACGTCGGAATAATAATCGTCGTCACTAGCAATCCGAACGAACTCGACCTCCCGGACAAGGAGATGTGCTGATGCGATAGCCAGGCATGCGGGAAGAAGAAAGCTCCACATACCTTGAACAGCGATCTGGCGGGTCCTTTCCTGAATGGTGAACTAGTTATAAGGCCTTTTGGGATAGCTTGTCGGGTGTACCATTGCCAGGATTCGGTTCCCGGTTGGCGCACGACTCGTTCCCACACCTTATTACTCACGTCAGTGACGAACTTCTGGCAGTCCGCATCCGTAAGGGAGGCGGACCCACTCTTCTTACTGGCTTCTTCGTTTAGGACAGCAAGCATTTGATGAACATCATTGATTGTGGTCTGGTCCATAATATACTTAAAGACTCCGAGTAACCTAAAGACATGGGCTATTGACTGAAAAAAGAAATCGTCCGGGAGATACCTCCATTTACTAGATTGAACAATACAATCAAGATAGGTAGAGGGGCAATGAACCCACGTGATCGCCGGTGGCGCTCGGCGGGGGCTGTTTTGAATGAGGTACAAATAAAAAAGAAAGACAATAGCAAGAAAAGAAGGTGGCGTCGTGCCTGTTAGTTTTAAGCCCATACAAAAGGTAAGAATAAGGTTGTTAGAGAGAGGGGGGAGGGGGGGTCGATAGTGTCGATGTTTTTTAGGAAGTCAGGCTTTGCGCTCCACCGGAATCTCGAGCCCGCAGACTGTTTCGTCTGAGCGAAACATCCAGCGAATGGAAGGCAGAAAGACAGCAGGAACGCCAAGTAAGTTGGACCAACCTGTCGTTTTCTAAGCTAACTTGGATACCTAGGTGGGAATACGACATGTAAGCAATCCGTTGTGGTAGAACTACTTCATGGTATTGCGAGGGTTTCCCGACAAAGACTTCTCATTTGGCCTCGTATTTCAGATTTTTCTGGGAAGGGAGATAGACCAGGCTTCTGGAGCCCACGATTTTGTAAAAAAGGGCAAGTTCGCGTAGGATGGGGTGTCCCAAGACCCTCCTCTGGAAGTCAATGAGGTGTGTGGACGAGGACGTCTGGTGTACCTCCTTAAATGGACACTGAGATAGCACCAGTCTAACTAGTCAAGCTGGCCCTGTTTAAGCCAAAGCAAAGGATCCGTTTCAAGAGGGGTTTGAGGCACCACTAGAAGGATCTAGACTGGTACGCCTCCCAGGTATTGGGCGCCTTAGTGCGGCCCAGTAGGCTAGCATAAATGCCGGTGTCTCACGCCACAATGTCAATTTTTTCCTAGGTGAGCTCTTCGGAGAGGAACTAGCAGGTCGATTACTTGACGAACGACCCTCTTAAGATCGCGTCTTAGGTTGGCGATCCGTTTCCATCAAGTACCGCATTGAACAAGTTATCATGTTCTTCCTTATAGGTTCCCCTTCACCGACCCTTAGCCCTTGCACTACTCTCCCTATAGATCTCCTCCTAAATCACAACATCGTGATACCCCTGTGACCGTATAATTTCATCTAGCGCATCCCCAAATTGGTTAAATGGGATAGGTTCTATTCCATTTGCGTCCGCATAGAGGTAGAGAGAGCCAGGAAGCGGTACTTTCTTTGCTCCTAGTGGGATTTCGGCCCCTGGATGATACCTCACATTCTTGGTTACTCACTCTATCAACCGTGAGCAATCCACCCCGTCTCCGGTTAACTCGTTAAGGGCTTCTACACTGTGACCTATCCGGGTCTTATTGGGCGGCATTCCCAAGGCCCAGGTCACTAGCCCGCTGGCGCCCTCCTTGAGCCTTTCAAGAAGAAATGGATTGCGATGTGTCACCGTTCTGGGTGTTTGTATAAAGAGGAAGCGTCTCCTCCCCCCGCTAGATCGGTCCATGTCGGGCCACCTCCAATTGGCCATAAATAAGGAGTGGACGTCGGGCTTAACCGACATAGTAGGCCTACCATTAGCCTCTATTGTTACCCTCTCGTTGGAGAGAAACTTTTTTAATCAACAGGTTTAGCTTTAAGACGTCTCTATCCATCAGAGTCAGGAGGAAACTTTTGTGAATAGGGGTGATTCGTGTACACATATCCAACTCAATATTTGCATAGCTCGTGGGTTAAACCCACGAGGGGCTTGGTGGGTGTAGCTGCGTTTCTGAGTCGTGAGGAACTAGGACTCCGTTGAGAAAGGGGAGCCTTGCCTCAACCGTCCTGGCCGTGCTTAAGGAGTCACACTCCATTGACTTAAGAAAAATGTTGGGAGCCCGTTCTCTTTCTCTAGGGTCGTGTAAGCACGGCCCCCATCCCCTTCATCTCCTCCTCTATCTTATTGAGCATCTCGTAAGCCCATCCGGGTGGGCTATCCCACTTTGGTTTTTATATTCATACCACTGTTTGTCCGGGAGCAGATACGCCCAGGTCTCCTTAAGCCGATTGGCCACCAACGTTGCTACGTGGGCGTCTAGTTGGAGGTCCGACTCGGTTGTGCCTTTGATTTCCTCGCGCGCCTGTCCCTTTGCTCGCTTCTCAAGTATCCGTAATAGATCGAACTCTTTTGTCTCTCAAAAGTATGGTCACAAAGATAGCGAGCTTGAAAAAGGAGGGTATCCTTTTGCATAGCCCGGTTAGTCATCACCTGCCCGTACAAAGTGTTCCGTCGGGTGATGGGAATGGGATCGTGCTAGCTAGGGTGGATGAAAGAGAAACATTGTGCACACAAGTGAGTGTGTGTTGGCTGATTATCACTCAAGCGAGTTAGGTTCCAATATGAATTAACTTGGACTCATAAACACGATCTTGAATTGTTGCTAAGCCATCACAAGCTCACCATAAACGAGAGAGATGTAATGCAAAATAGAGTTGGTTTATTCATTCATGAAATGAGCTTTAAGTAGCTCTACAGCCTTGCATCACTGCATGTGGGATAAATCCAATCTTCTCTCCTTGACTCACACTCTAGGACAAAGCTTACACCTTACAATCCTCCCCTTGAGGTTTGGACTAGGACAATATAATGAAGGTTCTTTATCCATTAAGGATGACACATGGTATCCACTAAGGATGTCAATACAAGAGGAATTCTCCCCTTGAACTTTGGGCTACAATTTGATGAAGAAAGACAACACTCCAATCCAAGAGCCACACTCCAGTCTAGGAGTAAAAAACAATGCTCTAATCCATGAGCAAAAATCCTCTGCTTCGCTCTAATCCAAGAGCACCTTCGTCTTCTTCAATGCTGTTTTCAACTGCTTCATGGTCTTTGTCTTCTAGCCACACCTTGTTGATGCTAATGATGTTGATTTCGCCATAGCTGTGTCTTGAGCTTTATTAAAAAACAAGTGCCATGCAAAAACTACTAATGCAGATGCGAATGCTATTGCCAAATTCCCTCCCCTCGA
Organism: Adiantum capillus-veneris; assembly: GCF_014529385.1. NCBI lineage: Eukaryota > Viridiplantae > Streptophyta > Polypodiopsida > Polypodiales > Pteridaceae > Adiantum > Adiantum capillus-veneris. The sequence goes on from NC_140931.1 coordinate 88,581,952, forward strand.
AGCGAATTTTTGAATTTTTCTCCATGGTGCCTTGGAACGGTCTTTGCACTTAGAGACTCTCCAAGGCCAGTTGACTGGACTCCATATAATAGCACAATGACATTATCTTCCTTAATGATAGATCAAGTGACATACATTACAAAAATTGTGCTTGGCTGCAAAGTTTTTGAAGTTAAATGAGATCATTTTTCTTTATGTGAAGCACCTCTTCACTAGCGGTGAAGTCACTCTTCATAATAAGGATGATTCTTTTTCTTTGCTTAGACGGTGGGGTTTTAATACCTGTGGAAGCTTTAAAGTCCTTTTTGTTGACCTCCACTTGCTCATAATATGTAATTTAACACTTTAGGATTTCGTGAATTACCGAGGGAGTGAGCCGTTGGTGAGGGAGTTTGAGAGCTTGCTAGATTGGGGAAGAGTCCCCAAGTTGAAGGCGCACAAGGCTCTCGGTAGACAACCCATGAGAAGGGCCTCCAACGAGAAGAGCTGAGGGGAGCCGACATTAAGACCGCGAGATAGGGGGCCTTACAGGCCAGGCTGGATGTCGAGTAGGGCCGTGGGAATGGGGTTTCCCGTAGGGGCGGACCCCAAAAGAAATTTGATTGCAGTTGAGGGCGATAGGGCCAGCCACCGATTGGCCGGAGCAAAATTGGGCCCGCGGTCGGCAGATTGTTGAGGGGAGGAATCACCGGTTGCACCGTCGGATGGCGTGAAAGAGACAAGCGATCGGGTGGTGCTTCGGTCAGTCCCGACATGCCTTTTTGATTGCAATTGAGCGCTGTGTGGTGGGCACTCCTTGTGTGTGACCCCTCAAAGAAAATTGGTCAAAGCCCTATAAATAGGGTTCCCACCATGGTAGGGCCGGCTATTTGGAGCCTCTTTTTTCACAAGGATGTTGAGAGCATTGAATGCACACTTATACATACACAAACTGTGAGCTTCTCTAATACAGAAATTCTAGAAAGAGAAGAGCACTAATCTTGCAAGGTTGATTAGGCAATTAATTGCATATATGAGGCCCTATTAATGTGAGTAGATAGTCGACGGATAGCTTTCGGCAACGGCTTTGCACACACACTAGTTGCACTAGCCAATGGTGGCTTCAATGAGAGTTATGAGTTGATTAAGAAAGTTGAAAATGAGCACAAAAATACCAAAAATTAAACACACAATCAATGCTAAATGCAAGTTCCCCTTCACCTAATCACCAAAGGGTAGTGGAGCATGCTCTTGCCCAAGTGGTGATTAGGGATTGGGATTATTAAGCTAATGCAAATAGAGATTAGAGAGTGCTAAATGGAAAATGCTAATCACTAACACACTAATGCATAACGACAAACCTAGCTAGCATAACCTAAAGCTCTGATACCACTTGATGGGAATGGGATCGTGCTAGCTAGGGTGGATGAAAGAAAAACATCGTCCATACAAGTGTGTGTTGGCTAGATTATCACTCAAGCGAATTAGGTTCCAAGATGAATTAACTTGGACTCATAAACACGATCTTGAGTTGTTGCTAAGCCATCACAAGCTCAGCATAAACGAGCGAGATGTAATGCAAAATAGAGTTGGTTTATTCATTCATGAAATAAGCTTTAAGTAGCTCTACAGCCTTGCACCACTGCATATGGGATAAATCCACTCTTCTCTCCTTGACTCACACTCTAGGATAAAGCTCACACCTTATATCAGGTACCCTTAAGGATAGGCACCCTAACCTCGGCCACGCTGCCCTCTTGGGCGGGCGAGAAAGGGTACTGAAACACTCCTACCCCAGCCAGGGGGGTTCTCTTATATACCTAAAGGCCCTCTCCTAGGATGATTATTCTCTCGCTAAAGAAGTACCCTACACGGATGCCTATTGTACAAAACCGCTCTTGAGAGGTTTATCCCGGGGAAGAATTCCTTGCCCCCAAATATAACGACCCCTAGAAGGCGTCCTTTCCAGTATAAAGGAGGTAGTCCCTAATTGCATGCGCAACAAAGGGGTCGTCCACATCTATGAGGCCGATCCCGTGGGAGAGCGAACCTACCTCTAGCCCTATAGATTCTCTGATGTGTGGAGCCCTGACCGGCACAATCTTCCACTAAATCTTCTCTAATAACCCTCCGCTTTCTCTGCCGGGAGGTGTTGTTTTCCCTTCTGGAAAAATAGGTGCACAAGCTGAGGAGGTACCTTCATTGCACAAGCTGAGGAGGTACCTTCATTGCACAACCATAAGTCCCACTTTGGAGCCAGGACTGTCTTTGCAGACTTCACCTTCTCTTCTGCCTTCACTGCATGCTGCTCAAGGTCATCGGCAAGATTATCCACCCATGCTATGTAGAGGGGCTGAGAGGTTGTCCACGTGTTGTACAGGGTGGCTGGACGCCGCAGGACCGTCCACAACATTCTCTATCAATCCTTCAAATGTGGGGGCTTCCTTCATGTCGTAATCGGACATGAACTTTTGTATTTTCCGGTTGAGCCCCCCTTTCTGGCTTTTGACATTCTCCAATACTTGATCCCCAACCAAAGCCCATGCAATCTTATGGTTGTCGAGGCCTGCCTTGGCAGCATCGCAGTATTCATATGCAAACCCCCTCGCAAACCTCGTCATGAGCTCGCCGTTAGAGGGGGCAGCCTGGTAGACCTTCTGATACAAAAGCCTGCATGCATCGTAAAGGTGGTCATGCACCTGGTGGAGGAAGATCTTAGTCTTGTTCTTCTCTGGGGCACCTTGAACACTATTGATTGGTAGACCTTCTCATACAAAAGCATGCATGCATCGTAAAGGTGGTCATGCACCTGGTGGAGGAAGATCTTAGTCTTGTTCTTCTCTGGGGCACCTTGAACACTATTGACCACTGTTCAGGTGGCAGATCTGTGTTTGTTAAATCCTTGGGCAGCTTGCCTGCCATGCTCAATCCATATTCCTCATGCAACTGCAATGTAAAATAGAAAAACCTGGAAAGTACCGGATACTCCACCGATGCTGCAAGCAAAGTCATGGAGAAAAATGATTTGCAGCCAATGCTTAAAAAAGGATTTTTGGCCATGCATTGCCATGAGGCGCATAGACATGAGGCGATGTAGAACTCACCTTTCTGAGCATATTTTTCAATTGACAACATGCATTTGGAGAGGGAAGTTTTGGTGGTCGTGTTGGTTGTAGGGGACTGCTGTGTCGTGGTTGTTGAAGGCGTCTACTGTGTCGCATGTGTTGGGAGGGTCTGCTGTGTGGTGGTTGTTGCGGGGGTCTGTTGTGCTATGGTGTTTGTTGCAGGGGATGCGTGTTGTACCAACTCCGTGCTCTGAGTCGGGTTTTGCGCTTCCTGGAGGGAGTGTTCTTCTTGGGGGTCATCATTGCAGAGGGTGCTACTGCAGCCTTATGCTTCCATGCCGGGGGCAATGAGTGATATGGCAGAATAGGTGGCACCCGCTGTTCAGGAGGTCGTGGATCAACTCAAACTCTAAAAACGACAGGGGGATCAAGTATGGAGCTAGTGGCTCCCCTCTGCTCTATGAACTATTAATCACCTCCATCCACATGTCTTGTGCTTGGTTAATGAAATACGATACAAAAGGCGATTGAAAAATGGAAAGGCACGATTTTCTCACGTCGCTTAGGATCCTGTTGCCGTGAAGAGGTCATTATATTACGATACATAAAAATACCTGAGGCGGTCCCCCTCAACATCGTTTGCAATGAGAAATATCATTGGGGTGACTAGGGACTTCTCCAAAAGTTGAGCCTGTCGGGCGCTTTGAGGTCAGGGCGGTCAAAGTGGTCATAGGCCTCAGCTATGCCTCAAAGGTGGAACGTTTTTGTAGTTCCCTGGTCAGGTATGAGGCTAGCCTCAAACATCTTCTCGGTATATTGAGGCCCCTCAAACTTGCTGTACTTGCCCACCAAAGGTATCTGATATGTCTTCCCGTTCGCAAGGTAAAGGGTCATCTTATACCACCTTATTTCAGATGATTGCAAAGGGAGCAGCACTGTAGCGAGCCAGTGAGATATAAAGAGTACCTAAGGTTAGACGAACCTAATGGCCAACGAACCACGTCAAAATATACATATACATACATATACATACACACACACACACACACACACACACACACACATATATATATATATATATATATATATATATATATATATATATATATATATAGACATACATACACACACACACACACACACACACACACACACACACACACATATATATTGATTGATAGAAATAGAGAAGGTTTTGACAGTTGTTTTAATAGTCTCTAGTGCACTTTTGTAAATCTTTTTCCTTGGATGATTGTCTCAGGGATCGGAGATTGGGGCTATCCTACAAAGGTATATAAATCGACTTCAGTATTGATACATGTTCGCCTTGGTAGGGGCACTTTTAAATGTTGGAGGTGATTTCCACCTAGCCTCTGTAGCAGGTTCAACTGGTAACTTTTGGATAAAAGCAAAAGTTTCTGTTGAAGGCAGACATGCTCTCAAAAGTTTCTGCTACTCCCAGTTCACCGTGCATTCAAAAACTTAGCCTCTCTGTTCTTTGTGTGCAAATGGGGATGTGTGGTATCTAAGAAGCAATGTTGGGGTGAAAATCCAATAATGCCAATTAGAAGCAAGAGGAAAAGGAAACGATCCTTCCAGAATCTAAGCAAAATAATGTAAACATGTGAGGAAAACAGTTTAAAATTCCTCTTCGAATCAGTATGCAAAAGAATTATGTATGGCTAGGATAATGATTTTCCCTAACCATGCTTTGAAGTGCTCATGAAAACAATATATCATTTTATTTAAAAGGTCGGATTGTGCATTTTTTGTTTCTTCTAGATTCTAGCCATGAGGAAAAAACTCGTACACTAGTCTAGTGAATCTCTGCAAGATGTCATATATTGTGATTTTATCCTTGTCCTTCTAAATGTCAACATTGTACCTGAGCCGCATAGGGTTGAGTTTGAAGGGCATCGTGCATATTTTCTTGATTTTCGGATGGGTGGTTTTTCTCAAATGGCTAGAATTTGATGCTAAACAGAAAAAGAATGTGCTCTAAACCCCAAATTTCTTGATTCTTTGGGGATTTTTCATGTTCCATCCGGTGACAACCCATCGAAGATAAATCCATTTAAATCTATGCAGCCATCCAAGATAAACCCTATTTGAATTGATGGAGGCACAACCGAAATAGAAAAAGATTAATTTAAATTATTCTCATGATTTACATAAACAGTTTTGAGTCCTACAGTTGGTTTTTAAAAATTCTGATGGTTACATATCATTGCAAAATGAGTTTTTTCAGCCAGTTTCCCTTTGATGATGCATATATGGTCTACTTTTGCAACATAGAACCAGGTATTCTCCTTGCCACCCTTATTAGTCAAAGGTAGGCATATGATTAACAATTTTGCACCTTTGAATCATTTGGTACAAGAAGGAACCCCTGTGTGCGCACGCGCCGACTCAAATGCTTTCTGCATGAAGGCTTGCATCGATCTCAATATGGTTTCATTCCACGACGTCAGATTACTGATAACCTTGCGATTGTCATCATTGAAATGGAATATGAAGAATACACTCAAATTCCTTCACATCCACTGGTAGATTGCATGGCCTAACATTACCTTTTGGAAAACACTTTATTGATCAGGCCTATGCGGATGATTCACTATGTATGCCTTGCAATCACTATGGTGGTGTACAACAAATTATGTATACTTTGCACTTGTTTGGATTGGCCGCAGGCCTCAAAGTTAATTTTCGTAAATCCAAGCTATTACGTTTGAGAGAATGGGATTGACATAAGATATGGTGGCCTAGGAAAATTGTTCCTCCGCATGCTATAGTTCGCCATTTGAGTTATCCGTTGGCTTGGGATGTGTAAGCTGCGTAGAAATTAGACTCGGTAGTCTAACGTCTACATTTCAGGTTGAATTATTAAAAATTGTCCATTTGAACACTACGTGTGCATCTTAGGATTGTCTAATGCATTCTCATGGCTTATATTCATTTTTACTTATCTTTGTTATCTTGGTCTCCATTGTGCTTGAAGTCCCTTATATCTAGTATTTTAATGCATTTATGGCAGACCTCGTCTAGCACGACGGGTCTTCGTCTTTATCTATAGACAAGTTGTGTTCTCCCAACCAGCTTGAAGGGCTATATATTTTGGACTTGTGACGCTCGGAAAGCTATGCTGTTGCCAGCCTTGGTGGGGCAACGATAACCCTCGGCTCTCATGGTGTCACATTTGTATTACATGCTTGTTGATCACTCACCCGTTCCTCCTTTGGATGTGGAGTCCCGCTTCTCTGATTGAAATTTTGCTGCTACCAGATTTGAATGCATCTTAGCTGTCAATGTCTATGCCCTCTTACAATCTAATATGTGGATTGTGCATCATGGTAATCAGCTGTTGTCACTCTCTCCAAGTCATCCTTGTGGTGGCAATGAACATTGTCTAGCATCTGGTAGTCATCTACCTTTGAAGGAACATATTTTGTTGTGGTGGTGCTTAGTGGGAGATCTACCTGTTGGCAGCTTATTACATGCACAGCATATTGTGCCTTCTTGTTGCCTGAGATGCCATGAAGTTGAGTAGACTATGCCAGACTTATTCCAGAGCCTTCATTCAGTAAGTGTCAACTGCTCTTCAACTGTGTTTTCCTTTCGACATTTTTCATATACGGTTTTGGCTTTTTGGGGGTGCTCCAATCTCCTCCATCTTAGTTTGCGGTGTTTTTTAATTGAGTTGGATTTTGGGTTTTGTGGGCCATCTGGCACCATAGGAACTCATAAATGTTTCAAGACACTAATGTTGACCACTTTCTCTATTTCAAATTGTCGCTTGGTCAAGTGCTGCATTTCGCTCATGATACTATGGGTATCACTCTTGATGCCTACAAGATTTACTTTGACTCTTACTAGTTTTCGGAGCCTCATGGTGCATTGCTTCTTGTATCTCTTACTTTTCTAGGTTTTCCTTGCTCTGAGGTTTCCGCCTATAACTTTTTAAAAACAAGATTTACAAAAAAAAAAGTGTGTGACGACGTTGAATCGCGTGCGCGCTTTGCTTTATTACCTGCGAGGCTCCTGCAATCCCCTATGTGATCTCTGTTGCCACTTGCACAGAATCCTCTGCCTGCAAGTCTACGCGGAATCAACAGCCCTCTCGTGACCATGGCAGCTACCTACGAGCCCTACGAGCCCTGAGAGAGAGAGAGAGAGAGAGAGAGAGAGAGAGAGAGAGAGAGAGAGAGAGAGAGAGAGAGAGAGAGAGAGAGAGAGAGAGAGAGAGAGAAATGAAAATGAAATGTTATATTAACGTCTTCAAAAGGCCAAAATGACCTATGAGACCAATCAGTTACAAAATAGTGAATCTAATACCATGTCTGGGTACAAAAGAACTAGAAAAGAACTAGAAGTGGAACAAAATACTACTACTACTACTACAATCTAAAACTACGTGGGTGTAGCAGCTGATACAATAGGTACCCGGTAAACTGGATGTAACGGTGTGTGAAACAAAGATGGAAGAAATGGTGAGGATCCATCCTCATCTGCACTCTGGATGTCGAGAGAGTATGGCTCGAATCTTCTGTTGTAGTCTCCGTCGATGCTGTGTAGCTCCTCTCCTCAGTCGCGGTCGTCTGTATCTCTGTAGCTCCAATGCTCGGTCGATGAGAGTGCCAGTAGTGGTCGAATGAGTGTGGGACGAGCTCTGCAGTGGTGGCTGCTCCTCTGGCTGTCCCATATCTAGTGAAAAGAAATCTGTAATGTGTCTCTGGGACTGCCTCTCTCTAGCTCTCCCCAGTAAAGTGTCTCTATACCTGTGTAACTCAAGTAGATATAGTCCAAGACATCTCTGATCCTCATAACTCATGACCCTAGATAGAGGACCAAAACCCTCTCTGAATAAGCAGTGGAAACGCCCCCGTATCTCATAGAACACTGTGCAATGACATATGTAGTGCAACTCTGTCTCTGGCTCTCTCTGGCATAATCGGCATATCCTGCTGTCTGCTGGTATCCCTCTGAATCTACCAGTCTCAATCTCGAGCTGATGTGAGGATGTGCGTATCTGACCAATGGCACAACGCAAACCATGAGACATATGTGTGTCCATGTAGCTGGGTCGAATCACAAACCCATCTCCTGTGAGGTGGAGAAGATGCTCTCTATAGAAAGCCATCTTCGTGCTCAACTCCTGAGGCGGCTCTATCCATGTCCTCCTGGTGTCGAGCTGGATCAGGTCCTGACGAATGAGTCTAGTGATCTCCACCCGTGTAAGAGACAGCGAGGGTGCCTGAAGAGAATACTGGAAAGGGGGCAACCTGTCCATGGTGAAGCCATGCGTCTGAAACCATGAAGTCATTTGTGCATACCAGCATGAAGTGTCCCCCTGTAGAGCTAACTGTCTGGAAGACTCAAGGGCCAGTCTAGCATATCTGTCTCTAGTAGTATCCCATAGGCTGTGCACAAAGGACACTGATCTGGTAAGCGCCTCAATCTCCATGGGGGGGGCAGCTAGCTCTGCTCGAATGATCGCGTGAGGTACGGAGGCCTTGGCTCTAATCAATCGGGAGATCATAGATACCAAGGGCCTCTCCATACGTCTCCAACCATCCTAGCCTACAGAAGGTCCCCATACCTGTACCCCATATATCATAGCTGAGGCTACTAAAGTATCAAAGAGCCATAACTTTGTCCGAGGTTCCTGGAACTGAACCTGCGAACACATCCTCTCCAAGCCTCCCAAGGCCGCATAAGCTCTGGTCAGTCTAGTCTCTGCTGCTCTCCCCAAAGAAAACCTCGCCCAGTGAAGACTATCCCAAGGTAAGTGTATGCATCTGTATACTCCACAATCTCTTGACCATACGTGAAGGTCAGTGCCGATCTCCTGATCCACTGTGGTGTGGTGTTAAACACCATGACCTTGGTTTTACCAAGGTTTACAGACAATCCACTATCCTCTGCAAAACTGTGTAATGCATCCAACTGTCGCTGCATACCCTCTGGTGAGTCAGAGATCAAGACAATATCATCAGCATATAACAACAATGGGATCCACGTCCCTGCCAGCTGGGCACCTCTATCACCCTCTCTGTCAATGTAATCAGACACCTCATCAACATACATACCAAATAGAGTAGGAGACAATGGGCAACCCTGTTTCACCCCGATAGTGGAGTGAATTAAGTCAGATATCCCCTCTGGGGTGCGTACATGTCCCATCACTGATCTGTATAAAGCCATAATCCCCCAAATCAACACTGTGGGCACCCCCATCTCCTGCAGTCTGCGCATCAGTCGAGCTCTCGGTACCATGTCAAATGCTTTGCGGAAATCCACAAAGCTACAATAAATCCGTCTCCCATGTGACCTGCCCTCCTCAATGATAGCTCTGAGTGTCAGAATATGGTCAAGAGTGGAGAAACCCCTCCTGAAACCTGCCTGTCCCTTTGCCCGTACACCCTCACCCTTTGCCCAGTTACTCAACTGCTGCTCAATAATGGATGCATACAATCGTGCCAGTGTGTGTCCAACCATAATAGTGCGGTAATTTCCAGGCTCTGTAGGATCACCTGCCTTGAATATAGGCACAATAGTAGACAACCTCCAAGTCTCAGGTAATCCCTCACACATGGCACGATTGAACAACACTGCAAGAACCTCCATCAGCATATCCCTAGCATGTATAAAGTGCTCCGCTACTAGACCGTCATGATCGTAAGCCCTCCTGGTCCTCATCCTGTCAATGGCTCTCTTTACCATCTCAGTGGTAAAGAAGGTGCTCGTAGGTGGACATGGCTCTGTAGGATCTGGAAGGGGATCCTGCCCAGGAACCGTATATAACGATGTCGCATACTGGCCCCACACATCAGGAGAAGTAATCACTGGGGGAGGGGAGTGCAGAGAGAGAGAGAGAGAGAGAGAGAGAGAGAGAGAGAGAGAGAGAGAGAGAGAGAGAGAGAGAGAGAGAGAGAGAGAGAGAGAGAGAGAGAGAGAGAAATGAAATGAAATGAAATGTTATATTAACGTCTTCAAAAGGCCAAAGTGACCTATGAGACTAGGAAGTTACAATGCGGTGTATCTGATATCAAGTCAGATTAACAAAATAAATTAAACTAGACTAGGGATAACAAGATATAAATACTGCGGAATCCTAAACTAAGCGGATAGGTGTGAAAGGCGAGAGGCGTGAAACGTGTGAACTGAGCTATACAATGTGTAGACAATTTGGGAGGGAAGTAGAGATCTATCTGCATAGAGATCCATCTTCATCTGCACTCTGGACGACGAAAAAGTATGGCTCGAATCCTTTGCTGTAGCCTCCTTCGAAGTTGTGTAGCTCCTCTTCTCCATCGGGGTCGTCTAGATCTCCCTAGCTCAAATGCACGGTCTATGAGAATGCCAGTAGTGCGGGTAGACCTCTCCACTGTTGGTTGCTCCTCTGTCTGTTCTTCTGGGTGTTCAGTATCTAGTGTAAAGAAATCTGTGATCTGTCTCTGGGGTTGTCTCTCTTCAGCTCTCCTCAGTAAAGTTTCTCTATGCCTGTGTAGCTCAAGTAGATAAAGCCCAAGACATCTCTGATCCTCATAACTCATGACCCTAGATAGTGGCCCGAAACCTTCTTTGAATAGACAATGAAAACGGCCTCGTATCTCATAGTACACTGTGCAATGACATATGTAATGTACCTCTGTCTCTGGCTCTAGAAGGCATAAGCGGCATATCCTGCTATCTGCTGGTGTCCCTCTGAATCTGCCAGTCTCAATCTCGAGCTGATGTGAGGACGTGCGTATCTGGCCAATGGCACATCGGACACCATGAGAAAGATGCCTGTCCATATAACTAGGTCGAATCACAAACCCATCCCCTGTGAGGTGGAGAAAATGCTCTCTATAGAAAGCCGTCTTTGTGCCCAACTCCTGTATCGGCTCTATCCATGTCCTCCTTGTGTCCAGCTGAATCAGATCCTGACGAATGAGTCTATTAATCTCTACCCGCGTCAAAGACCTCAAGGGTGCCTGTAGAGAGTATTGAAAAGGAGGCAACCTGTCCATGGTGAAACCATGTGTCTGAAACCATGATGCCATCTGTGCATACCAGCATGATGTATCCCCATTAAGAGCTAATTGTCTGGAGGACTCTAGAGCCACCCTGGCATATCTGTCTCTGGTAGTATCCCACAAACTGTGTACAAAAGAAACTGATCTAGTAAGTGCCTCAATCACCATAGGGGGAGCAGCTAATTCCGCTCGAATGATATCATGTGGTACGGAAGCCTTGGCTCTAATCAGCCGAGAGATCATAGATACCAGGGGCTTCTCCATACGCCTCCAACCCTCCTGGCCTACAGAAGGTCCCCAAACCTGCACCCCATATAACATAGTAGAGGCAACCAGAGTATCAAAGAGCCATAACTTTGTCCTAGGTTCCTGGAACTGAACCTGCGAACACATCCTCTCCATTCCTCCTAGAGCCGAACCAGCTCTGGTTAGTCTAGTCTCTTCCGCTCTTCTCAAGGAAAATCTCGGCCCAATAAAGACTACCCCCAGGTAAGTGTATGCATCTGTATACTCCACAATCTCCTGACCATATTTGAAAGTAGGTACTGATCTCCTGACCCATTGCGGTGTGGTGTTAAACATCATAACCTTGGTTTTACCTAGGTTTACACACAATCCACTATCCTTTGCAAAACTGCGAAGTGCATCCAACTGTCGTTGCATACCTTCTGGTGAGTCGGATATCAGCACAATATCATCAGCATATAGCAACAATGGGATCCACGTCCCTACCAGCTGTGCACCCCTGTCACCCTCTCTGTCGATGTAATCAAACACCTCATCAACATACATACCAAATAGAGTAGGAGACAATGGGCAGCCCTGTTTCACTCCAATAGTAGAGTGAACTAGTTCAGATACCCCTTCCGGAGTGCGTACATGTCCCATCACTGATCTGTACAAAGCCATAATCCCCCAAATCACCTCTATGGGCACCCCCATCTCCCGTAATCTGCGCATCAATCAAGCTCTTGGTACCATGTCAAATGCTTTACGAAAATCCACAAAGCTACAGTAGATCCGTCTCCCATGTGCTCTGCCCTCCTCAATGATGGCCTTGAGTGTCAGAATATGATCAAGAGTGGAGAAACCCCTCCTGAAGCCGGCTTGACCTTTCGCTCGTACACCCTCGCCCTCTGCCCAATTACTCAAGTGTTGCTCCAGGATAGATGCAGACAACCGTGCCAATGTGTGTCCAACCATAATAGTGCGGTAGTTCCCGGGCTCTGGAGAGAGAGAGAGAGAGAGAGAGAGAGAGAGAGAGAGTGTGTGCAACTGTCAGCCCTCAACAGTTTTTGTATAGCTTTTGCTCCCCTTTTTGTGTGTGTGCGCACGCGCACATGTGTTTAGGGATGGTGTGCTTTGAGTGATTTAACCAGAGGTTTAGGTGTGTGACCTCGTGTGACTGATGGACTCTGTTGAACAGTGTATCTACAAGAGCCAGAAAGCCATGGAGAGCTCGGCCACGGATGCCGTAACTCTTATCGAGGAATGTTTGTATGAGGATTTGGAAGATACCTGTCGAGCCTGGGAAGGGCCTGGTCCTGTTAAGGAAGTACATATCCTGTTGCTCAATACTCTTAATGCGGTGATTCTCTTCTTCCTGGTAAAATGCCTATTGTTCAGGATGTAGCTGAATGGGTTGATTTTCTGCTCAAACGACAAGCAATCCGGGGGGTTTATTTTGGTGCAAGAGGATTTTATGAGGTCTTACTGGCAGACATGGATGCTCGAGATGATTTTCTTGAAATGTCTCCTCTCTTCTTCAATATGCAAATGAATCATGTATTGCCTTGGACTCTCACCAAGGATTATCAGAGCCTTATTTGCCATAAGTGCCCTGTTTGGGTTGAGGTGGTGGATTTTTCTTGCACTTGGTGTCGCTTTCTTCCTTTGTTGGTGACCCAATTAGGCAAGGTTATCTACCCTCCTAAGCTGGATGCAAACACAAATCGTTTCTGTATTTTGTGGAATACTGACATCCCAACACCAGCAGGCATTTTAGTTGATTCTAGAGATATAGTAGTTCGAAAGCGCCCATTCAAACTCAAATGGGATAAATTTACAAATTCTTGCTTCGGTTGTGGCAAATTTGTTTATATGCAGTCTGAATGTTTGGAATTAAATCTGTAGCCACATTCTTCAGCTGTCCCTTCGCCTCAGCCTCCACAACCTCTGGAATCTATCTTCTCTTGAGGTTCAAACCAAGAGTGTTTTAGCTTCCACCTCAGCAGCTGGGATGAATAAAGGCAAAGAAAGCAATCGCAATTGCAAACAATTCCTACTTTGTTGAATGCCAAAGATAAAGGTAAAGAGCAGGTTTCAACCTCTCAAGCTTGGCTAGTTTGGAAGAAAACTATTAAAGTCCACACTCCGACATCTTCTCTCATTTATGTTCCCCCATTGAAAAATGTTCCTAAAAAAAAACCCCCTTGTAACGACAACACTTCTTTGGCTGAGGCACGGGATAAGGTTGTTCGCTCGTACAAGGAAGTAGCTACAGGGGAAGCCTCTTCACCACAAGATGCCCCTCTCTTCTCGGTCCAGGTTATGCTGCGTCTCCTCATGCACCCATCGCACATGAGGATTTGCCAATGGGCACCAATACTTAAGTATCTTTTCTCTTTCATCGCCCGCTGTATAGAATGTGTGTAGGATGCATAATTCTTTAAACTGCATATCCTAAATGTGCGGGGTTTATGCAATCACAACAAATGGCAGCTTACGTGGCACTATGTACATACATGCAAAGCGGATATAGTTGTTCGTCAAGAGCATAACCAGCATCATTTTGTCGATCAAACTTCTTACTTTGCAGGCTATTGGGTAGCTTATGCAGGATCAGCTGGTTTTTCTGGAGTGCTTATGCTTGTTCGCCACGAGCTTTTTGCGAAATTGGTTTTCAATGACTTGGATGGGAGATGGATGGTCGTCCAATGTATTGTTAATGGGGAGGTCTTTGAATTTGGCGGATTATATGCATACACAACATCTGTTGAAAGCGCACGACTATGGAGTGTTGTCTCCTCATATTGTTGACGTTCCAATGCATTTCTCTTTGGGGATTTTAATAATGCACTAAATCTTGCGGAGAATACTACTGGTCATTCTCACATGCTTCAGGTGGACCGCCAAGCTTGGGGTCATTTTATACTGACTTGTAATGGATTGGATTTGTGGCCCCTTCTCCATGCGGATGACCCAGGGTTCACATTTCAACATAGTACTCGATCTATGCATCGCGCTCGATTAGGTCATTGGTATATTTTCAACATGTAGCAGTATGATGACTTTTTATGTGATATGAGGATTGATTATACATGTCTCTCTCGGATCATGCTCCCATCTGCTTGAAACTGCTCTTTGGTTCTTTTTCTGCCTGAGATGCATGTTGATATGGACACAACTTGGTTTCGATTTGTTATGCGTGTTCAATGTGTCATCCAAGATTATGGAAGGTTTTATTTGTCGCAATTGAGAGACCAAGTTAAGCAAGTAAATGATGCTTGTCACAAATTAATGCACGTGAACAACACTTCCTCTCTTACTGAAACTTAGATGGCTAAGTTACTATCGGCCCGCACTATGTTACGACATAATGATGAGAGGAAATTGGCCAAATGGTAGACTCTAGCTTGCCAACAAGATTTCATAGACAGGTTGTGCTTCTAAATAAAATTCTCAGCATTTGCATCATTCTAGGCAGTCTCAAGCTATTAAAAGAATTTAGCTTTCATCAGGGGAGTGGACCTCCTTCTTATCGGAGCTGGCACAGGCCTTGTAGTGTCATTATGGCAAGATGTTTAAGGCTCCTTTATCTCCCACAAGAAGCTCGCCAAGCGCATCATTTGTTTTTATCGCATGTTACGCCCATTCTTTCAATGCAATAAGCTCAAGAATTGGAAGTTGATTTCAAAGAGTCAGAATTGTATATCAATTTATTATACATGTGTCTCTCGGATCATGCTCCCATCTGCTTGAAATTGCTCTTTGGTTCTTTTTCTGCCTCAGATGCATGTTGATATGGACACAACTTGGTTTCGATTTGTTATGCGTGTTCAATGCATCATCCAAGATTATGGAAGGTTTTATTTGTCGCAATTGAGAGACCAAGTTAAGGAGGCAAATGATGCTTGTCACAAATTAATGCACTTGAACAACACTTCCTCTCTTACTGAAATTTAGATGGTTGAGTTACTATCTGCCCGCACTATGTTACGACATAATGATGAGAGGAAATTGGCCAAATGGCAGACTCGAGCTTGCCAACAGGATTTTATAGACAAAGGTTGTGTTTCTCAACAAATTTTTCAGCATTTGCGTCATTCTAGGCAGTCTCAAGCTTTTAAGAGAATTAAGCTTTCATCAGGGGAGTGGACCTCCTCATTGGAGCTGGCACATGCCCTCCAATCTCATTATGGCAAGATCTTTAAGGCTCCTTTACCTCCCACACAAGAATCTCGCCAAGCGCATAATTTGTTTTTATCGCGTGTTACACCCATTCTTACTGTGGTATTTTTCTTGTCATTTTGGGATGGCCTGAAGTTACTACTTCTCATAATGATGGATATGGGCCTCGGAACAGTAGGAATTTCCCTCTTGTTGGAAAGAAGGCCTACTGAAGTTGATAGCCAAGCATGCATTATGTGAAGAGTTCTCTCATTGGAGACCAATTACGCTCATGCCTATGGTTTATAAATTGATGGCTAAAATGCTTCCTAATCGCCTCAAGTGCTTTCTACACGAAGGTCTACATCAGTTTCAATATGGTTTCATTCCACACCGACAAATTACCGATAACTTGGCGAATGTCATCATTGGCATGGAATAGGCAAAATACACTCAACAGGATGTATTAGTCATGTAGGTTGACATTGAAAAGGCCTCTGATATTGTTCTTAGCTCTCCCATTTGGTATTTTTCTTGTATGCTCATACTTCTTCTTCCAGTTTGTTGGATGGATTTCTCACAAACTTTTGGCCTTTGGGATGGTCCGTAAGGCAAGGATGTGCTCTAAGGGCCTTGCTTTATGCAATCGCTACTCATCCCCTGCTTATGTATTTGGATTTCTTGACTTTCACTGGTAGATTGCATAGCCTAACGTTACTATCTGGGCATCACTTTGTCATCAGGCTTATGTGGATGACTCTTTGTTTATTGTAGCGCGGATAATGTGTCGTGCTCTCAACAGTGTGGGTGCCCCTCAGTGCAATGTGCGTGACAATCTCACTCAAACAAATGGAAACTCTCTCAAACAGAATGAAACACATGAATGAAACACAGGAACAATGGATAACAACAAAGACACAACAGTGGACCAGAACATGTGAACTCGACTAGCTCAAAGAACCATGTACAGACTCTTGCGTGGCAGCACACTCAGCTCCATCCCAGGACTCACAGGTACAAATGGGGTGTCGAGGCTCAGATGTGCAGGGATGGTGAAGCAGTGCTCTGTGTAAGACTCGCTCTAGACAACTGCGTCGCTGGACCAGAGGTGAAGATGATAATCCCGATGACCAACCGCTACTACTCATATGTACCACCATAAAGGGCCACCAACGGCTCATAAATGTCAGCCATGTGGTGACCTGGCCACGATGTCCACTAGACCACCGTCGGTACCCTGCCACTGCCACGTGTCACTCCCAGCCTAGAGGGTCCGTCTAGTGTGAAACAGCCTAGACCAACTGTACTAACTGTCCAACTGTCTGCTTGTCCTGTGAAGTGACACTGTAGCCCTGCTACAGGTTGCCCGCCACAAGACCGCTCACCGTCCCGGTGAGAGGAATACTGAAAAAACTGTGAAAGAAAACCATTAGGTACTGCATCTGTACATCTTTCTTGAAGCAGGTTCTAGGCCCAAAAGTGGAGTTTAAACACACTGCACTGCTTGCAAGCGTTTTAATCTTTGAATAGGCGGGACTCAGTATGATTGCATAATCCAAGAATCCCAATTGGCAAAAAAATGATGCTCTCCAGCAAAGAGATAAGCTCAGCTTGATTCCAGTGCATCTTTATCCACCCTAACCATAGTGATAGGAAAATGAAAATGACCTGGTCTATGCTTGCAGTTGCAGATGAACCTTGCCACACTTTTTGCAACAACACTCTTCTCGAAAGGTGGGATGACCATAAGCCCCAGTAACACCACAAATAGGGTTAAGCTATAGGGTTAAGCTCCATCATGATAGCATATCAGAAAGGCCTTCACAGCAACAGGATGGCAACCATCGAGGGATCTTATCATGCAGGGTGGGGTGAGGATAAACTTGCTCCAGGATGGCAACCAAGTGAAAGTTGAGAGTCAGCTATGATGCGGAGTGGGGGGGGGGGGGGGGGGAAACATGCCGAGGCTGAGAGGGGTGGGGAAGCATAGATAGGGGGCTGGTTAGGGGCGAGTGGAAGGGAGGGGGTTGGAAAGGGGCGAGGGGGTGGGTAGGGGTGAGTGTGTGTGAGGGGTGGGTAGGGGCGAGTGAGGGTGAGGGTAGGGGCGAGTGGGGGGGAGGGTAGGGGCGAGGGTGAAGGGGGTGGGTAGGGGCGAGGGTAAGAGAGGGGGTGGATAGGGGCGAGGGGGGGCTGGGTAGGGGCGAGAGGGGGTGGGTAGGGGCGAGTGTGTGTGAGGGGTGGGTAGGGGCGAGTGGGGGGAGGGGGAGGGTAGGGGCGAGGGTGAAGGGGGTGGGTAGGGGCGAGTGAGGGTGAGGGTAGGGGCGAGGGGAGAAAGGGGGAGGGTAGGGGCGAGGGTGAAGGGGGTGGGTAGGGGCGAGGGAGGGTGAGGGTAGGGGCGAGGGTGAAGGAGGGGGTGGGTAGGGGCGAGGGTAAGAGAGGGGGTGGGTAGGGGGAGGGGGCTAGGGTAGTAGATGAACTCCATGGTCCCCTGGTTGAAAGAGGAGATGCTACAGAGCACAGTCACCGTGAGCAGGATAACTATAAAGAGAATGGAATTCATCAGGCAGGATGAGCTCTGTGAAGGGAGCTTTATTCTGGTAGAAGCAGACACCAATGGGGCTGATTTTTGATGTTGGGTGAACTTCTGTCGAGGAGATTTCTTCCCACTTCTTTTTTCCTCCACAGGCTCACCAACTTCAAACGCTTCCACCAAGGGCACATCAGGAGTAGCTTCTGTGACCTTCGACCTTTGAGCTGGCTCAGGTGGCTCATTGGAAGAGGGTGTACCTTCAGTCAAAGAGTGAATCGAAACTCCAAAACAGGGCATAAATTTGGTAGCATCCAACCACTCCAACAGATCCTCATCTGACCCGTCAGGTGGAGTAGGCTGTTCCAATTCGAGGCTGGTTGCTAAAGACAAAGAACTATGTTGCACCACGGGATCCATACCACCTTCTAAGAGAATGGGTTGCATCGAGGAGCCAGAATTATGTATCCACATTGCATCATTTCCCCAATCGTGGAGTTCTTTAGTGTGTCGCAGCCATGGTCTTCCAATAAGCAAGGGAAATCCGCCCTCAACCTGGGGAAGACGAACCACCACAAAATCCAAGTTAAAAGTAAAGTCTTGTACCTACAGAGGCACATTATCCACTATCCCCACTGGGTAGACTGTCCGTTGGTCGGCCAATGTAACTGTGAAGGGAGTAGGGCGAGTAGGTTGTAGACCTAGAGCTAACATAGTGAACTCAGGCATCGGGTTGATGCCAGATCCACCATCTACTATCACTCCTGAGAATTGCCGACCTAAAACGGACACTGTCAGGCGAGGGCTTCTATAATCAGTGAGTGGAGTAGCAGGATTGGATATCATATAGGACTCTGACTGTCGCACTGGGAGGTGCCCACCACTAGGACCTGCTCCAGGGTAAAGTGACTGAATAACTGCAAGGGTGTCACTTCTGAAACTCGCATCTAGTCGAAGCATGTCATACAATGACACTTGGTGAAAGGTATTCTTCAATATAGTCTCTGTTGTAGGTTTTTCTCTTGGGATCAGTGTCTTCTCAGTTTCCTTGATCTTTTGTAAGTCAGCAACTGCTTCTAAGAAAGCCCCATGAATATCGGAGAGCATAGTAAAAGATCCTTTCTTAGCACTAGGGGATGGCATGTCAACTGCTAGAGGAGGTGTAGGCATTGGGGAGGAAAGGGCTGTACCTGCTGGAAGATTGAGGCCAAGGGCTGCCCTCTGAGCTCGTGTGAGAACACCAGCTGGCTCCTCTACCAGCTGCAACTTGTCTTGAGAGGCAATCATATGGGCAGAAAGTGGGGCTTGGGGTTGGTGCTAACTGCTATCAAATTGAACTTGGGAAAGGTGAATTCAGGTTGGCTCTGACTTGGGCTCGTAGAGGTAGAGGCGCGTTGTTTTGAACAATCCTTAGTGTAGTGATCCTGAGCCTCAGGGAAAAGTTGGCACGGAGAAGAGCCTTCTGGCAGAGGGCATTTGCTCTGATAATGCCCATATTCTCCACATCTGTAGCAGAGTATCGGCCGATTGGGAGGACTAAACGGGGGACGAGGTGGTTGCTGCATGGAGTTGGAGGCTGAAGTGTAGAAGCTCTGAGGGGTTGAGGTGGCATTAGCATTATAAAAACTTTGAGTCGGGAAAGTACTTGACATATCTTGGACAGCAGGGTTATTGAGCAAAGGTGGCATGTAGTTGGGATGGCCGTAGTGGGAAACCATGTTGGATGATGGTGGTAACCCTTGTTGGAGAGAAGGACCAAGACTTTGCTGTATTTTGTGCAATCCCTTTAGGTAGTAACAATCCTTGTCCTCATGTCCAGATTTTTCACAGAAGTGGCAGTAAACCCGAAGGGGGCATTCCTGCGGAGGGTGCCCTGGAGAGCGGCATGAGCTACACCAAACCGTAGCCTTAGTCTCTTGCTGACACTTGAGCTCTTCTAGCTCGCGCTTAATCTGTTCCAATGCCTCATGATTTGGAGGCTTCTCTTGTCTAAGAGAGAAGGACCTCTCCTCTTGAAGAGCTCGCTGTAACTTTAGGGCTTCCAGTTCCCTGCGTAAAGAAGTTAAAGGATCAGCAGGACTACCTTCCGAGAACACAGAGGGAGTATCTATGTGAGGAGAGTTGTTGAACAGCTTCCTAGCCCCCTCTATCCTAGTAGCAGCTGTGATGAACTCCTCGAGAGTGGCGTCGGGTCGGAGACTCTCTCGGAGTTTTTGTTGAGAAGTTTTGGGAAGCGCCTTCTCCACCCACTTTTTAACCATGAATTCACCGGGTTGTTGGGGGAGCTTGGCCACCAGCGACTTAGTTTTAGTCATAAGCTCTGCAAAAGTCTCCTCAGGCTTGAGCACCATGTTGGCCAACTCATCCAACACCTTCTCCTGGTAGTCACCCGGCTTGAAAGCTGCACAAAACTGCTGTCTTAAGGCTGCCCAAGTTGCAAAATGGTTCTCTGCAAATTGACTGTACCATTTATCTGCTAGGCCATCCAGGGTGGATGGAAATAGTACCAAATAAGCGTCTTCTCTGTTCAGACCACGTCCCCTACAGAGAGATACAAATCTTCTTGCATGGTCGTCAGCATCTTCTGAAGAAATCCCTTTGAAGGTAGGGAACTTGATGTTTACCTTGGCCAAGACACTAGCTAGTGGCTCCATGATTCCTTGCTGAGCCTATTGCTCTATAGCTTGCTGTATCAGAATAGGAGAGAGCTTTACTGGAGAAGGTGATTGGGAAGATGGGGAACCTGATGAAGGAATGGGTGATGTGGTATGTGGAGGTATAGGTGATGAGGTTGAAGGATTTCTACAAGGTGTCAAAGGTCGTCTTCTGTGATAGTACTTCAGAGGGCTCAGTAGTGCGCTTTGACACTCGACTGACCTCCTTGTATGTGTCATGCAGTGACCACCAGTCCAACCAAGCTTGGGGCAAGAAAACTTGTGACAAGTCTAGACTCCACCAGACCAGACCAGGTAAGTGACTAGACCCGGCTAGACCAGGGTCGAGGAGGTCTAGACCAAGGACGAGGACAGGTTGGACCAGGGCGAGAGAGGACTAGACCAGTTGGACCAAGCGAGAGGGGACTAGACCAGTTGGACTAGGCGAGAGGAGAACAGTGCAAGGCAAGGTTGGCGAAGGTAGGTGAAGCTAGATAAACCTAACTAGCTTCAAGATTTGCACCTCACAGAGTGAGATTTCAGTTGAGGTCCCACCGTGATCGCCAAAATGAGAGCACCTGTAGCGCGGATAATGTGTCGTGCTCTCAACAGTGTGGGTGCCCCTCAGTGCAATGTGCGTGACAATCTCACTCAAACAAATGGAAACTCTCTCAAACAGAATGAAACACAGGAACAATGGATAACAATAGAGACACAACAGTGGACCAGAACATGTGGACTCGACTAGCTCAAAGAACCATGTACAGACTCTGGCGTGGCAGCACACTCAGCTCCAGCCCAGGACTCACAGGTACAAATGGGGTGTCGAGGCTCAGATGTGCAGGGATGGTGAAGTAGTGCTTTGTGTAAGACTCGCTCTAGACAACTGCGTCGCTGGACCAGAGGTGAAGATGATAATCCCGATGACCAACCGCTACTACTCATATGTACCACCATAAAGGGCCACCAACGGCTCATAAATGTCAGCCATGTGGTGACCTGGCCACGATGTCCACTAGACCACCGTCGGTACCCTGCCACTGCCACGTGTCACTCCCAGCCCAGAGGGTCCGTCTAGTGTGAAACAGCCTAGACCAACTGTACTAACTGTCCAACTGTCTGCTTGTCCTGTGAAGTGACACTGTAGCCCTGCTACATTTATGCCTCACAATTACTATGATGATGTGGAGCAAATTATGCATGCTCTTCACTTGTTTGGATTGGCAGCAGACCTCAAAGTGAATTTTCATAAATCTAAGTTACTATCTTTGAATGAGTATGATTGGCATAAGCTATTATGTATGGCCAGGGGAGGGGGTTCCTCCACATCTCATAGTTCACCATTTGGGTTATCCACTCACTTGGAATGCATCAACTGTGCAAAAAATGGATTGGGTTCTCCAACGGTTGCATTCCAAGTTAACTTATAAAATTGTCCACTTGGCCACTACATGTACGGCTTAGGATTGTCCAGTCCATTCTCATGGCTTATGTGCAGTTTTACTTACCTTTGCTATCTTGGTCTCGGGTGCGTTTGCAGTCTCTTATGTCTAGTATTTTGGAGCGTTTCGGGCGCACATTGTGGCCTAGAAAAGGTCTCAAGTTGTTGTCTATGGACAAGTTGTGCTCTCCCAAGCGCCTTGGAGGGCTGAATTTTTGTATTCGTGGAGTCATCTTTTGGCTCGAAAAGCTATGCTATTGCCAATCTTTGTGGAACAACAGCAGTCTTAGACACTCATGGTATCACATTTGCATGCGCATATTGTTACACTGACCTTTGGTCATTGGCAGCCAACATATTGGGAAGTTATTTTTGGAAAGCTTTAAGGGAACATTCCAAGATCTCCCTTTACTTCTTCTCTCGTTGCTAATTGGAAGATTATCACCTCACATTTGGAATGGCATGGTCGACAATCCCCTCTCGGCAATTCCCTTCGATTGGAGAGCCTGCATTGGAGCAAGGTTTTGTGACTTTGGTCCAATGGTCTCCTTGCCAGGCGTATTTTCTTTCTCAAAGAGGAATTCACCAGGTACATCAGGTGGTGGATGACATGGGTCATGTTTTTTTGTTCTTTGATGTAGTATCTCCTTTTCGATTGGGATCCCACTATTCTCCTCTTTGGCGGGAGATTCAAAGGATGCTTGTTTATCTCTCACCTATTCCTCCTTTGAATGTGGATTCTTGTTGTTTTGATTGGAATCTTGCCGATATAAGCCTGGAATGTATTTCAGCTGGCAATGTTTATGCCCTCCTACAATCTGATGCATGGATTGTGCGTCAGGGTAATCAGCTGGTAATGTATTTGAGCTGGCAATGTTTATGCCCTCCTACAATCTGATGCGTGGATTGTGCATCATGGTAATCGACTGCGGTCAACACCCCATCTGGTTGCTCAAAGGGAAGAGAAGGCACATATTTAAAAAGACAATTTTTCATTTCAAGAAAACTTTCCCAAGAACTAGGCACCAATTTCCCCTACCATCAGGCTTCAGATATGTGCGTCAACAACACCATAAAACTAGTGCTCTCCATCACAAAAGGATATCTACTAGGATCTCTAGGAACTTCAGCCAAACTCAACAATTGGATGTTCCTCTTATAGTGTCATAATAAGCCAACCAGTTGTTTTTTGTTCACACTTTATCAATTTGAGAAGAAAAAAAAAGAAAACCCATCATTGCAAACATAGTCCTCAGAGTGAGAGAAATTGTTATCAAGGCACACAAGCATGATATGCTACCAAAAGAATGGGGAAGGCCATAGACATGGAGATCTCCTTGCTATATACATGCTCACCTCACGAATACTCTTCCTCCACGAGCTCGGTTCATTATAGTCCAAAAAAATTTCATTAAATGAATGGTACAAAGGTGCATCAAGGCATTGGGCCTTCTACACTAGGGACATAGGAATGGTTTCAAGCAAAGCATCTAAACTAATCATACCGTTCAAGTACTCATGCAAGTTGAACACCATAAGATGTCTACCCGTCACCCTCGCTTCGTTTGCAAACACCTCGAACTCACCATACAATTGGATTAGCACATCTTCCTCCCTGGAATATTCCTTGACAATCAATTGGTACAATGCATGTCACTTGCAACTATGCACTCCACTATAAGAGATGTCATGTGATGAATATAGTGCGTCATCAAAATGATCAAAACTTCAGCCATTGCAGAACATTTGAACAAACAACTATAAGGGGACCAGACTCAATTACATATTCCTGCCTAAAAACTCCCAACTTTGTAAGCTTTAGGTGTGCATGCACATGTAAGCATTAATAAATCCTTGAGACTTTTTCCTATATTTATAGACTTTTTACTCATAGCCACCACATCCATCCATACCTACATTCACCCATTGGATAGCCTACATTAACTTCAATGTAACCCCCAATTCTTTGGCATCTCATTAGTTGTCCTTATTCACTAAATTTCTATTGGTGCAAACACATCTCATCATTAGCGTCCCCTTTTTCCCCTAAACATCCCCTTGAAGTAGACCATGACCGTATGCTGGAACACCTATAAAAGGGTTCTCTTTATTCATGTAAAGTGGGTTGGAGTTTAATACATGTAAAGTGCTATGCATGCCTTTTCCTTGTAAGGGATCTATTTATGCTTATTAGAGAGAGAGAGAGAGAGAGAGAGAGAGAGAGAGAGAGAGAGAGTTTCCTTGAAGATAAACATTCAAAGGTGCAAAAGTGTAGCCTACCATCTAAATGCCCACACACACACACACACACACTTTTCGTAAATCTTGTTGATTTAATTTACAAGAGGGAAATCTCAAAGCGAGGAAAACCCACGAAAAAGAAGGGATACAAAAGGCGGAGAACTATGAGTCTCAGAGAGCTAGAAACAGTCAAAAGTAAATCATATAGGCTTCAGGCTTCAAGAGTAATGTCCCCATCATCATAAGCAAAATGCAGCACTTGTCCAAGCCAAAGAGGGAAACGGGACAATATCAGTGCCTTGAAGCATTAAAAGGTTGTGATGGTGTCAAATGGCCCATAGAACCCAAAATTTGATCCAGCCATAAAAGACTACGAGATTGTGGAGATGTAGCATCCCAAAAAGCCAAACCGGTCTGTGAAAAGTACCAGAAGGAAAACGGAGTCGGAGAGAAATCGACACATGGCCAATGAAGGATTTGGAGGAGCGACAACCCCACAATAAGTGTGGCACAGTCTCCTCAGCTTCATGGCATGTAGAAAGCGAATTATCTCGACCAACCGGTAGAGCTCTCAGCAAGCAGCGCCATAGGAAGATACGTTCCTTCAGCAAGCAGCGCCATAGGAAGA
The DNA here is from genome assembly GCF_014529385.1 of Adiantum capillus-veneris. NCBI lineage: Eukaryota > Viridiplantae > Streptophyta > Polypodiopsida > Polypodiales > Pteridaceae > Adiantum > Adiantum capillus-veneris. Next base: position 88,606,894 of record NC_140931.1, read on the forward strand.
CACGTTCCTTTAGAGGGAGATAACTCTGCCAAATGCTAGTCCATGTTGATCGGGATATACTAGTGAAGTTTTGATAACTTTGATGACGTATTATTTGCATCACATGGCATATTTTATAGTGGAGTGCAAAGTTGCAATCGACAGGGATCAATCAAAGGCATTGAGTGTCAAGGAATATTCAAGTGTAGCAAATGGTCCCTTGCTGATCATTTCCTTGAATCCAGGCAATTGCATGGCGATCGACAGAGGCCGGGAACCGTGTGTGGGAGCATGGATTCCAAGGGAATGGTTTGCAGAGGACCATTCCCAACCTTCAAAGTCATGAGGCCAACTACACTACTTGCAGCAGTGTTTGTGCCATTTGACAGCGCTCGACAATCCTGCAGCGCAGATTCCGCCTGCTAACATGGTGGCTCTTGGTTGGTTGGAGCAAGGCATGTTCTGGTTGTTGAGTTTAGTAGAGGATGCATTCCGATTGTTGATGTGGAGGGCAACAATCGTAAAGAGAGAGAGAGAGAGAGAGAGAGAGAGAGAGAGAGAGAGAGAGGAGAGAATGCAAGGTAAGGTGCCGCCTACATAGCATAAATCGTAGCAGCTAGTGGGGAATGATGGGTCCACTAGCGGAGAGTAGATGCATCATGTGGAAATGGCTCCTTCTCTTTGTAGAAGCAAGCAACCGCTAGTGAAGCGCAGACACTACATACATAGTGAGCATGATTATGGCCACTTCAACTGCCCATATAAGTTGTCGATTAGGGTAGCACAGCTCCAGACACGGGTGGAGTTTGCCATAGATCCTACAATAGCAGGAAACCGCTAGAGAAGAGCAGTAGAGACACTAGATGGACATACAAACACGAGAGAGAGAGAGAGAGAGAGAGAGAGAGAGAGAGAGAGAGAGAGATTGGTTGATTGAATTATTGTCCCCACGAAGGTCAGATATGACCCATAGGATCAAAAACAAACATTACAAAGGGGTTCATCGAAGCGAAAGATGACAATGCTTATCAGTTAAGGATTGAGGGTCCATTGGGAGGACAAAATAAAAAGAGGAAATCAAAACCTAGGGGGGGTCCGTTGTGGGGAGAGCCAATTTGAGATTTCAAAATTCTTGAATGATGGCTTTACCACCTCGGTAGACTGCCCATTTACCTTGCGCGCTTCGTGTACCTTCTTGAGCTCGCTTGCTTTCACTTTGAGTTGATTTGTGGTCAATTTTTCGGCTATCTAGATTGTTTTCCCCTTGAGGAAGTGGGATTGGCGTAGTAGCTTTATCCGTTCTTCTTTGTCCTTGAAGGTGGGAATACAATGCTCCGGTAGCACATGCTTGTGTGGGTCATTGATCCAAGGAACAATTTCAGGCTAGATCTTTGACAGGTTGCAGCATGTCATTGAGTTTCGTGATTGCTTCTTCAAGAGTGGCCGGACTGGTGCACCATGGTGAGTAAGTCCTCGAATCCTGACCTTAAGGCCAAGGGATTCTTGGAGTCGGCATTCTTGTAAAACTCCTTGTATCTTGGTGTCAATCTTTTTGTGTGGCGCTTCATGAACTTCCTCTGTCGCCTCTACAATCTCAGTAAGAGAGTCTTTAACACCTTAGGCTTTCGCCAGTAGTGCTTCACCCTCTACTTCCTTCGTCTCCTCTAGCTTTCCTCGAGTCTCTCATTTTCTCGAATGAGTTCCTGGATCTGAGCCTCGAGGTTGGTAATCCTTGCTTCTTGGCGTCCGACGAGATCCTTTCATGAGAGCGGCTGCCACCGCAAGGAAGCTCTTGCGTGAGATCGGAGTGCCAAGCAAAGACATTAAGTCTTCTTATTATCTTTCCAAAATGGGTGGGTTCAGCAAAATCTGCGTGTTTGGTTTGTTGAGGATTTCTAAGGCCTTCAAAGGTTTGACAGGCTACTGAAAACTTATTGGTGTGAAATATTGTTCTTGATATATGTAACACTGGAGGAGAATCGGGTCTACACAGGGAACAGGACTTCGAATTTTGAAGCCTTCAAAAGTGCGAGACACTACTCAAACCTTAAAGGTTTGAAATAGTGCAATTGATTTAAGCTATTCTAGATGAGCGCGTCTGCAGATCTGCAGTATGGCCGTTGTCAAGATTTTCAAGAGAGGTGATTGCACAAAGCGCGGCTGAGCAGGGCATATGCATGTGGGTAGGGAGCGCTTGAATGGGGCTGTTTGGCTTGAGCATGGTAGGGTTGAAAGGTAACACCCCCCCACTGGGCGGCCCTTGCCAAGGAGAGACAGGAAGGGGGAGAGAACTGGGGTCCTCTCTCAGCTAGAGAGAGAGAGAGAGAGAGAGAGAGAGAGAGAGAGAGAGAGTGAGCAAAGTAAGATGCCGCCTACGGGGCATTTCTTCCCAAAGAGCGGCAATCGCAACATTTGGTCGGGAATGATGGGTCCTAATGCACTAATGGAGAGTTGATGCAATGCTGGAATGACTCCTCTTTGTGGAAACAGGCAGCCGTTGGATAAGATCAGCATACATGAGTATGCTAATGGATACTACAACTGCCCACATAAGATGTTGATTAGGCCATCACAATTGGAGACAAACGTGGAGCTTTCCATAGATCCTACAATAGTAGGCAACTGCCATAGAAGAGCAGCAAAGATTGTAGATGGGCAAACAGTTGTGTGTGTGTGTGTGTGTGTGTGTGTGTGTGAGAGAGAGAGAGAGAGAGAGAGAGAGAGAGAGAGAGAGAGAGAGAGAGAGTCTGCAAAGTAAGATGATGCCTACAGGCCATTTCTTCCCAAAGAGCAAAAATCACAATAGCTGGTCGGGAATGATGGGTTCTGATCCACTGATGGAGAGTACATGCAATGCATGGTAAATGGCTCCTCCTCTTTGTGGAAGTAGGCAACCGCTAGAAAAGAGCATCATAGAAGCTGCATACATGAGCATGCTAATGGGTATTGCATCTACCCATATAAGCTGTTGATAAGGGCAGCACAGCTGGAGACACATGGAGCTTTCCATAGATCCTGCAATAGCAGGTAATTGGTTAGAGAAGAGCAGCAGAGACGCTAGATGAGAAAGTAGAGAGAGAGAGAGAGAGAGAGAGAGAGAGAGAGAGAGAGAGAGAGAGAGAGAGAGTATGCAAAGTAAGATGTTGTATGGTTACCAACAGTTAAAAAGACGCGATTTAATCTAGAAATCCAAGAACCATAAGCCAATCAGTAATCAAGTAATTAGCCACATGTTGAAGGTAAGATATTTTGTAAGTCAAAGCAAACAAGCATCCCATTGGTCTGAAGTAAGTATTGTCCAACTAAAAATGTTATCCCTCAGTTAATGGGTAGTATGTATGTAAACATCCAATGAAGTGAGCCATAACACCAGAGTTTAGTATAACCAGACGTCCAAAGTACAGTAAGCCAGCAAACATTACCACAAGCCCATGACTACAAAGTTCAAAGTTCAACTCAGAACTACACAGAACCCCAAGTTCAACTCAGAACTGCCAGAATAAGCATTGCCATATAGTAGTTCTAGCCAAACCTTACAATAAATAAAGAAATGAATACACCCAGTCTTTAAAAGTCAAAAAACCAACTTAATCTCCCTTATCCAGGTATGTCGTCTTCCCATTTATACCATTGTATGGATGATCAACAATCACCAGAAGACCAAAAAGTGTAACCCAATCCTCTTTGTGACAAACGAAGACAGTGAGCTAGAAACATTTTCAATGCCAGACTTTTCCTAAGCAAATCATGAAATAGGATTGGATCACTTAATAGATTTCAGTCCTACCGAGTGGTTTTAATATACAAAGTTTCACCTTATACACCATATTAAGAACAACATGTGAAATCCTTTAAGCTAAGTAATCTAGCTTTTCAAAAGTGGTATAACCTCAGCTTGGTAAGGAAAGATCAGAAGAGCAACCAAACTTAAGCTCATGCCAACTTGCCTGTAGTAATCTAAGAAGCAAGATAACATGACATCCAAAATCCCACAGGAGTACAACCCACTACAGTACTCCTCAGACAATATCCCAAGTCTAAGTGAGGGAAGAAGCAAAATCTGAGATTAGTGTAATCAATTAGTAAATCAAGAACTTTTACCCTACAACGTCATCATCTTAAGATTCAGTCAATTCATCCAAACCACATCATGCTAGAAATCCGGGACATCCAAGTAATGTCATGCATCGGATGTGATCAAGTTTATTAACTAAACCATTGTTAATCTATCAAAGAAGCAGTAAACCAGGTTTTTTTTTTTATATAAAATGAAACACTTGTAAAATGTTATAGATGACATGTTACGATGTATCCAAATCAACAAAATCCTAGAGATTGAAGCCCACGGAAATCTTTGACCATCACGGTAACATCCCTTAGACCATGTATACTCATTGACTCATGCTCTTGAAGGAAGAAAAATACCAGTAATTCAAGCCTAAGCGAGGGATGTAGAATTGAAAAATCAAAACCAATAAGTCCAAGTCTAAGTGATGGAAGCAGGGCCCCTCACCTGAATTTATAAGAGAGGAAGGTACAAAAACACAAGCTACCAGCTTCTCTCCTACTGTGCACCAATATGCCATGCCTCATCTAGATATATGTGATGCAAGTTGACCTTCACTTCTTAAGCAAAATTCAGAGATGATTGAGGTAGCATGGGTGTGGAATTGTCAGTCTAGGCACTTTAATAAAAAGGTAGGTATAGTTTTTCACAATTTAGGCTAGAAAGCACAAGAAAATGAATAAATGGAGACCTGCTCAGTGTAAGCAATCATGCAAGGGGAAACTTAAAGGCATCATGCAAAGCCTATAGTAGGCAATAACCCTGGAAGACAATAGGAAAAAGGTGAACACTACCATACCTTCAAAAGGAAAATAAAATTATGTAGCACCATCAGTAAGCCATGCCATAGCCAGTGAAGCCTAGTCGTTATTAAGAGGGGGAAAGCATCCCTTTGTAGTAGGTCCACGAATCAAAGGGAAAGGAAGGCAATGGGGTATATTGAGGAAGATGCAAAATCCTTGCTCGGAGGGAAAAACAGGGTGAGCCATGCGGTGTAAACCTCGGGCAGAGGGGGGGAAACACGTGCGTGCAAAGCTCAAAGAAGCAGGTGACAATTCATGTAGGTCAAAGAGTAGAAAGTTTGGGCCAAATTAAAGTGGCCACACCCCTAAGTAATAAATGTCAAAACCCAAGAGATGGGTCACTCCCACAAGGTGTAAATCAATCGAGAAATGGCCCCCAAGGGGTAAAGTGCCAGGAAAGGACTACTAGAAGTAATCATCCACAAGACAAAATCATGATCAATTCTAATGTCATAGCCAGAGACAGATTCCCCCACAGAGGTCAATGCAAGGCAAAGACTTATTGTGATTGTCTATTCTTACATCCATTGAGGAGATTAGAAGTTAAGAATCATGGCAAACACTATGAGGACACTATATTAGCTCCATTATGCATGTAATAAGCAAAAATTACCCATAGTAGAAAGTGTAGAGGAAGGACCCAAGATAGACACCCCCAAGACAGTAAAACCATCAACTACATCAATAGATGTAAGTATGTGTGTGTAGCTGGATGAAGCAATTATTGTTGGATGAAGTGACAAAGTATGTGTGTGTAGCTCTATATATCACTCACAATCAGATGTAGTGGCTAAGAGAGTGTGTGTGTGTGTGTGTGTGTGTGTGTGTGTGTGTGTGTGTGATACAAACACACCCACAAAGGCAAGGAGAAGATTAAATTTATTGGCAAATACTCATTGTTATATCCATTGAAGAAAACACCAAATAAAAACTCATGGTAAACATCCATAAGATGCTATAATCATCAATTACTTTATGGATAGCAAAAGTCAAAAATTCCCATTATGGGATATGCATAGTGAAGACTAAGGTAATCACTCACAAGGCAAAATAATCGTCAGTTAAATCAGCATTTCAAGTGGAAATGAGTGTGTGGCTGGATGGAACTATCACAACCAGATAAAGTGATCTAGAACATAATCAAAATCACCGCCAGATGAAGTGCCAAAACAAACACAGCCAAATGAAGTGCCAGATCAAGAGTTTAGGGGAACCAAAGAAAAAATTCAAAGCCAGAAGGCATGTGTGTGTGTGTGTGTGTGTGTGTGTGTGTGTGTAGTTGGATGAAGCAGTGAATGTCAGATGAAGTGATCAAGTGCGTGTGTGTGTGTGTGTGTGTGTGTAAACATATATATATATATACATATACATATATACATACATATATGTGTAAGTATGTATATGTATAAACATGTGTGTGTGTAGTTGTTTTACTTAAATACATAAACACAAATGAACATAACAATTCAAAGAGAGCTAGCTTTAGACAAGTGACCAGGGGTAGCACAAAAACAACTCAGTCTTAGAATCATTTTTGTACATTGCAATAAGAATGAGGTCTCATTCCAGTATATAAGTGTAAAGGATGACTTGTATTGTATGCTTCATAAGTGGAAAGAGTCCAGTACATGAAGGATGGACAACAGCAAAGCCAAAAAAAATCCCGATAAAGGATAGAGTTCTCACCTGCATCCATTCAAACAATACAACACATATGTTAGCCTTGAATGCGTTTTATAGGTGTCAATGGACTATATCAATTGTTATACATGTCCCCAACGTACAACTTTTTCAACTTAAAACTATCGTCCAAAGTGTACAGGTATTTCATTTTTATAAAGTACAAGGTGTGTCTTTTTTACTTTCATTTTAATGCTTGTAAAAAAAATTATTATTCTCTTGAATTATAAAAGTCCCATTTTTATTAGACCTTAAATGGATATTAACATACATAATATTCTGATCAGAAGACCACCACCCCTTCTGATCCAAGTGTCTTAGCACCTAATATAAGCCCAAAGTTATTTTGTACCTATTCCTCAACCATACAACACCATGAATTACTTTGTAAGGTTGTCAAGTTCCTACTTAATGTAGCAAAAATCAGTCAAGCAACTCATCTAAATCCATCAAGTGTATGCGGTATCCCTCTTACCGCTAAATCCATCAAGAAAACCATAGTAACCTAAACTTCGGCATCAAATATGACCCTCAAAAAAACATCTCATGTCTGGTTTAGGCATCAAACTCGGCTAAGCATATCGGGCCAAAACATACTACCACTACTCAATTGAGTAAGAGGTACCCCAAAACACAAGAAATTGTATCAAAGAAGGTGTAATGACGCCATGCCCAATGTGAAAAAAACCTACTAAAATTCAGTCATCTCTACTAGTACATTGTTATCAAACCTGCAGTAGAATCCAAACCCTAGTGAGCACTACAACACACTAAAAGCAACATTCTGCATTTGCTAGCAGCCCAATAGCAACCCGGTATTATATGGACCATAAGCCACCCGTAGTAAGCAAACAAGAGAACAATACCTATAGTATGTAAACACCCCCAATCCAAAAACCCAAAGTACATGTAGCTGGCGCCTTTTGGGCAGGGAGAATCCAATGATGCCTACACTCCAATACATACAATAATCCATATTTTTTCTTGCAAACATAAAAGGTAAAACATACCGACCCTCCCCCTTATTTTTCCAACAAACTCAGGCAACGTGGTATCGAGACCGAAGTTTAACCAAGCCAAACTCCCGAATCATAACTAGTTACCAATCTCAACAAGCCATTAACTGCCAAAAAATGACATATTTTAAAAGTAATAGCGACACCATGTGCTTTTTGTAAAACTTACCGACCCTCCCCCTTATTTTTCCAACAAACTCAGGCAACGTGGTATCGAGACCGAAGTTTAACCAAGCCAAACTCCCGAATCATAACTAGTTACCAATCTCAACAAGCCATTAACTGCCAGAAAATGACATATTTTAAAAGTGATAGCGACACTATGTGCTTTTTGTAAAACTTAAATAGCTTGTTCAGTTAGCAAATCAATGTAGGTGATGTGGGAAAACTCACCAAGTGCTCACACAATCAACCCCTTACATACAAAATCTTGAAACCATAGTGCGTAGTAACATCATTAGTCAGGGTAGGAACAAATTAGAAATATCATCAGTATGCCAATGCAACCAAAGCCCTTTGGGCAAGGAACTAACCCCTGTGGTGTTGCAACCCACTAAATGGTATTACTCCTACAGCCAGTCCCTCCAAGTGTCATCAGAAACAAACACAAACCAAAGAAAACCGTCTAGAACAGTGCAACTTACCTTACATTACCATCAACAAATTCCAACCACTATGAGCCACCTTTAAAAGGTGATGGTGTATAGATTGTCCGGCCTATCCACTGCATACAAAGACTCTATCAAGCCCATTTTTACCAGGCACCTTTAAAACAGTAAACAATAGCGATAGAGCAGGGAGATTTTTTAGCCAACCTTATTTTTCCACATTATGCACCACCTATCAGTGAAGAAAAACACCCACAGTAGCTGAAATAAATCAACCCTTTGTGTGTCCTACCCAAATTCCTAAGTGAAGCAAAACAGAAGTGCTTACAACACAACAGAGCAACTCTATCAACAGAGGGTAATAATGAGATCAAAGTGCTATAATGTAAACGAAAAAAAAAAAGGTAGTTCCACAAACCTGTGTAGGTTTCTCTATGAGTTCCATATCCATACGATAAGTAGCAAGGAGCACACTCCTCTCTTTCAAAAACACACATTAAAAAACACAATCAAGGCTAAGTGAGGGACAAAGAACAGCCTCACCTCTTTAAATAGCAGTAGGTCGAGGTTGAACCATCATGACACACAACAACCAGTATCTCTCTTATAACATGCCCGATCCGCACGGCACCATTCCATAAGGGTCACAAATGCAGCCCCTCATAGGGGGCTAGGAGCATGTAGCTTTAGGTCAAGGTGCGCAGAGCCACCTGAGAGCCAAATATGTGGTGGTGGGGGGGCGCGGGGAGGGGGGGGGGGGGGGATAGTCTCGGCGTGAATTCCATATCGATAAAAGGGGAAGATTACACATTAAACCATATCATCACTAGGTAACCTTTACAATGATCCCTCTGTAAGGGTAACTTCCCATGGGAGGATTTCTAAGGGGTAGCCAACTGTGAAAAGAACAAGAAAAGGTGCCATTTTGAGTGGATAGGTGTCCATAGGTTGTGCTAGTGGATTCATTAAGGAAAAAGTACATGTTTTATCAGTGTGTGTGTGTGTGTGTTTTAATCTATATACTTTATTCACAATTTGAACCATACATTCAAAAAGAGAATTGACAAAGATGAATAAAAGTGACTACATACATTTTTTTAACAAAAAAATATATGTACATTTGAAATGGACTTTTGATTTTTTTTACATCTAAGAAGTAGAAACAAAATAGTAGCAGCAGAAGTTTCCCTGCCAAAATTTGGACGAACAATATTTGAATTCAAAGATAAAAGACGCCAGAATCCTTACGTGCAACCATCATGCAAACAAAAAATCATTAGCTTTTTTGTTTAGTCATGGAAATGCAGGTATAGGACAAACCCGGCAGTTGTCATCCATGTCCCTCTTATCTATTCATTCAATATTTGTTTGATAGTGATAAGAAGTGTTTTTAGTATGTCAATGATAGCAAAAGTTACACATTTTAGACTTGCTAGTAAGTTACATACAAGTTTTCCCATATCAAAGAATTGAGTTAGGTAGGCTTATGAATAATATTTCAAAGCTCAAAATTGAGCTATACTAGAGCATGAGTAGGCACTACCCAATAGGTAGTATAAAACATCTTGTAAGCATTATTTTTTTTGCTGAGTTAGAGAGCAGAACCATGTATTAGGCATTCATGGATTTAGAAAACTCGGGTACACAACATTAAAAAAGCTTATTTGAATGCATGTAGGTATGTTCCCCGGGTAAGTGCCGTCCTTGCAAAACACTTATATAATAGAAAGAAACCATAAACCATCTTGAGCAAAATGATCAATCTATGATTAATCCCTAATCAGTGAGCATTGAGATATAATCATGAACCTTTATAGTTGTACGCGTATAAAATGGTTAAAAACCACATGTTTTCCCACAAATTTGTGACACCCAATTTAGACAAAAATGCATGGGATAGTTATCGCTAATTCTTTATGATGAAAAAACCGACAAACTAGTCAAATTAAGACACCAAATTTGTGTACTCCTCCGATGATCTACAAGTGATTCTAGACCTTGAGATAGTAATGCTTTGTATGGGCAAAGATACCGGCCAACACGGTGTGGCTTGTTTCTTAAAATTGCAAAGGCTTGTAAATTGAAGTAAAAATTAGACTAGCGAAATTGGTAGAGCTCACGTTTATAACGAGGTGGTCAGCTCGTGATTCCGGCAAACGCAGAGGATGGGAATGCAAGAGGTAGTGAGAATAGGTGCTCAATATGCTACACAAGATGCTCTTAAATAGGTTACTCTATGTGTTAGTGTATGTGTGAGAGAAAAAAAATTGAGAAAACGTGCCAAATTCAGGTACAGCTGAGTTCGAAGCTTTTCTGTTGTGCTAGGTTTGCATAGCTGTAGCGCTCATTTTGACGAGGTTGTGAGAGTGAGTGAGTGTGAGTGTGTGTGTGTGTGTGTGTGTGTGTGTGTGTGTGTGTGTGTGTGTGTGTGTGTGTGTAAAACACATTCATACTCAGTGAATCCGTCTAGTAGCATGGAATGGTCTTTTCCTGAGTTATACGCGAGTCGTAGGTAACTCAAGGCGAGAGTGCTAATTGTGTTTGACAGTAGGCATGTTTGTTTTATGCACTGGTGTTGCAAACAAAACAAAACAGCATGGTAGAGAAATTTATATAAAAAACCAACTATTTTCAAAGTAGAACAAAATCAAAGTAGGTATTATTCTCACTATCACGAAAAATCCGTCCGCTTCATATGTCAGGCAGTTATCAGCTAAGGTTGAATTTGTCGTGTTGAGATAAGGAGAGTGTTAAGTATGGAGCCTGATTTACCCTTGTAATTTTCTGTGGTAAAAGCGCACATTTGTAAGGCCCCCATTATGAGGAGAAGCCATCGTGCATGAAGGAAAATCACTCACCGGAAACCAAAATTTTCACGGACAAGAATCAGGGGCATATTCCTTTTCGCCGGAATATTATGGCCGGACGGTGGCCGGAAAGTGGTCGGAAAACAACCGGTCGGTTGGCCGGTAGTCAATGGCCGATGGCCGGTGGTCGGAAGTCAATGGCCGGTGGCCGAATTCAATGGCCGGTGGCCGAATTCAAAAGTGGACTTGTCTTCTCAAGGGCGGCCACACATGGGCGGATTGGAGGGTCCGATTTGGACTTATTCGCACAAGGGCGGCTACACATGGCTGTCTCTCATAAGAGAGAGCAGCCCTTTTGGCCTATAAAAGGAGGCCATTTCTACACACATTTTATAGTGTGAAGTTAATGCAACAAGGTGAGTGTGAGGTGGTGAGAGTGAAGCAAGGCGGGAGCTCTATCAAGGGTTTAATCCCTTTGTAAACTACTTCTTCTTTTGAAGTGCTAAAGCCATTGAGTGGCTGCTTTCCCGTGGACGTAGCCCACATTGGGTGAACCACGTATATCGTGTGTACTCTCTCTCTCTCTCTCTCTCTCTCTCTCTCTCTCTCTCTACTCTATAATCTCTTGTGTGTGAAATCTATCTCTCTCCATTAAGTAATCTACTCAAAAATCTATTTAGCTACGTCTTATTTCCTAACAGAGAGCTCATTCCCTTTGCTAGAGATGGTGTCCAAGTATTTCCAATACTGTCATATTTCCCATTTCGGTAGCAGAACCAGTAGTGCTACCAAGCTTTCAATCATCAGATTAACTAAGTTTATCAAAGTAGGATCTAGTCAAAAACCAGTCAAAAACAGAGCAGTAGATCCAAGTAGGATCCAGTATGTAATACTCAAACCAGCAACCATAAAGTAAGCTCGAGTAACTGCCAAAACTTTAAAATATCGAGCAACACTTGTATCGGGAATCTACTTGCATCTGCTATACTTCAGCCCAGTAGTAGCAGAGGATCGGTTAGTACTAGAAAAAGAAGCCAAAAACCCCTCATATACTGATGTGAACCAATCTGAACCAAAAATGGCATTAAAAAACCAATGTACCCTATGCAATGTTCCTTTAGATTAAGCCTGAGTAACTTGCAAGTATCACCAGCTACTACTGATGTGAACCAATCTGAACCAGAAAATGGCATAAAAAAACCAGTGTACCCTATTGCAATGTTCCTTTATATTAGGCATGAATATGTAACTTGCAAGTATGACCAGCTAGTCCAGGCAAGTCAGTACCAGTCAAGTATCCAAAGAAAAAGCTCCTTTGCCAATGTGAGAAGATAAAAGAATCCAAAAAGACTAGTTTTTCAATAAGGTTTTTATTAAATTCCTGTTTTATAGTCAAATATCAGAGCATGGATTTGAAGTTATGAGATTTAACGAAACCTGTGAGCAGTCGCCATGCCAAGTAGATTTCCAAGCAGCTAAGGAAGACCAAGCCTAAGTGAGGGGAGAAAAACACCCTCACCTTTTGTAGTGGAGGAAGCACGGATGCACTCTGACAGATGCTCATTAGAGGTGGTGTCGCGGCCGCCTAGCCTTGATGAATGTGCGAGGTAATCCGGGTAGGATTCTATTCATGAGTGGGAGGTAGGGAAGCCAAGGCAGGCAACTTTCCATCAGAGCGGGGCAGTGATACAATATGAAAGTCGTGACACCATGATAAAACCTAAGTGGAGACAGTGAACTCGAAAGCTGCCCAGGTTTCTGAGGGGCCATACAATAGGTTATAGCTTAAAAACTAAACTGGTAGGGGACAGTATCCATGGGGTAGCCAACACAAGATGTTGGGAAGGCTTTACTTTTATGGTAAATTCTAGTATCAACCAATGTGATAACAAATCAAGAATTTGTACAGCACAGGGTAATCCCTTACCCGAAAAACTCAATTTAACTGTTTGAGCTCAGACAGTGATTCGGAGTATAGTCTACCACCCCCTCTAGATGAGGTGCTAGAGCCACCACAGCCCCAAGGCAGTAATTTAGAAGGTAAAACATAAGGTAAAATCCCCTAAAGCCACAATAGAACATTAACCAAGCCCCATAGATGTTATCTAGGTCAGAAGTTATAACCAAGTGTGTGTGTGTGTGTGCGTGCGTGCATAGCTATGGTCAGCTGTTGTGACACAGTGTGTGTGTGTGTGTGTGTGCGTGTGTGTAAAACACATTCATACTCAGTGAATCCATCTAGAAGCATGGAATGGTCTTTTCCTGAGTTATATGCGAGTCGTAGGTAACTCAAGGCGAGAGTGCTAATTGTGTTTGACGGTAGGCATGTTTGTTTTATGCGCTAGTGTTGCAAACAAAACAAAACAGCATGGTAGAGAAATTTATATAATAAACCAACTATTTTCAAAGTAGAACAAAATAAAAGTAGGTATTATTCTCACTATCAAGAAAAATCCGTCCGCTTCATATGTCAGGCAGTTATCAGCTAAGGTTGAATTTGTCGTGTTGAGGTAAGGAGAGCTCACTCCCTTTGCTAGAGATGGTAGCCAAGAATTTGAAATATCTTAAAAGAATAACAATAGTGATAATGTGTTAGTTTTTCCATGTGTTGGACTTAACCTAGTGATTGAGTATGTGTTCTCAAGCACAGAGTTCATGGCAGTGGGAATAATATCCTAAGTTGTTGACGATATGAAGATTATGTATCTCAGTGCATGGTTTGTACTGTGTAGGAAAAAACTTTAAACATTTTTTTCCTCCTTTTTTAAAAACAACCCTTTATATATATCTCTATATATATAGCTAGTAACTATCATTCGGTTTGTAAAAACATTCACCTATCTGGAGATTTAACTCTGGCTAAAGTATAATGTCAAGGTGGGTATTTATATGGTCATTAGTGAGAGGAGTTTTTTATTATTAAGACTTAGCAGATAATTGAAGTAATTTAACTTCCTGGTTTAGTGTCCCTAATTAGTATGGGGAATTAGGAGTTATTATTTTATTCATGAATAAATATATGTGTATTCACACACTCTCTATGTGTGTGTTCACGCCCAAACCCAGGCACACTCACTCTATGAGGCAGTAGACCCATAGAGTGTGGCCTACTGCCTCATCAGATTGATGATAGTATTCGTGTTGGCTTAAGTACTAGGCCATTCATTTTTGTTAAGAGATTGAATAATGGTATTCAATATTTTATGTTTTAGAAACCCATTGTGCATAAATTTGTTCATTAGTTTAGAGATTTCTTCAAATGCAATGAAGGAATCGCTCTAGAAGAGTACATATAATAAGGTATAGAATTCCTAAGCAAGTATTAATCGTATTTTTATATGGGCCATTACTTTTTTCTTTGATAAATTCAAGAGTAGTGAATTGAAATTTCTCTCTTTTCCAACTATATCTAGTTGTAAAGTCCCATGTAAATGGTTCAAGTAATGTGATTTTAATTGTGAGATAAGTTGTACTAGTTGTAAAGGGTTCTCCCTCTAATGAAATACTAGTGTCAAAAGTATCTTCTATTTTATGCACATCTAAGGGGTAAATGTTAATAAGTTGTTCTTTAATTAATTTATTGTTTAAACTGAGAATGTCATCCATATATATTGCAGTATGTATAAATTGTGTGAGTATTTTTTGTATCTCAGAGTTATGTAATTGTTTGATATACCATTTGTATTCAAAGTATGTTAAGTAGAGATTGCAGAGTACTGGTGAACAAGAGAATCCCATAGGAATCCCTTTTTGTTGTTTAAAGTAGTATGCGTAATTTTTTTAACCCATGTTGGTTCTTTGATAAGGAAGATAGCAAAGTAATGGGTTTTTGCTCTATTTTTAAAAGCAAGACTATCAGTTCTTTAAAGACAGATATTGAACCATAAGGTCTAAATATGGGAATGTTTTCGTAACATTGTGTAATGTCTGCCGTATAGACATGTGTAATGTGTTTTGGGAGGTTTAAAAATAGTTCGTTACTATTCTTAATTATCCAAAATGGATTGTAATTGATCCCGAGAAACTCGCAAGTGGTTTTTTGTTTAGTTGCACAGTGGAGTTCTAGTTCAATTAGGATTCAATTAAGACATTTGGTCATACATTCTAAGATGTAATCTATTTCTTGAAGTTGATATGAAAAAAGATTCTCGGTATCAATTTAGTTAAGAGTAGAGATGGAAAATTCCTCTCCATTCAATCTCTCAAGTGCAGCTAAATGCACCAGTTGTTTACAAATAATTGAAGTTGTATTACCAGCTTTGTTTAGTCCAACAATTAAAAAATTTAGATGCTAGATCTTTGATTTTTGTGATTATATCAAGAGTAAACCAAGTAGTGTTCGTACTAAGACATTGTGGGTTCAGGTTTACTACTTTGTTCAAAAAGTTATAAAAAAGTAGTTGAGAAAGGATATGGATCACCTCAGACTCCAGTTGGAGTTTAGTAACCAAGTCGGTTAAGCAATTAAGCAGGGCAGCAAAAGCTAAGTGAGGGTTGAGTGGTGGGAGGGGAATATGATTTATTCCTTTGTTCAATAATGCACAAATCTCATGATCCTTCTTTTTATTCAAGATCTTCTTGCCAGCCAAATTGGTAATAACCTTAAAAAATTACAATCACATATCAAGAAGATGTTTTACAGGAAGATTTTTGGCTCTCCCTCTACTGGTATAGCTTTTAGTTTTACCTCTACCAAAGTTAGAACTAGAAGTAATAGAGGGAGTCAGAAAAGAAGTAAGCGAATTAAGAGTGTTAGTCAAAGAAATAGGTCTCTTTAGGGATGGTGTAGATTCTTCTTCTGTATTAGGCTTAAGAAGACTAAGAAGAGTCTTCCTTCCTTTGTAATTTCCATAGGATGTCAAAAAAGTTCTAGGTTCATCTTCTTTAAGCTCTTTAAGGACTTAAAGCATCATGTTGCAGAAGTGACTGAACGCTATGATGCTTGATTTGCATGTTGCTTTGTTGTCAAGGAACTTACATGCACATTTGATATATATGGATCACCTCAGACTCCAGTTGGAGTTTAGTAACCAAGTCGGTTAAGCAATTAAGCAGGGCAGCAAAAGCTAAGTGAGGGTTGAGTGGTGGGAGGAGAATATGATTTATTCCTTTGTTCAATAATGCACAAATCTCATGATCCTTCTTTTTATTCAAGATCTTCTTGCCATCCAAATTGGTAATAACCTTAAAAAATTACAATCACATATCAAGAAGATGTTTTACAGGAAGATTTTTGGTTCTCCCTCTACTGGTATAGCTTTTAGTTTTACCTCTACCAAAGTTAGAACTAGAAGTAATAGAGGGAGTCAGAAAAGAAGTAAGCGAATTAAGAGTGTTAGTCAAAGAAATAGGTCTCTTTAGGGATGGTGTAGATTCTTCTTCTGTATTAGGCTTAAGAAGACTAAGAAGAGTCTTCCTTCCTTTGTAATTTCCATAGGATGTCAAAAAAGTTCCAGGTTCATCTTCTTTAAGCTCTTTAAGGACTTAAAGCATCATGTTGCGGAAGTGACTGAACGCTATGTTGCTTGATTTGCATGTTGCTTTGTTGTCAAGGAACTTACATGCACATTTGATGTAAGGCCTATTAACATTCCAAATAGAATTAGAATAGTAGTCTGCATTTGGCTTACAGAAAGCCATAATACCCTTTGTGCATCCATAGACTCTAGTATTAATAGAGCATTTGGCAGGATCTAAAAAATTCATGGTAAAGGGAGCATTGATTAACTCTCCTTTATCCAAGAATTGGGTACCTTTAAGAATATGAGCCCTACATTCATCCATGCAGGCACCTGGCAAGTTTAGCTAAGAAGATCCAAGATTCAAGTGAGATAGGTGCCAAAAATCCTTTGTCGGGAAGGGTCCAAAGTCAATTGTCCACACTTTCTCCTTCTACCTCCACTTGTTTTGAAGGAAGAAAATGGGAAACCTTTTGACACTCTAGGAACCATTTCCAAAAGTGTAGATTCTCTAAGCAAGCATAAGTCATGTTGAAATTTCTTAACTGATTCAAGTACCGCCGGATTGCGACTGAAGATATTGCTTGTCACATTGACAGAAGGAGCAACCGTTGTAGTAATGAAGGCCGGGTTAAGTCCACATAACTTTTTAAGAAAATTGGTTAACCCTGCACCCGAGGAGGAAAAGGTAGCAAGTGACTATGTGTGAATTTTCTAAAGCAGAGGAAGTTGTTTTAATTCCTCTTCTAAGAATTTAAGTCCTTCTTGCTTGTTCTTTACTAAGGTTGCCAAGAGCTTAACCCAATCGTTAAAAGAAAGAAGTTGCAGTAAAGAACCATGAGGATAATTCTCCAAATTTGTTGACTCAAAAATAATTTTAGATGTCGTTGCATCCTCAATGCAACGTAAAACATAGATGCTAGCTTTAGAAGAAGTGAGCTTGATAGGGAATTCCATCCAGAGGGCCAAGGAGTCAATCTGAAATTAGAGAAATCAACATAAATTAGGGAAAGAGAAAGACCAAAATTTAATTCTTTTTGCCAGCTCTACCAAGGAAAGGTTTGTATCATTGATAGCTTGTACATTGTTTGGGGAATTAAGGATCCGCATTTGGGCAGTGTATTTGTAGTGTTGAAACATCTGACGAAAAGTGAATGAAAAAATTAAATAAGGAAATACATACAACCTTTAAACTAGTCAATCCGAGGAAATAATGGCTATGTGTATGTATCCCAATTAGACAACTAGGTCAAAACCTAATAATCTAATTTTTGTGTATCTTTGTCAATCTCCTGGTCATAAACTGACAGAGCAATTTACACCCTTGTGCCTATGTGTGTGTGTTGGAGTATTAATTTATATATTTTATTCACAATTTGAACCATACATTCAAAAAGAGAATTGACAAAGATGAATAAAGGTGACTACATACATTTCTTTTACAAAAAATTATATGTACATTTGAAATGGACTTTTGATGTTTTCTACATCTAAGAAGAAGTAGAAATAAAATAGCAACAGTAAAGTTTCCCTGCCAAAATTTGGACGAAGCATATTTGAATTCAACGATAAAAGAAGTCGGAATCCTTACCTGCAACCATCATGCAAACAAAAAAATTATTAGCATTTTTGTTTAGCCATGGAATGCAGGTATAAGACAGACCCAACACTTGTCATCCACGTCCCTCTTATCTATTTTGATAGTGATAAGAAGTGTTTTTAGTATGTCAATGATAGCAAAAATTATACATTTTAGACTTGCTAGTAAGTTACATACAAGTTTTTCGTATCAAAAAATTGAGCTAGGTAGGGTTATGAATAATAGTTCAAAACTCAAAATTAAGCTACAGCATGAGTACGCACGACCCAATAGGTAGTATAAAACATCCTAAAAGCATGGTGTTTTATTGCTGAGTTATAGAGCAAAACCATGTATGAGGCATTCATGGATTTAGAAAACTCAGGTACACAACATTGAAAAAGTTTATTTGAAAGCATGTAGTTATGTACCTTGGGTTAATCGCAAAACATTTATATGATAGAAAGAAACAATATGATAAAAGAAACAATAAACCATCTTGAGCAAAATGATCAATCTATGATTAATCCCTAATTAGTCAGCATTGAGATAAAATCCTGAACCTTTATAGTTGTATGTGTCTGAAATGGTTAAAAACCACATGTTTTCCCACAAATTTGTGACACCCAATCTAGACAAAAATGCATGGGATAGTTATCGCTAATTCTTTATGACAAAAAAACCATAAACTTATGTTATGTAGAGAAAGGAATCCACGTGGGATAAGGAAGATGATCCCATGGTATCAATCACCATTTTATTTTTTGCCATGATGGTGGCCGTATTGACAAGCTAGTTGAATTAAGACAACAAATTTGTGTACTCCTCCGATGATCTACAAGTGATACTAGACCTTGAGATGGTAATGCTTTGTATGGGAAAAGATATCGGTCAACATGGTGTCGCTTGTTGCTTAAAATTGCAAAGGCTTGTAAATTGAAGTATAATTAAACTAGCCAAATTGGCAAAGCTCGCGATTATAACAAGGTGGTTCAGCTCGTGATTGCAGCAACGTAGAGGATGGGAATGCAAGAGGTAGTGAGAATAGGCACAGGAGGATCTTAAATAGGTTACTCTGTGTGTCAGCATATGTGTGACAGAAAAAAATTTGAGAAAAAAAAACGTGCCAAATTCGAGTACAGTTGAGTCTCAAGCTTTTCTGTTGTGCTAGGTCTACATAGCTATAGCATTCATTTTGACGAGGTTGTTAGTGTGTGTGTGTGTGTGTGTGTGTGTGTGTGTGTGTGTGTGTGTGTGTGTGTGAAACACATTCATACTCAGTGAATCCGTTTAGTAGCATGGAATGGTCTCATCCTAAGTTATACGCAAGCCGTAGATAACTCAAAGAGAGAGTGCTAATTGCGTCCGGACTATAGGCATGTTTGTTTTATGTGCTGGTTGCAAGCAAAACAAAATAGCATGGCAGAGAAATTTTCCCACTATCAAGAAAAATCTGTCCGCTTCATATGTCAAGCAGTTATCAACTAAGGTTGAATTTGTTGTGTTGAGGTAAGGAGAGCTCACTCCCTTTGCTAGAGATGGTAGCCAAGAATTTGAAATATCTTAAAAGCATAACAATAATGATAATGTGTTAGTATGTCCATGTGTTGGACTTAACCTAGTGATTGAGTATGTGTTCTCAAGCACAGATTTCGTGGCAGTGGGAATAATATCCTCAGTTGTTGACGATACAAAGATTATGTATCTCAGTGCATGGTTTGTACTGGGTAGGAAAAAATTTAAACAATTTTTTCCTCGTTTCTTAAAACAACCCTTTATGTGTGTGTGTGTGTGTGTGTGTGTGTGTGTGTGTGTGTGTGTGTGTATGTATATATATATATATATATATATATATATATATATATATATATATATATATATATATATATATATATATATATATATATATATATATATATATATATATATACATATAGCTAGTAACTATCATTCGGTTTTTTGTAAAAAATTCACCTATCTAGAGATTTAACCCTGGCTAAAGCATAAAGTCAAGGTGGGTATTTTGTGGTTGTTAGGATTTTTTATTTTTTAAGACTTACCAAGTAATTGAAGTAATTTAAATTCCACGTTTAGTGTCCCTAATCAGTATGGGGCATTAGGAGTTATTATTTTATTCATGAATAAATGTGTGTGTGTGTGTGTGTGTGTGTGTGTGTGTGTGAGAGAGAGAGAGAGAGAGAGAGAGAGAGAGAGAGAGAGAGAGAGAGAGAGGGAGAGGGAGGGAGGGAGAGAGATCTCAAGTTATGTGTGTCCTCCCTATATGGTTCCAATTTTATTCGATGCTTTTTTTTTGCAAAACTCACCTAATGTGACTAGATTAATACGAAAAAATGAACATACATGCCATGAACCAATCGTGCTATGGCCATTAGAGAACACACCATCCCACAGACAACATCTTGGGGGCTTTTACAGGGAGCCCCCAAACCTAGATACACACAAACGAGTACATACCATCCAAAAAGATCATACATGTACCATCTTGAGGCTGCCATAGAATCCCAAAGGACTAACACCCTTAGAGGAAATCCCCTTAAGATAGATTCATACCAACACCAACACCATATATATAATAATCTATGTATGAAAATCATTGTGTAGAAATTTTTGCGGCCATTCCATGGTAATTGCTCGTTATGTTTAAAAAAGCAGTCAATGCCATCACTCCTTTAATGTCAATGCTTCTCGTTTGTTTTATCGACAGCATATCAAAAAGGACAGGTAAGCATACTACCTACTTGAGAATGGAATATGTATAAAACAACCCATTTCCTGTAGACGTGATCCAGAACATAGCCGGTGAGTTAGACTTAAAGGAGAATTTTTTATATAATGTTTGTTTCACTGACAAATTCACAAAAAAGTCTAGTATCACTATCTTACTGAGCATGTCAATATCTTTTCCAAGTTATACATTATCGAAGCCAAAAATGAGTAGGCATGTCTTAAGGAACAACATGATGTGCATGCATGAGGAAGCCATACCCATGTAGCTTATTTTCAGTGTAGAGATTAATCAGAAGCAGCAACCTAATTTTGACATATAATATAAGCTTCAACATACACTACTAGTTCAACTTTCCGATCATTAGTGTACTTTATTCATGTTTTATGCATATAGAAAAAACCGATGAAAGAATATCTTATGATCATATTATCAAGTTGTACTGCACCAAATCTGTGAGTATGACCATAAGAACCAAAGTTATTAATGTGTCAATTTGATCAATGTAGAGGTAGGCGGTCGAATGAACGCAATCAAACAAAGGGAAAAGGTCTTCAAGCTCAAAAGATCAATAATACCTCAAGCTAGTAAAAAAAAATTCAAATTTAACCCAATCTATGTAAACCAGATCTGAGTGTCGAGTTGTAATCCATGGGGGTAACCCAATGGAAGTTGTATGCCTAAGATCCATACTTCCAATGTTTGTCTTAAAAAAACTTCCAAAGAGCATCAGCTACCAAAACAATTAGTACAAAATCGATTATTATATGTAACAATTATCTGCACGTGTGTGTGTGTGTGTGTGTGTGTGTGTGTGTGTGTGTGTCCAAATCAATTTCTCACCTTCTAGATCATCACTCATTTCCTAAGCTTGTGTTTGCGTAAAACTAAGTACTGAGTAGGTGTATGAACACCTACCTGACTTTGGAGATTGTTATGATGAAGGCAACATGAAGATGAGGCCATCAAAAATAGTGGTAACCCTAATTCACATCCTTGAAGATGTCAAAATCGGTATGTATTATTGCTCCAAAATTGTAGATCTGCCATTTCCATTGCTAGATGCTTGCATAGGGTAAGAGTGTGTGGGTGTGTGGCTACATGTGTGTGCGCGTGTAGGTGAGCACACAATAGGGTAAAAAGGGTGGTAATCATTCTTGCAAGATGGTGATGATCAGAAGAGAAGGTTAAAGGGTTACGCAGTAGAAGGCTAACTGGTTACAGGAGACAGAAAAAGAGCCAGAACGGCACTAAATGAGTAGCTCTTAATGTTGAATGGTGTTGAATACGCATCAGTATAGTGCTGGCTTATCGTGGCAGGCATTAAATTGTGTGTGTGTGTGTGCGTGTGTGTGTGTGTGTGTGTGTGTGTGTGTGTGTGTGTGTGTGTGTGTGTGTGTGTGTGTGTGTGTGTGTGTGTGTGTGTGTGTGTGTGTGTGTGTAAGTGGTGGATGCAATTATAGGAGGGATGGGATATAGGCTATTCATTTAAAAGAGTTACACAACAGCCGAGCCACTTCCAGTGAGGAGTTCCAGAGTTAAGGAAAAGTCCAATGCAGTTGTTTTGTCTCTATTCACGTTAAAGGAATTATATGCACCTACCCAGAAGAAGAGCCACTTCAAGTGAGGAGTTCCCGAGTTAATGATGTGGGTCCACAGGTACATACATGTTGAGCCATGCCAGAACGTATTTATGCATATGTGTGTAGATAGGGTAGCCACAAAAACTCGGCATCGAATGTGAATATGCCAATGATGAAGTCATGCACAGGAGGTTAATACGATGGGTGGGAGACATTCTAATAGGGCATTCTAATACAATACATGATAGGGAATCCGAACAAGTGTATGGAATGAGACAGAAAGATCTCATCTACTAAGGGTACAAACAAGCTGTCCTGTTTAAATGTGTGGGTGTGGGTGTGGGTGTGTGTGTGTGTGTGTGTGTGTGTGTGTGTGTGAGAGAGAGAGAGAGAGAGAGAGAGAGAGGGAGAGAGATCTCAAGTTATGTGTGTCCTCCCTATATGGTTCCAATTTTATCCGATGCTTTTTTTTTTTTTACAAAACTCACATATTGTGACTAGATTCATACCAAAATATGAACATACATGCCATGAACCAATCGTGCTATGGCCATTAGAGAACACACCATCCCATAGACAACATCTTGGGGGCTTTTACAAGGAGCCCCCAAACCTAGATACACATAAACGAGTACATACCATCCAAAAAATCATACAGGTACCATCCTAAGGCTGCCATAGAATCCCAAATGACTACCACCCTTAGAGGAAATCCCCTTAAGATAGATTCATACCAACACCAACAATGAGGATGATTTGTCACAAAAGAGATAGACTTCCTCACCAAAATCAGTAAATTGGAGCCACTCATTGATGAGCATACCTAATAGAAGCCACAACATGGGGGAGTCTGGAAGCTCCATCACCTTGGAGAACAGATCTGCCACTCACCATTCGAGCAAGAAGGGTTGAGCCACAGAGAATTGTCAAGAGCATGAAGTAGTCAAGATCCTAGGATCACGCACAAAAAGGGACACGGGCTATTACGGTGAGCCAAGCGCCAACGGGATTCAGTTCACCACCATAAATCAACATCAGGTAGGGCTTGAGGGGAGCCCACCCAATCAAGAGGGAATACACGATGCCACCATGCGTGCCTTCCTCTACCACAAGCCGCCAATATGCCGGGAGACACACCACACCCAAGGCCAGCTTTGAACCCCAAAAGGGAGCTAGGAGATCGGTCACTCCCATTTCCAAAAAACAAGGATGACTCCACAGGCATTGGAGAAGATGAGTCCGAGATGGCTAGGAGTCCTCCACCCGGGGCCGACCCTCGCCCCGCACCTTGCATCTCCTTAAAACACTCATTGAATCTAATTCACCTCCTACCGCAGCAAACCCAAAGAGCACGCTTACTCACGATTCCTTGCATGTTAGATTGTTTAAATCTTTGAAATCTTTGGGGATTCCTCCTATCATGTTAGAATATTCTATGACTTCTATATTGACACTGAAAGTTTTCTAAACTCTCAATTTGTCCATGTATCATCCTCCCCTTCTTGGTAGCCCTATTCAGTGAAAATGAGAGATAGTTCTCAAAACCCAACGTATCCGCAAAAAGGGGCCCCCATGCATGTGTCTCCCTCGAGTAGGAAATGTCTCTCTCTCTCTCTCTCTCTCTCTCTCTCTCTCTCTCTCTCATATGTGTGTATGCGCATGTGCAACACAATTTTTCTCATCCTCTCTTTTTTTCCTTAATTTGTTACAATGCTTCAAAGTGTTATTATTTTTTATGCTTTTGGAATATATTGTAATCTAAATAGGTCCAAAAAACATAATATTTTATTGTGATAACAAGTGTTTTAAAATATTAGTTTTGTTTTCTCTCTCGTAAACAAGCCTATCATTATTGAATTCCCCAATAAACTTATGGAGGTCATTCCAAAAATTCACCTTGTTAGCTTTGGAGATAAGGCAATGATGGTTGCAAGTAAATACTTCCATAAGAAAAGACCGCTCTAATAAGCACAAGAAATAATAAAACAATATAATTAAATGGACCTTTATGAGGTCTTTAAATGAAAGGACTTTTTCATAAACTAAAATGTTGAAGGAAATTTTAACGAGTCAATACTTTGCATCATGGGATCAAGCTCCTATGAATGCACTGCCTAATCCCTTGTTCTCTAAAGCCTTTTTGAGCATGTTAAAAACCAAGACAATTCTTTCGCTTTAGCTTGTCTATCATATCGCATGTCATATTGGCCCAAGCACAATCTTGGTTCCCTTTTGCCAACACAAACTTGGCATATTGGGCCTATGCATGTATAGTTGGGTTGAGTATTCCAATTCTGTCCTCCTCCTTGGGTCTAGCAACTCAATGCCATGGTGTCATATATTTAAAGTTGTTTTTCCATAAGAAGCATTTTAGACGTTTCAAGAACTCTTTTCAATTACATTTTTACATCTTCAAAATTGGGGAGAAGAAGGACAAGTAAGGGATGATGAATGAGTTGATAGCTTTTGCTCTATTGTAGAAGGGAGAAGCACATATTCCCACCTTTTCATCTTGGTTTCAATTTTGTCCACCCATTGAAACCTTGACTTGTCAGAGGTTCCCACCCCTAGTGGGCCCCCAAGGTGGTGAAACATTGTTCGTCTAGGAACAATTTCACGCGACCAATCAAAAGGGACAAATGAAACGCTCTCTAAGAGGGAGATCAAGCTCAACTTTTCAATGTTTCATTTAGAGTCTAAGGTAGTGGTATACATTTTCACTATCGCTAGTTCTTTTTTGAGAACTTGCAGTGGCTTTTATGAATAGTAAGGACTCATCAATAAAGAGCTTTGCTAGGAGTTGTTTTTTATCTGGGAGAGAGAGGCCTTGAATGTCCCCTATCTCATTGATTTTCTTGTGTATGGTAGCCTAGGGATGAGAGCCAATCTCAAAAAAAAAAGAGGCCAAAGGGTAGCCTTGTTTGATTGATCTTTTTACTTTGAAGGCTCCTATCACTCTACTATTAAAGACAAGTACACAAGAGCATGCCTACTCCAAGGGTGTGTACCATCTGACACATGTGGGGTCCAAAGCCTAGGGCCTAGAGCCTTCATTTCTTCTTCTATGTACATCCAGAAGACCAGATCATAAGCTTTGTCAAAGTCAAGTTGGAGAAGGATACATTCTTGCTTGATGAATCTGCATATTCAATGCCGACCATTGTTGCCAGAATATTGTTCTATATTGATTTCCTTCTATGAAACCATGCTGGTGGGGGGTGAGTATCTTTTCTAGGATTGGAGATAGCCTTATGGCTATAACTTTAGCAATAATTTTGTATGCCACTGTCATCATTGTGATAGGTTGCCAGTGTTTTAGTTGGGAGCAACACACCTATTTAAGAATAGGCTTGATAAAAATTCTTTTCACACTAGGATCTAACAATCCCTCTAAGAGGACTTTGTTAGCCAAGCAAGTGGTGGAAGTTTTTAGGTAATCCCAAAACTCCTTCAAGAACTCTATTGTCATTCCATCCCACCCAAAAAACTTCTCCTTGCCCAAGGAGTGTAGGGCACATGAGCATTTGTCTTCTGTGATGGTTAGTTCCAAGAGGTTTGGGTGTTAAAGCTTTGTCAACACTGCTGAGCAGTGTGACTCTCACTCCTTAGACCTCTTTTGATTGATCATTTGGTTGTCCTATAATACAATTTAATTGATCCATGATAAGATTTGACATTACGTTTGGGTCATGCACTTTATTTCTTGCCTCGTTTGATTGTTATGATGGTACCCCGACCTGACTCTTTTTGGTTTTAAGAGTTCTAGAGAAGTGCACTTGATTGGCATCTTTGGATTTGAGGTAAATCTCCCTTGACAATAATCTCCGGGGGTTCCACTATTAAAAACCCCAATGTTGAACCCATGTGATTATATGGTGGACCCCTAGGATAATAATCTTGCCTTTCTTACTTCTTTGAGGTGTTGTTTGGCAAAACTTCAAGCCATCTCTTGGGCTTAGATTCTATGGCTTCACCTATTGTTTTTTTTTGTGGTCAGCACTTCTATTTCTTCATTGTGCTTTTGGTTCTTATCTAGCAAGCCTTCTTCAACCTTTGCCCTGTTCTTTTGATTGTCCTCTAGATACTGCAAGTAAGATTGTCCCAAGCTCTTAGACTATCCACATTCACATCTTTTTCAAGCTTGTGTTTCTTTAACTAGGCTTCTAAAGAGTGGTTCCTTGAAGAGGTGTTTCCCCATGACTAGCTTCTTCTTTTTTCGTTTAGGGTATGGGGTTTCTCCTTTGACCTTCCCAATTGGACTGATATTGGTGAGTGGTCGGATAAGTTGTGGGAGGTATAAACCTTCATTTTAACTGACTTGTGCAACCAATCACATTGGTGGGAGCAGTAACATTTGTTTAGTCTAGAGGCTATGTCAGTGTATTGAAGGCTTCTTGTGTATGTAAAGCCTGGCAAGTTATCCCATGGACCTAAAGATCATAGATCCACCATTTCCTACTTCTTGCATCTTTCCCATTTGGCCCTTTTTTATCTTGTTAAGAGGCTAGACAATCATATCTTGCCTTTCCTATCCTCTACCATATTAAAATCCCCCATGAGGCTTCAATCCCCCTCAATAACAAAGTCTCTAAATTCAACCCATAGTTGGGGTCTCTCCTTGGCATCGTAGGGGCCATACACATTGATAATGGTAATGAAATTTCCCTTTCCATTTGATGTCGATGCTTAGAGTTCTCCTAGAAGCTTGACTCAAGACCACTTGGGTTTGGTATTTCTATCTACCATGGTAAGAACTCCATTGAAGCCATCACTTCCTTCTCCATAAAACACAAGATTCTTGCCAAATTCTTACTTCCTAGTACTTGTGGTATCCAAGTTATGTTTTTGGATAGCCCAATAGTTAACGTCTCATGTCCTAGAAAAAGGTATCTTTTTGTAGGATTTTATGTCCTTCACATTCCATGATTGCACCATTAGTTCCTTCATCATTGAGAGAGTGGCACAAACACCTCCACCTACCAAGAGGCTTCCTACGTATTCTCTTCTTAGCTGTAATCCTCCATGAGATCAAGTTCCATCTCCTTGAGGTCCTTTGTGGAAACCTCAATCTGGGAAATAGCCACCTTGGTAACCCTAGGGTCATTAGAAATTGGGTATTGAAGCACTTCAAAAATATTCTTGTACTATTTTGGGGCCTCTGTTTTGTTTGGCGGATTCTCTTTATGTTGTTTAGTAGTTTGTGCTTATGATTTAAAGTGCTTACACGAGATGATGGAAAATTTCTAGCACCCATTGTCTTCCCTTCTAAAGGAGAGTGGGAGAACAATCTTTTGAATGAATAGGGCTTTTGGTTTTTGGAGGGGAGAAGTGGTGAGCCGAAAGGTGGGGACCATTATTTTCGATATTAGATACTTTGTCATCCTTGGCTGTTTACTGTTGTAGCAGGGTTCTCGCTTGTATGTTGGTCCTTTGACGAATGGATACAAACTCTACTTCCATATTTGTCTGTGTGGATTCTGTTTTCATTCGTAGAATCTATCGTATTGGTTAGGTTACCTAAACAAGCTCTTGCTCTCTTTCCTAACAAAAATATTTTAAAGAAATAAATTTTTTAAGATCCCAACAAAAATATATATTATCTTGAGGTTAAATTGTGGGAAGTGAATGCCGACAACATTACCTTTTTAACCACCACCCTAGCCTTGGCTTCATTGTTGTCTTAGGCCATTATTGTCTTAAGCCAGTGTTTTCTTAAAGCAATATCCCATAGGCTTGAATCATCCTCAAGAACATCAAGGATGTAAGGATGATAGATCCTCCTCTTTTGCAAATGTGGAGATTTCAACAAAAGGTTTGATGGTACCACATGTTATTTTCAACATTCCAAATGTGATTAGGATGTACAAGGAGAGTTAGAAATGGGCATAGGGTAAATGTCCCGATAAAAGGACAATGTCCAAAGGTAAACTATACCCTACCCCAATAACAAAAGAAGAGTGCACTAATAAAAGGACTAAATGAGCAGCCATGTCACTCTGATGAATCAAACGTTGTCTCTTTAATGGTGCAGCTCTGTCTTGAACACTTTTTTACCGTGAAAATGTTGAAAAATGAGCATAAACCCTCTATAGTGCATCAGACAATGAGATACTTAGTTTTCCAAAAACACCTTGCCTTGGCAGAATATTTTGTGCTCGTTGCTGCCTAAATTGATGCATGACACAAATAGTGCAATCGATCTCCATTTCATTGTCCTTATATTGGGGATTTTTCCCTATATGCTCTAAAGTGGTTGAATGATGAGCTAGATCTTAATAAGATTGCAAAATAAAAAGTACCAGCTTCACTTAGAGGCATGACAAGATACATGAGAGTATATATAACTTTGGGGGCGAAGATCGATATGTTAGGTTAGGGTGGATCAACGAGACTAGCATTCATGATTTTCTCACTAATAATTACATTAGTAATTGTAGAGAGAGAGAGAGAGAGAGAGTAGACTCAAAACATAACTTTATTCATGATAAACCAACAACATGCATGCAATGGGTTGGATTAGATTGAGGTTGAAAATGTGGTACAAGAACTTGCTCCTTATATAGTAGCTCATATGTCTAGGTGTACCTCTCAAGGGTCACATAGGTACCTTTTCCCAAGTTTCAAGGGGCAACTCCCAAAGGTCGAGAGTGGCTCCACAGATTGGGGAAAGCTAAGATGATTGGGGTACCTATTTGGATTCTTGTGCAACTCACCTTCCACATGTGCTAGGCCATGTGTCCGCACATGCTTACATGCTTACTAGACCATGTGTTAAGCCATGTGTTTGCACATGCTTACTACACTGCTGACTGTACAAGAGATAGTTCTCAGGCCAATTTTTGATATAGACCAAAGGCCACAATACCAAAAAACCTCCCCTTGCAATAATTTTATTAAGATCCCAAGAAATATATATTGACAGCATTGCCTTTTTAACCAACACCCTAGCCCTGGCTTCTTTGTTGTCTTAAAGCAATATCCTATATCCTTGAATCATCATCTAGAACATCAAGGATGTGAGGATGATGGATCCTCCTCTTTTGCAAATGTGGAAATTTCAACAAAAGGTTTGATAGTACCACATGATATTGTCAACATTCTAAATGTGATTAGGATGTACAAGGAGAATTAGAAATGGGCATAGGGTAAATGTCTTGATAAAATGACAATGTCCAAAGGTAAAATATAACCTACCCAATAACAGGAGAAGAGTGCACTAATAAAAGGACTAAATGAGCAGCCATGTCACTCTTTCATAGGCAGATTGTAGGGCTTAATCATGAATCATCATCATCGCAGATCTATCCTAATGCTCTTTTGCCTCAAAAACAATGAAAATTTAGCAAAAAACCTCCATGGTGCATCAAACAATGAGCTACTTAGTTTGCCAAAAACACCTTTCCTTGGCGGATGTTTTGTGCTCGTTGCTACCTAAATTGATGCACGACACAAATAGAACAATCCATCTCCATTTCGTTGTCCTTATATTGGGGTTTTTGCCCTATATGCTCTAAAGTGGTTGAACAAGGACCAAGATCTTAATAAGAGTGTAAAGTCAAAAGTACCCGCTTCACTTAGAGGCATGACGAGATACATGAGAGAGCATATTAATTTGGAGGTAGAGAAAAAAATGTTAGGTTAGGTTGGATCAACAAGACTAGCATCCGTGATTATAGCATTGATCATTACACTAGTGATGAGAGAGAGAGAGAGAGAGAGAGAGAGAAGACTCAAAATATAACTTGATTAATGATCAACTAACAACATGCATGCAATGGGCTGGATTAGGTCGAGGCTAAAATGTGTACAAGAACTTTCTATTTATATAGTACCTCATATGGCTAGGTGCACCTCTCAAGGGTCACATAGGTACCTTTTACCAAGGTTCAAGGGGCAACTCCCAAAGGTCGAGAGTGACTCCACAAATTGGGGAAAGCTATGATGCCTGTGATACCTTTTTGGATTCTTGTGCAACTCACCTGCCACATGTGCTAGGCCATGTGCCCCCATATGCTTACATGCTTACTAGACTATTGACTGACAAGAGATGGTTCTCACACCAATTTTTGGTATAGACCAAAGGCCACAATCCCAACAAATCTCCCCTTGGACTTTGGACTAGAATAGTGACCAACTACAAAGAGTACAACTACCATAAAGGCTGAACCATGCAAGTTATAAAATGACTCAATGGACTATCGTGCCACGAAGGCAAAAGAGACCTTCCCTTGAACTATGAATCTCCTAGGACCAAGTTGTCCAACACAGACTAAGATTCATCATCCAAGATGACTCAAGAGGGTGGGGATCACCCATATGTGCCTATAAGTCACCACTATCACTGCCAAGTCACAGGACACTGGCTTCATATTTGTCCCTTCTACAATCCTGCTATATCCGGATGTTGTTGCTACTACTACAGTGTGTACATGCTTTAATCTTCCAGAAGTCCTTTGCTAAGTGTCCAAGATTTCTATACTTGTAGCATTTATTGATACCTTTATTTAATGAAAATCTCAATGCAAAACCAGGAAATAAGAAACTGGATGCTTCTTGGTGTTCAAATGGATTTAAGGCCCTTGGAGCTAAAAGCTTGTGGGATTTATAGGCGAAAAGACCGGTGGTCCTGCCCTTGCAGATTACCTTTTTTCTCTCTCATAGTCTGGATGGAGAGGCCTTATCACTTGGAGACTCTCCAAGTATAGTGTTTGTCTTTTGACAATAGCACATGATGATAGCATCTCCATAAACAAGAATTTGGGCATACATAGCGGTGTAATGTGCCATGGATGCAAAGATCTAAACTTTGAATTACAAAGATTTTTAGTGATACAGAAATCCTTTTATAGCTCAAGGAAAAACTTGAAGCCTTGAATATCTCCTTTGAATTCTTTGTTGAAGCTTCCTTTGAAAGAATCTTTGCTTTGTGTGTTAAAGGAGGTCATTGATGCTCAAGAGATCCGAAGAAGATTTGAAGCTTTGGGAATTTTCCGGCTTCTTTGTTTCAAATCCTTTGGATGAGGGAAGCTACCCTTGAGTTTATTTCTCTCTATGAGAGAGAGAATTTCCCGATGTGAAGCTCCTCTAAGCAAGCACTTTTGTTCCTCTCTAGGAGAGAGAGAATCTCCTTATGTGAAGCTCCTCTAAGCAAGAACTTTTTTAACAAAATTTCTTTAAAAAGTGCCAAAAAATAATATGAGTGTAGTGGACATGTAATCAAAAAACCATAAAAAGATGTAGAATCTCTAGAAAGCATGCCAATTTTAATGTAGCAAACACTAGTCGAGATGCTCAACAACTCTCTACAAGGAAATGCCAAGAAGTTTGCCCACAATGGTGACACCTTCTGATGGCTTTTTTGGAATAGTACATTGCCGTTATTGCATCAAAAATTTGGCAATGTTGAGTGTTGTTCCAACAATGTACTGATGAGCAGATGAAGGTTCAAGACCTCTTTAAAAGGGCAAGTTGCTCATCTAGGTAGAAAGTAGTGTTGTTGTGGGGTTGTATGTGTACATTCCTATGTAGCTTGCAAAGATGGGCTTGTAAATTACCATTGAGTAATCTACTAGGGATTCTCTCTATGTGTGTTGAGTGCGTGTAGCTCAAAGCTCGATGCCAAAATGGGTAGTAAGGCCTTTTGGAGATGGGAGGCAGGGTCCATGCGGTAGCTAAAAAAAGATGGAGCATGTGAGCCTCTCTTGGGGACCCAAATTTCACCTTTCAACTTAGTTTGGTGCATTGGTTGAAGGCCACCACATTCCCCATGGCTAAAAATAGGCTTGAACATGCCATGTGCGGAGGAATCAAATGCCCTTTGACTATGCACTAAACCAAGTGTCCAAGCCATGCTCTTTGTGGAAGAAAGCCACAAAATAGTTTGTTATGCTTGGCTCACAAAATTCCTCCCCACACTCACACACCTAAATAAAGCAACGATAAGACCTATTGATTAAGGGGCTAATGTGCTCAAATCAAGAGATTAAGGGCTCTATGGAGAGACCTTGTAGAGCACAAACAAAGCACACGTTTAAAAAAATTTAATGAGGCTTTCACTTATGCAATGAAATCAAGAAAAAACACACAAAAGAAGCACACAAAATCAACACTAAGTGACGCCTAGGCACAAATGCAAGCACCTAATTAACAAACCCTAATGCTAATTGAGCATCCAATGGTTAGTGAGAAGTGGCCCAAGAGTCTTTTATCTCAAGGACATGCTCATGCTAACCAATTGGATGCTAATTAAGCATGAGGTATGCAATGGGAAGAGAGAGGAATCAAGTGCGCAATAAAGAGAGATTAGGAAATGCTAATGAGAGAGAGAGAGAGAGAGAGAGAGAGAGAGAGAGTAGACTCAAAACATAACTTGATTAATGATAAACCAACAACATGCATACAATGGGTTGGATTAAGTTGAGGTTGAAAATGTACAAGAACTTGCTAATTAGTAGCTCATATGGCGAGGTGCACCTCTCAAGGGTCACCTAGGTACCTTTTCCCAAGGATCAAGGGGCAACTTCCAGAGGTCAAGAGTGTCTCCATAGATTAGGAAAATATAGGATCAATGGGATAACCTTTCAGAGTATTTTACAACTCACATGCCACATGTGCCTCACGTGCTTACTAGACTACTGACTGTACAAGAGATGGTTCTCTCAATTGTCAATATAGGCCAAAGGCCACAATCCCAACACAATATCTATTCCTTCACAAAAGTGTAGCCCAAGTGTGGATTATCTTGGATAGGACACATACACCCCTACTCATGCACACATCCTCTCAAGCTTTGCATCTATTGGAATAGTCTCAACTATGCTTGAGCCCTAAGGTCTTGGGCCCCCCAACCTTGAGGACACTATCCAAGCACCTGACTGAGTGAGATATTGCTCGTTGATAAAAACTCTCACTAACAAAAAACAATGCATTGAAAAGGTCTCAGTTTTACTTCATTCTTGCATCTATATGTACAACTTAGGGGGATATTTCTGGGCGAGCAGTTTTCGGCGAGCGCTTTTTAGGAATCAGGTGAGCAGATTCCTAAAAAGATTCTCCCTTCCTCTTTGCGGACTATCTCTCTCTCTCTCTCAAAGAGAGAGAGAGAGAGAGAGAGAGAGAACTATAGGTATGTAAGCTAGACAAATTGTTTCAAAAACAATATAGACAGGGGTACTTAAAACAAGAACTCCCATTAAAAATAAAAAAGTTACATTTTATTAAACTTGCATTACATAAACAAGAAGTGGTCATCGGTTGGAAGGCCCGGTTTTAGTAGTTGATGTGCTACCTTCGATTGGCATATTAAGATTCACCACGTTGCTTAGCTACTGCCTCATTTCCTCCTCATCCTCCTCTGTGATGAGCCCAATTTTCTTCGAGAAAGAGAAAGCTAGTTGTCCCGTCTCGTTCAAATTGATTAAGCTCCGCATATTGAGTTCCTTGCAGCATTGATAGAGGCGATACACGTTGATGGTTGCCTTGAGAGCCTGACGAAACCAGTCGGCTCCATACAATGCCTCTCCATTTGGAATGGCTTCCATGGCATCCCAGGCAGACTTTATTTTACTCGCAAGATCGTCGGACATAGTGAAAGAAGGAGAGGTGTGCTAGGAAGCTAGTGGACGCTTTCACAAAAAATAACTCAAGTTATGGAAATTTATGTTGGGGTATAAAGCCCAATGTGGTTGCCCAGGTAAGTGGGCGGGCCGCCAGGTATGTACACATATTCTTTTGTAAAAACCTAATAAGAACTCACTATGCTCTACACATTACAGTAGAGCGAGTTCACCATATCGGTGTACTCTTCTTCTCGCACTCTCTCTCGCGTCGCACTTGCGCTCGTACTCCTTCAACTGGTATCAGAGCTCAAATCGAGGCTCGGGGCAGCACTGCAGGAGGCTAGAGTCACCAACTCAGATTGGAGTGAAATTCGACAGGCGAAGACACGGCCCCAAATCTCGTGGGTCATCTCGGCCACCGTTCGGCTTCGACAAAGGTCTGCGCAGGCCATTTTCGACTACGTGGTCTCGACGGGTGCAGATCCGACTCTGCAAATTTGGGGTTTTTGGCCTACGACTGCAGGTGCTGAGGATATCGACACTCCCAGAGTGTTGATTTGTGGCTGTCTACCCATCGAAGGACGGCTCACAGTTCTTGGAGGCGTGTCACATACGACACGGGCGCATCTACACACAGACTGTAGGCGACATCCACTAGTTCATCAGGTAGCTTGTGTTTGTTGCTTGATATTCTAGATTTCATCCTGACATTGCAGGTACTTCCACATGGGATGTATTGTCAGAGATGATGTATGTCTGTTGAGGGTTTGCTGGCTGTGAGTCACGCAGCAAACAACCGCCACAGCAGTTACAGCATACAGTGGGAAATTTGTGGATGTATGACTTTGTGGGAAGTCTATGTACTGTCAGATTTACTGCAGCCTTTGTTGAGTTTCGAGTGAGGTTTTATTGAGCGGGGGGATTCTCGAATGTTGAGATCCTTTCGGTGATACAGGTCTTGGAGCGATCCCTCGAGCACCCTTAGATAGGCAGCTAGGATGTATTGACTGTGAGTTAGACAGTTGGGATTGCATCTTTGCTTTACTGCTGTTGAGGCATTGTCGCAGTCTATGCTTACAGGACAGTGACAGGACAATCAGAGACAGTACAGGTGCAGGATAGGTTTACCCGCAGCTTACAGTGTCAGAGAGACAGTGTTTTTTGAGCTGTTTTTTGGTCTGTTTTTAGTACACCATAGCCATTTTACAAAGGAGACTCTGCCAAAATTTCTGCAGAATCTGAAGCTTTCTTGGTTCATTTGACAGGTTGATATTGGTTCAGAGGTCAGTTTACAGGGGAAACTCTGTCGAATTTTTCCCAGAAAAGTAAACTACTGTGAAGCGTAGCTATGGCTGGATCACAGGACACTGCTCTGTACAATATCAAGAAGCTGGATGGAACCAATTTCCCATTGTGGAACAAGCAGATTTGGCATGTGTTGGTACAAAAGAAGCAGATAAAACCTATAAATCTCAAGGGGATAAAACCAGAAGAAATGGACGAAGATGAATGGAACAAAATGGATGAATTGGCACTTTCTACCATTATGCTGACTTTGGCAGAAAGCGTTTACTTCAATGTAGCAGATGAGATGTCGGCTTATCAAGCATGGTTAAAGATGAGTGATCTTTATGAGAAGCAGAGTGCAGCTTCACAGGTATACTGGCTTAAGAAGCTTGTTGACTTGAAGATGAAAGAAGGGACACCTATGTCCAATCATCTGAATGAATTCAACACAATCTATAGTCAGTTGTCAACTCAAGGTGTCAAGTTTGATGAACCTGTTAGAGATATGTTCCTGTTGATCACATTGCCGAAAAGTTGGGACACTTTTCGCACAGCTTTGAGTAATTCTGCACCTCCAGATGGTTTGAACATAGCAGGTGTAGAAGGAAGTCTGCTTACTGAAGAAACCAATAGAAAGACAATGGACAAAGGCAAAGGAACAGCCTTAGTTGTCAGGGGAAGGACCAAAGAAAAGTACAAAGGTGGAAAGAGGAATCAGTCTCGTAGCAAGTCCCGCAGTGCTAAAGGCAAGAGTGACATAGAATGCTACCATTGTGGCAAGAAGGGTCACATGAAAAGAGACTGCAGAGAATGGAAAGCAGAAAAAGGCAAAGAGAAAGCTGAAGACCATGGTGAGAAGAACAAGTCCTCAGTCAAGATTCAAGAAATAAATGTGACAAACACTGTTGCAGAGGATGACAGTCTAGTGTTAGGAGACATCTACTTCTTGAAGAATACAATGGACTCAGCTCTTCTTACAGCATCTGATGGAAATGCACTGAGTGACTGGATTATAGACTCAGGGGCATCACTTCATGTGTCTCCAAACAAGGCGTGGTTTACCTCTTATGTGACCACTAAAGATCATGTTCGGCTAGGCAATGGGCAGACATGTGAGATCTTAGGTGTTGGAGATGTTCAATTGAAGTTTCAGAATGGCTCTTCTTTCACGCTGAAGAATGTGAGACATGTTCCCGCAATTACAAAGAGCTTGATCAGCACAAGTTTACTTGATGATGTTGGCTACGTCACCACTTTTGGACAGAACATGTGGAAGATATCCAAGGGTTCTATGACAGTAGCACATGGAGTAAAGTCTGGAGGACTTTACATGATTTATGTATCAAATGTCTCTAAAAATGTAATCAATGTAACCGAGCAGCCGAACGTTTCTTTGTGGCATAGCCGGTTAGGACATATGTCCAAGAAGGGAATGGAAATCTTGTCTCGTTCTGGTTATTTGCCTGGCTTTTCATTTGATGATTTTGAATTCTGTGAACATTGTCTGTATGGTAAGCAAACACAACAGCCACATAAGCATAGAAGCAGTAGAAGAGATACACAGTTGGCACTTGTTCATAGTGATTTGTGTGGACCTATGCCTAACCTATCTCTAGGGGGATCTTCTTACTTTATGACATTTATAGATGATTACTCGAGAAAAGTATGGGTTTACTTTCTCAAGCACAAGGATGAAGCGTTTAGTGTTTTCAAAACGTTTGTGACACTTGTGGAGAATCAGAGTGGCAAGAAGCTTAAATGCTTACGCACTGACAATGGTGGAGAGTATGTTTCAAAGGCCTCTCAGGACTTTTGTGAGTCAAAAGGTATAAAACGTGAACTTACTGCTCCTTACAATCCTCCTCAAAATGGTGTTGCTGAGATGATGAATAGGACCATACAAGAGAAGGTCGGAAGTATGTTGTCTAATGCACAGCTGCCAAATGGGTTTTGGGCTGAAGCTGTATCAACATCTGTTCATCTTGTAAACAGATCTCCTAGCAAGGTTTTGCAGAAGGATTCAGTGCCAGAGATGGTATGGTCAGGCAAAATGCCCTCATACAAGCATCTCAGAGTCTTTGGCTGTGAGGCATATACTCACGTTCCGAAGGAATTTAGGAACAAACTTGAGCCAAAGAGTAGAAAGTGCATCTTTCTAGGCTATGGTAATTCTGGTGAGATGGGGTACAGACTTTGGGATCCCGAATCCAGAAAGGTTGTCCGCAGCAATGATGTTCACTTTAATGAATCCAAATATCATTCTAAACCAGAGAGGGTTGAGGAGCTTAGAAGAGTTGTCTTCCAAGAAGATGGACCTGCACGTGCAAGACAAAATGTCAGGGCTCAAGAGGAGCAAGGACAGGATAGAGTGGAACCACAGGTTGTGGATGAGCCTGAGCCACCTATTGTGCGTAGATTTGGACGTGTCACGCGACCTCTTGATAGGTTTGTTCCATCTATGAACTATGTCATGTTGACTGATTGCAACGAGCCTTCATGTTACAAGGAAGCAATGCAAATGAAGGACTCCGGGAATTGGCAATTGGCCATGCAGTCAAGATGACAGCTCTGCATAAAAACAAGACATGGAAGCTAGTTAAATTACCACAGGGCAAAAAGGCTCTACCTTGTAAATGGGTTTACAGGTATAAGATCACCGCTCATGATAGTCAGCCAAAGTACAAAGCAAGGCTTGTTGCCAAGGGCTTTAAGCAAGAACAAGGCATTGACTTTGATGAAGTCTTCTCTCCGGTGGTCAAGATGACTACATTGAGATGCTTTCTTGCATTGGTTTCCATATTAGATTTGGTGTTGCACCAAATGGATGTCAAGACAGCGTTCTTGCATGGTGATTTAGATGTGGAAATTTACATGCAGCAGCCAGAAGGGTTTGTTGAGAAAGGCAAGGAAGATTGGGTATGCCAGTTGTTAAAGAGTCTTTATGGCTTAAAACAATCACCGAGGGCATGGTACCATAAATTCCACAAGTTTATGCTTTCTCAAGGCTACAAACGTAGTGAGTTCGATCACTGTCTATATACAAAGAAGGCTAAGGATGCCAGTTGGTTGATCCTTATTTTGTATGTGGATGACATGTTGATTGTTGGCAAGCACTTCGAAGAAATTTCAGCTTTGAAGTCAAAGATGGAAAAATCGTTTGACATGAAAGACATGGGTGAGGCAAGTCATATACTTGGTATGCGCATTGAGAGAGACAGATCAAAGAAGTTGATTTGGTTATCTCAAACAGAGTATATTGACAAGGTTTTGCAACGTTTCAATATGGAGAAGGGAAAGGCATTGAGTGTTCCATTTCCACCATATGTGAAACTTAGCAAACAAGATTGTCTTGTGTCTGAGGAAGAACAGGCTGAAATGGATAAGATTCCATATGTGTCTGCAGTGGGTAGTTTGATGTATGCAATGATTGCTACTCGCCCAGACATTGCATTTGCAGTGGGAGTAGTAAGTCGATACATGTCAAACCCAGGCAAGAAACATTGGGAGGCAGTGAAAGGAATATTGAGATACCTGAAAGCTACAAAGAGTATGCGTGTATGCTATGGGAGTGAGGAGCTAAGTGTAAAGGGTTTTACAGACTCAGATTATGCAGGTGACTTAGACAACCGAAGGTCTACGTCAGGGTATGTCTTTACATTGGCTGGTGGAGCAGTATCATGGCGTTCTAGATTACAAGATTGTGTTACTCAGTCTACTACAGAGGCTGAATATGTTGCAGCATCAGAGGCATGCAAAGAATCAATTTGGCTTAATCGACTAGTAACAGATTTGGGAATCAAAGAAGAGATGCCTGTGTTATATTGTGATAGTCAAAGTGCTATACAATTGGCTCGCAATCCAGTTTATCACTCAAAGACAAAGCATGTGGATGTGAAGTATCATTTCATCAGGGAAATGCTCGAGGATAAGCAACTTCAGCTTGTCAAAGTTCACACCACAGAAAATCCTGTTGATCTACTTACAAAAGGACTTCCCTCAGAGAGCTTTGCACATTTTCGCAAGCAGTTAGGTGTAGGGTAGTACATCACTTCTCTACATCTCTTGTATATTAGCTTGTATAGTAGCTTCTCTCACATTTAAAGTACCACATTGGACTTTAAGTGGGAGGTTGTTGGGGTATAAAGCCCAATGTGGTCGCCTAGGTAAGTGGGCGGGCCGCCAGGTATGTACACATATTCTTTTGTAAAAACCTAATAAGAACTCACTATGCTCTACACATTACAGTAGAGCGAGTTCACCATATCGTCGTGCTCTTCTTCTCGCACTCTCTCTCGCGTCGCACTTCCGCTCGTACTCCTTCAATTTATAGCCACTGTGGTAATATTATATTATTTTATACACGATTTGACACATAAACAACCAGTACTCAAACATGAAAAAAAGTTGCAAATGAATGTATCCCAATGTAACCATCCTAAGATAAAATTAGAAAGTAGTACAATTGTTTAGGTAAAGCATACTAAGAAAAGGTGAGCATTGTCAAATGCTATGCATCCATGCCTGGATAAGTTCGGCTTCGACTTAGTGCCCTGAAGATATCAACATCTGCCAGGATTGGTTGATGGATAAACATGTTCTCATTTTGGCTTAGCCCTAGCACACGCAGATAAATAAAATACAAATGTTTACATGCAAGATATGGTTTTTGCTTTGACACCCGTTCCATGAAGTCTGGGCATGTGCACGATGGCTGGTTGCTAATACAAACTTTGTACATCCCGACATGACCATCTTCACTATTCGTCTCTAGTTTGAAGACCTCACTAACACCATCTGCTGCACATATCTCTTCTACGACCTTCGCTCTCAAGGCTAGTGCTAGACTGATCTTGCGAGCAGCATCCTCGGAAATGGAAGTCCGATACCGTACACGTAGACCATCTCGCACTGTGGCTCTTGCACTGCCTTCAGGAGTGGATGCATCTTTTGACTTGAAAGGAGAGTTTGTCATATTTTGATCTAGAGAAACTGGCGTTACATTACATACTCCTTCTTTGCTTAGCTCCACTTGATACCCCCCTTCATGCAATATTTACACCTCATCCTCCGATAGGTTGGTGCCCACATGCACGGGCCAAGTGTGTGGTGGATGAAGAGGCTGCAGCTCAATGTTCTGGTCTACTATATGACAATGCAAGACATGATCCAGACAAAACCAAAACCATTGACGCACCACACCATTTGGATGTTTTCGATATCCTTCAAACGATGGGGCTGGTATACCAAGGTTCGAACCTGCTATACTGCATCCACACTTGCGTCCGCCTCTTGGTGTGCCGCTACATGTGACCCTACTACCTTGTGGAGTTCGACGTATGGCCCACATTGCCTCATTGACCTTGCGCTCAACTACATACTGCCCACTAGAACCTATACTTCGTTTTGGGGTTTGTGATATCCTTTCTTCTGCAAAGTTGATCTTACGTGGTCTTCCACACTTCTTGCGATCTTTGGTGACCGAGTTGTACTCAGGCCTATGTGATGCATCATCTTCCACGTTGATAACCTCATTTGGCTTCCGTTTTTGCCTTGATGTCTCCTTATCTCCTGTTAATGGAGTTGGTTGTTTATACATTGGAGTGCCCTCAGTAGCCGCATTCACTGCTCTAATCACTTGGCTAGGATGTTTTTCATGGCGTTCCGTAAGCTTTTGTATTGATGGACCCTTCCCAATGTGTTTTCCATGGCTGTATGAAATGGCCTTTGTGCTCTGTAAGATGGAATTTGCAAGGTCGGTTGTACATGCATCATATAATGATATGCGTTTACGAAAACCCTCCCCTGCTAGCCAGCTGCCATGCTTGCTCTCCGCAAGGTTAGTACATGGAGTGTTTGGTCCATCAGAGCTACTTTCTACGCATGTCATAATGCCACCCCAATGTGCAATATGAATTTCCCACCAACTAAGCCATGAATCCATGTATGGAATGTTACGGTCTATGCAATGACCATTACACCACCATTGGCATATTAGACGAGCCTCTGCTGTTGCAGCCTCTTTTGTCGGTGCTTGCCTTCACTTCTCACACATTTCTTTGTGTGTGTGTTGAGAAGCTTGCACCACATACTTCATTGTGTGTTGATTCAAGCTTTTCTTCCAATGGAAAAGACAAGAACGCTCTC
Source organism: Adiantum capillus-veneris (assembly GCF_014529385.1). Taxonomy (NCBI): domain Eukaryota; kingdom Viridiplantae; phylum Streptophyta; class Polypodiopsida; order Polypodiales; family Pteridaceae; genus Adiantum; species Adiantum capillus-veneris. The sequence continues at coordinate 88,648,209 of NC_140931.1, forward strand.
GGCCGCTCATTGTATTGGTCTTGTCACCACCATTGAAAACAATTCAAACTGCATTCCAATTTGCTTGAGCTTCATCAGCCATGTAGCCAAAGAAATTTGCTTTGTCACACCCACATGATATCATTACATCATTAAGGCACTCCCAAAACAAACATTGCGTTTCCATGTCTTCCTGTTTCATTTCACAAGTTGCAATAGTCAAAAGGTCATGCATGCTACAAACAAATTGTTTTAGAGAGAGTAAATGGAAAGCCACAAAGCTCTTAAGATAGGCCATGTACCTTGGATCATAGACATGACAAGCCATAGTCACCCAATCGTTAACACGTCTGGTGTGATCAAATTGGATCCACGCACATCGAAGATCACCATCCCGGTCTTGTCTCATTCGGTTGACTAGGTCCACACCGGATGCCGGACCAATTGTGGACATTTTGAAGACATAAAATTTCTCCCACTCCATACCTTGACCAGGAAACCGGCTTCCATGGAAAAACTCATATGTGCAGTCTCGCTTCAGTTTTAGGAGTGCATCAATGCCAAAAGATTCTTTGTCAACCCCTCTACGTAAAATAGATACTGACCTCCGAAACCTGCCAATGTTAAAAGTGTTTAGATTAAAAAATAATTTAGCATAGAGTTTTGCATCGAAATAAGAATCTACGAAATGCTCATACCAGTTATCTTGCACCAACGGGCCCAACTCCTCAGTGATTGCAAATAGCTGTTGCTCGCCTAAAATACCTTCGTTGGTGTTGTTGCGAAGAAGTGTTGTACTTATAATTTCTTTTGCCAAACACATTTGAACCTTCCTGGCTCCTGCGTGTGGGTCAACAGTCAAAATCCTTTGCACCATCAGCTTGGTGTTGTCCGTTAGTGTTTTGGATGTGCCGCTGCACACATCGTGTCGATGTGTGCCACGATGAATCATGACTCTAGTGGCAGTCTCATCGGATGGCATGACATAGTATACTACACAATCACATGTTGCAATACAAAAAGCAATTGCCTTACGAAAATGGCATGTAAGTCTCTTATCTCCAATCTTACAATATTCCCCAGGTCCAGTTTCTTTTTGTATGTACCCGTTGAAATGACTTGTATTGGGAATATGGTAATTAACCAAGCGGACACATTTTTCATTCATGCACTTGAGAGATCCTATGCAATGACTAAGACGCACTACACCTGCAAATACAATATTGGATGTAGTAGGCTTCGACCACAAATGAGGATCATACTTATGCTCCATCGCATCCATATGGTGCAACTTTCCCATGGTAGGTGGAAATTCTAGAACGAGATCGCCATTGTAAGACCTTGGAATCTCTGTAACTTGTTTCACTACTTTGATTTGCATTAACAGCTTTGTCAATGTGCCCTTCTTCTCGGCCTGTAAGAGCTTTTGTCTTGTACTCCTTTTGAAGTTGTTTAAGGGCAAAACTCGAGGGGGGGTACATAGATCTATTAACTCCTTCGGACCGAATTGCATCTTTGACGGACTATCCACAATGGAAATAGGAATCATGCTAGGTGAGCCGGCATACTGTGTTTGATGAGATACGTTGACTTTGTATTTACGTGAAAGCTACTCATCCAATAAATAGATGAATTCACCCAAATTGTTGAGAGTCCTCGCAAGAGGCAAATTCATTTCAATATCACCTACTTCGATAACAGCATCTAAAGTTGTAAATTGCATTGGAGAAATTAATTATTAAAGAAATGATTCAGATATTATGAATTTACCATTGTAAAAAGGATAAGAAAACTCTTTAGGCAAGAAATATAAAGAGCAAGCCATAATAATATGCTAAGCAAATAATTAAGCACAAGATCACATTGTATAAGCTAAAACAAATTGATCATATACTCACGTCTAATAAGTAGCCGTTATAAATTTAAAATTAATATTATTTTATTAAATTAAAATATTAATATTAAAAAATATGAAAATTTTATAAAAAAATTTACCAAAAATTTGTTTGTGACTGTGTGTGTGATGACGAGCTGGAGCGTTTTGCGTAGACAAAAGCAAGGCACTAAAGCAAGATGGTCCTTTTGTTGTTGCATTCGCCTAGAAAGAGGCGGGCGTAGAAGAGAAGGGTTCGTAATTCCACCAAAATCAGTAGTTACAATCCACCCAAAAAAGTTTGTTGAAGTCATGTTAACCGTTGCCAATGTGAATATCATCTTGATTGAGTACGCAGTGTAAGCTTTGTTTTATCTCTACAAAATTTGAGAAAATGATTCTCTGTAGTAGGCGTCTCCAATTTTGAGCCCAATTTTGATTAGGTATGCTAGACAAAGTTAGGCAGCTTTTTTTATGAAATCCATCTACTGGTTGGAAAACTTGAGGGGGCGGGATGAGACGGGGGCGGGCGGACGCCATAGGTTGGGTTTGGGGGGGGGGGGGGGGGGGGGGGGGCGCAAGAGCGGAGGCTGGGACGGGATGAGGCGGGGGCGGGCGGAGGCCGCAGGTTGGGTTTGGGGGGGGGGAGGGGGGGGGGGGGCCGTGGGCGCAAGAGCGGGGGCGGGGGCGGGGGCGGGGGCGGGGCCGCAGGTTGGGTTGGGGGGGGGACGAAGGAGCGGAGGCGGGGGCGAGATTAGGGGAGGAGGGGGAGCAGCGGACTCGCCCATGGCTGTGGGTGTAGGAGCGGAGGCAGAGGCGGGCGGAGGCCGCAGGTTGGGTTTGGGGGGGGGGGGGGGGGGGGGGGGGTCGTGGGCGCAGGAGCAGAGACGGGGGCGGGATGAGGGGGGGAGGGGCCGCAGGTTGGGTTGGGGAGGGGGGGCCGTGGGCGCAGGAGCGGAGGCGGGGGCGGGATGAGGGGGGGAGGGGGAGGAGCGGACTCACCCATGGCCAACGCACTGGCCGTGGGCGCGTGAGCGCCCATGGGCGCCTCTACCTCTGGCCACGCGTTGCCCAGAGGCGGGCACACGCCAAGCGTGTGCCGAGCGTGTGCCCGCCTCTGGCCAACGCGTGGCCAGAGGCAAAGGCGCCCGCAGGCCCACACGCGTCCACATGGAGTGGCAGGACACGTACACGTTACAGGACAGTACACGTGGCAGGACACGTGGCCACGTTACTGCCTCCGTGGCAGTGCGGGTGACCACGTGGCGAGCCACGTGTACCGTCGATTGGCGACGGTACACGTGGCCAGACCACCTGGACACGCAACGGCCACCTGCGTTGCGTGTCCACGTGGCTAGCCACGTGTGTGTGTCCACACACACACACACGCAAAAAGCGTGTATGTGTGTGTGAACACACACACCAACTTAAACGCGCACACACACGGGCGCGCGTGTGTGTACACACACATGCTGGCGTGCGTGTGTGCACCACACACACATGCCTCAATGCAGCGTGTGTGTGTGTGGCACACACACACACACGTGTGCCTGCGTGCAGCGTGTGTGTGTGCGCGCACACACACGTACACACGTGTGTGCACCACACACACACACACATGCTGCATGCACACACACACGCACGCACACACACACACACGTGCACGCACACGCTGCACACACGCTGCACATACACACACACACGCTGCACATACACACAAAAGCACACGCACACACGCGCGGACATGGCAAAACACACACACAGAGACACATTCCTTTCTCTCACACACACAATCATAAAAAAATTTAATTAAAATTAAAATTAATAATTAAAAGCTTTATAAAGTGACCTTCTCTTCTTCATTTTTCTTCTTCTCTATTCTCTTGTGCTACACAGATCTCTCCGTCTCTCTCTCTCTCTCTCTCTCTCTCTCTCAAGTTCACATCTCAAACTTCCAACCTACAAATTCTCATAAATCATTCTATATCTATTTCTTATACATTATTCTTCTTTCTTGCAACCATGAGAACAAGAAACCAAACAAAAAATACTGGTGCAATTGATGAGGTGGATGTTACTACCTCACAAGAAGTCCCTCCATTAGGCACACAGGATACCCAACAATCTCAGGCATTCAGTTCTTTGGATCGTATTGTATCCATTGTAACTGGAGTGGCTGGGACATCACAATCAAGCGCCAGACCTAGTCATCTTGTGGAAACAGGTACCGCTATTGAGAATGTCAAAGACGAAGTGTTTGGAAATGTTGTCGACAAACACATTTCTTTGGGTTGGGTGGATTCTCACAGAGTACCATACGATGGGAAACTTCCACGATTGCCTCTTTGTCGACTTTTCTCAAACCCCGCCATCCGCACGCATGATGACCATGTGACCGATTTGCAAATGTCTATTGTAAACAAAAGCTACCAACCAACGATGGCAAGCTTTATTGTTAGTGAACGAATTCCTAGGGAGGATCACAAAAAATTTACTCGCCGTGGTCACGCTGCGAGGGATCTTGCAATGTCATATGATTTGGACGAAGAGCTTCGCCAAATCCCGGAGCTTAGTCACATGGTCGAGAGGTACTTTGTGGTTTGGGATGGTAATCACGATTGGAGGCATGGATGCGGTGGATGAACGAGAATGACATTCCAATTGAGAAAGCGCCAAAGGTGGAGTGCGTTCTAGTTGACTTTCAGCCACATGAGGCAGTGGAGTTTCTATTGGTTTTGGGTATGATCAATAGGTGAGCCCTTTGTTTTTTTGCTAATTTAAATGCATCTTACTTGTAAACTATATAAATTACAATCTATTGTTAAACAGGGCCACGAGGGTTTCAGTGCCTCATTCGACTGCTCATGATATTTTCAAGATGAGAAAGCTAGGGTTGGCGGACCCTACATCACTTCTGCAAAAATTCCCCGAAAGAGCGCGTTTGGCAGCCGAAAGGGCTTTGAATTTTAGAGGTCCAAATAAGTCTAAGTGGCTAAAATTGCCAATGGCTGTCCATGCGCAACTACTTTGGAAGGTATACTTCAAACCAATTGTATCTGAGAATATGTTTTGATTACGAAATTTTATTAATTGTATTTTGATTGAGTCTTTTGAAAATAATAGGAAGAGTTCGATCATATGTTTAGTAGTAAAACGGAAGGGCTGCCATCAAAAGGGAGTTTTGACTACGAGTTGGCACCTGACACTTACGAGGAAAGCATCAATCTAGCGCTTTCTCAAACGGAGCAATACTTTACGCGCAAAGGGCTAGAGATAGCCACCATTGCAAATCCAGAAAATGGCAACGATTTCTTCCAAAAATGTATTTCATTTACTGGTTGGGGCGAGAAGACCACGAAAATGACACCCTCGAGAGTGGCAGAGATACGCGCGCACGCATTAGTCCAACAGAGTAAGTAATAGTCGTTTAAATCATTATTTATTTTTTATTATGTAACAATAAAAAATAAGTCTCGCATTTCCTTTGATAGGAAGTGCCGATTGCTTGATTTGCTCCAAGCCGGTGATGCATCCTTGAAGGAGAAGGGCATCGGTTTGACGGAGAAGGCCTGGATCCAGTGGCTTCGATATCACGTGTACTGGTGGCAGTTGGAAAGGTTAGATTTCTCAAACATTTGCACCAGCTAGCAGTTTGTTATGTAACTTGTGACTTATTATTTGCTGCTGCAGGAGAGTGCTTGAGATGGCCGAGAAAATGGAGGCCGAGAATCATTATGTTGCTATCCAACATGAGAAGGCTGAAGGTAGGTATGGTTGCATGCTTGCCCACACATTATTGACATACAGACGCAAGCACTTTGAGAAGGCCTTCAAGAAGTGGAGTGCTCGGATCAAATCCACACATGAACCCGAAGAGCAACCCCATTTTGCTTGTACGGCACGACGCTTGTTGTACAGGTTCGACATCTTTAATTGACAAATTAAGACTGTAGTAGGATACACTAATCTTGTTCTATGCAAATGAAAACTTTGTGGTTTGTCTTGTAGATGGTGGAGAGATGCTCTTGTCTTTCCCATTCCCGAGCACCCCAGTGATACATGGTGCAGGTCGGAGAGAGAGGATACGGGCTTATATCTTGACGAGTGGATAGATGACTTGCGGCCAAAGGGAGCGTGGTTCAAGTGTCCTTGGTGGCTGGACTACCCGGACAAGGAGTACCCACCCGAAGAGGAAGAGCTATACATAGGTATGCCTCTATGTAGTTTTTACCTTTGACATGAAGCAATAGAATATGGGCTCAATAACTCTTCTTCTTTTCATTAATAGCGGAGCATAGTGCATCACAGAAGAAAGCGGTTGTGATAGAGGATGCTCTATCTCCAAACACATCAAAGAAACCAGAGAGGAAGAAACAGACCTCAAGGAAAGACTCGCAAGCACAACAAGCTGACAAGCAACATGGGAAGAGAAAGAAGAGGGCTGTAGTTTCTAGCGACAGTGAGAGCGAGCATGTGGTTGTGGAGTATTCTGTAGAAGTCAGTGATAGTGCTCATAGCCTTGGTGCTATGATTCACAGTGTACCGACACTATCCTTCACTCCCAGACCAGTGGGGGGCATCCAGGAGTCCCCTCCATGTTCACCATCACATGGTAGGGCTGCAGAGGACTTATCAGACATGGCCAGTGTTGTGGGAGATAACCATCCAGGTACGTGAAAATGCTTAATGTTGTGTTGTTCTCTTTAGCATTGCTTGAAAGATATATTTGATCTTATGTTGCTATATACAAATATGCATGTAGAGCCACACCACCTTGCAGTGCATGCTAGTGCCAAAGAGTTGGCAAAAGCTATTCCAGATGTGTTGTGCAATGACAGGTAAGCCACGCTTATTTACAATCATAGTTATGTGCACACTTATAGTGCTAACAAAAACTGCATGCAGTTCTATGTAGTCACTACGTAGATTCTTGGGCTCTCTATCAGGCACAGGGCAGATGAACCCCAGCTTGAGATTGGGTGGCGTACGTTTGGTGTACATGGCCTTTCCCTTACACACTAGGCCACATGCAGCTACCACGGGTGGGGTTCCTATATAGAACCAATGGGATAGTGACCTTGTGGATGTTACATTCCTTCTGGCATCCGAGTTTCTTTTGGTGGATGGCATGATTGTGGCGACATGTCATGCAGAACATCTTTCCATCGTCACTTCGAAGGCAGAGGGAGCTGGTTTCGATCTGTTGAGGATATTGTACTTACGGCTACCGGAGGCTAGTTGTACGACTATTCAAGACTATTTAATGGGGGTATGTTGTTTTTTTGTTTTGATAATGAATAGTAATTTTGATGTTCGTGGGTCAAAAAATAATGTTTTACTTGCTCCCCGCAGGTTGGTACTTTGTTGCTAGCCATTTTTTCACCCCCTAGAACTGGTGGGTGTCGGCTTTCGAGGTACGATCGAGCAGATGGAGAGATTGCATCAAATGTACGTGGCTTCTCTTCAGATGACGACATGTTGTGGGAGAAGCTACCAGGATCAGATTCCACACAGTGGACGCTTGATTGTATGGGCCGGCCTTTTCGTAGAGGTGTTGAGAGGAGTCCAGCGTTTGCCAGGTGGTAGAACTTTTTTGTTAGCTGTTTTTATTGTTCCTATAAAATTATAGGTATAATATATCTTAAGGTAACTTTTTTTGTGTAGATGGCTACTAGGTACCTTCACAGACAAGGGAGATGCTATGTTGGATTGTTTTGGAGGAGTTGGGACATTGGCAGCACAATGTTTACTACTACGTAGACATTGCATCAGTTGTGAGAAGGATTGGGCAGTTTTCAGTGCTTATTTGGAGCCAGCTCAGCGCCTACCTTCCGATTTAGGCTCGACATTGATGTTTCATAGGAGTGTGAGAGCTCAGGTAACTGCGCAACCGCAGCAGGTTTCTGAGCAGCTTCATCCGCTTGACCCACCGTTCCCGACACCACTCAGCAGTCAGGGTGGGGCAGTAGCAGCACCATATCCCACTTTCACAGCCCCATTTTTGGCATGGCGTGCAACTGGACCGTCTCCCAGTGCATTCATTGCCTCCACATCTGAGGCCCCACCCGGGGTTGATCCATTGCCTCTTTCACTACGTGCAGCCCCCCCCCACATATAGTTCACACCCTTTGCCATTTGGAGTAGTTCCCCCACCATTTGGTGCACTGCCCCCGTTGGCACGACCTTTGTTTCCTCTCAGAGGATATGGCCCCCCACCGCCCTTCTTTCCTCCACGTCACCCATGATGTATCAACCCCCATATGTATTTACTTTGGATGCAATGGAACTCATAGATTTGGGGTTTGCTATTTGAAATAGACCGTAATTGTGTGTAAGGAACTTTCTCTTATTAATAGTGTATTGAATGATTCCAAGGTGTTTTTTGTTTGAATGTAAGTTGGTCGTGAAATGACAATCAAATTTTAGTTGGAGAGAGAGAGAGAGAGAGAGAGAGATAGAGAGAGATGGATAGATTGTCCTTTCTTTTGAAAATCCGCTCGCTCGATTCTTAAAAAGCGCTTTCCAAAAATTACTCGCCCAAAAATTGCGTCTGTTGTACTTACAACGATCATTCATTTCAAAAGAAAATTCCCTTAGAAATACTTTTGTAGTAAAATACGTGCCATATGCAACACATTCCTTATGCAAAGGCTCTATCCCCACAAAGGAACTAAAATGGAACTTTGGAATTCTATTCAAATGAAGGTCAGGTTAGGTTCACTATCTCTAAAGCTAATTCACTTGAACAAATGATTAAACTACTAAAGTACAATGCAGATTTGTGCACTTACGGCTCTATAATAAGTTCATGGACTTTATTGAGCATGTGATGATTTTCCAAAATATGTTAAACACATTAGGCATACCTAGAACCCTTACCTATTCCAAAATTAATTTTGACAAGAATATTAATTAATTTTGACCAGAAATATTCTTGAAGTCTACTTAGCACATTATATAAACCCTTTAGTACCTTTTCAAAACCCTTTCACTTATTGATAGAATGTGGCATATGACGCTTTTTTAAATTTTGTCAAAATGTAGAGCCATTTGGCTCACATGTTCTCACAACTCACATTACCATTGGTAGACGGTTTGTGTTACATGATTTCTTTTGTAAAGGCCTTAATCACATTCCATTAGTGCCTATGGACCCTGTGAAAGTAGCTAAAAAACTTATATCCGGGTGGTAAAAAATTTGCAAAATCATTGGTATCGAAGAAAATCGTATGCATCATACTACCATACCAACCAAAGTACATGCGCTTTTTAGGAATATGTTCTCTAGTCATAGAGTTAATCAAGTCTCATGGTTTTGGATCCTAAATTGATGGATGAAATATCATTCATGCTGGATCATCTATTTATATGTTGACTCAATAAATCATCCAAGACCCCTATGTTTATTTTCAAGAATTTGGCCAAAATGTTTGCATACAATAGAATTTTGTCTTCTGAAATCCAATTATTGGATCGCTCAAAAGAAGAAATTGTGAATCATGTCATACAATTTTCTCTTGAAAACAATGTCCCACTGTCTACCAGGAACACTCCATTGTACCTCATGGGGAATTATAAAACCCACAAAAAGGATTTTGATGGATAACCAGTGCACATGACTGTTTATTTCCCCTCTAATTATACTCAATGCATCAATTCTTAAAGCCTTAGATATTGGCCTCATTGAGTAAACTGAAGGATTACATATGAAATTAAAAACATTTTCTAAAGTAAATGCTAACAGCTATTGGATCATTAATAATCAATATGTGTTTTTGCATAATTTACCTGATAAATTACTTACTGCTTTTACATTTGATATAAAAGTATACTATGAATTGTTCCGCATAACGGTCTTAATGGCTTAATTGATACTCTAGAACACGTTATTAGATTAGTTATTGGAATGGGATACAAGGGATTCATATAATCTTGGAAGAATATTGTGCTTAGGTGAAAGCATGTTAATGTGTCGTGCTTTTTGTGCTAGTTAACATATGCCAACAAGCACATCTTGTAAGCATAACACATGTATAGGACAGTCATGTTTTTTTAAGTGTGTGGGCCACCATCATGAACTATACAAAGTGTATTCTCAAACAGTTAAGCTTAGTCGTTACGTTGAGATAGTGGTGTAGTCATGCAGCATGGAGGGAAGCACGGTGCAGGGGCCACAGGTCAGAGAGAGGGAGGAAAGCCATTGTGAGTTGCAATCAGGTCTGCAATCAGAGGCCAGCAGTCAGCCCAAGTGGAGGATAGCTCACCACTAGAGCCAACCACCTCCGGCAGCTCTCTTGACAGTACTCCACCGAGAAGGAAGTTGAGGGGCCAAGGTTCTGTTGCTTCTCATCCGCCCTACAAAAGATTGAAGTCTTCTAATTCCCAAGGATCCCCAATGTCAAAGTACATACATGCAAGGAAGGGGAAGAAGGACTTAGGTCCTCTCTCTCTCTCTCTCTCTCTCTCTCTCTCTCTCTCTCTCTCTCTCTCTCTCTCTCTCTCCCCAAAGAGGGGGCCACATTTGGAAGTTGTAAATCAAGCAAAGCATGACACATTTCTCCAGCAGTCCTCGACTGAATCCTCTCACCCATGAGAAAATTGTGATGCTAAGCATATGCTGCAATCAACATAGAGGACTATGCATTCAGCTTATATGCTTGTTTTTGCAGCATCCCCTGGCTGCAATCTTGTTGTGGATTCTCTCACACTAATCAAGTGCTTGTGCATTGCCTTAGGCATTCAAGGTGCATGATTAGATGATTGCATCTAAGGAGAGCCCACGCAATTGCCTCTGTAGAAATTACTTGACAGCCCTATTCTAGTGGGGTTCTTTAAGGTTTTAATCTTATAATCTTGTGTGGTGTGCAGGCCGATGGAAAGCTCCCAAGCTGAACATCCCACTGCAAGAAAAATTTTGTGTAACAGTAGAAGAGTTTAACGTTGTCCATGGCCTCTCCATGAACAGTGTCGACCCCAAATTGGTGAAGTGGGAGCAGATTACAGATGTGGAGTGGTTCAGTGTATTCAGGAGGCGAAGGATCGCAGCAAATATCACTTCAAATGCAGTAGCATTCCTAGCAACATGTAGGACCAAGTACTTCAGTTGCACTACATGGTGTACCAGAAGGCCCCCACCAACATGGAAATTAATTCGGCTTTTGCGAAGGGTTTTGTAAAACAATTCAGTCGAGTGGCAATTGCAAGTGGCTCAATCATGCAGTTCAATTGGGCTGAGTTTGTTGTCCAACATTTGCACGACCTTCGAGAAAAAGGATACACGATGCCCATGTTGAAAAGTGGAGGGTGTGAAATACCCACCCCTCAAGTCAAAAAAGAGAGGAGGGCTCCGCGGAAACAAAGGACGATTGCATTGCCCAAGTAGCTCCAAATGTTGTTTCTGCTATCAGGGCAACACCCCTCTCTATTAACAGCTCTCACAAAGTGACAGCAAGCCTCTCATATTTCGGGCTCTCTGATTTGCAGCACATCATGAGTGCAAGTGACCATCTCAAAAATCGACTGCAGGATGCTAAACAGCAGCTCAAGAATGTGGGTCAGGAGCTTAAGCTGCGAGGGTTTTGAAAGCAAGCCATGATATGGTCAGCCCTGTAGTACTTGCTATGAGACAGAAGCTTCATGATGCTGAGAATGAATTGCGGTGTTTAGGCCTCACTGATAGTGTGGATGCAAGAAGAGAAATAGAACTCAACGTAAAGATCGAGACACTGAAAGAGACATTGGATGGTTTGGGGTTTCCTCACAGTGAGGACACCCCCACTGCTGTTGATATTGACATAACCTATCTTCGTGTAAGTGCCGATGGTTTTTGTGATTGAACCTTATGTTTTGAGTATGTGCACAATTATCCTATGTACTTACCATGCTTTTGTTTTGATTGGTTTAATGTGGAGGTGCAGGAAGAAAAATTGCACGCCTTCGATAGTCAATTGCAGCTGCTCATGCAGATAAGTAGGATGATACAAGGCTCCTTTATCCCCACTACCCTATGCAAGATAGCTATGGACACTTTACAGAGTGTATAGGACGGGTACGTGATGGGACAACAAGCAACATGTGTAGTGGATGTGGTCTACCACTAGAACTACACAAACTTAGTGCAATGGTCAAAATGCCATGTGAGCATACCTATCATCTAATCTGCATTTTTGTTGCATGCTCCTTGGGGACCAAACGTAGAGCTTCCACCTGCTAGCAGAGGATATCATATGAATGTGTGGCAAGGTCACAAGGCAATATAATGTTAAGGAATAGTTATCCAGTCTTGATTCCTACACTAGCCCTGTGTATGCTAGTTAGCTTAGTGGGTATGGTGGCTAGCATATTGTGTATTCTAGTTGGAAAACTTAGTTATGCTAGTTAGCATACTATGAGATATAACTAGCATACATTGTCATGGTGGTAAGCATACTGTGTATGCTGGTTAGCACAGCTAGTTCTCCTAGCTAACATGAATACTAGTTGGCATTTTTTGTATGTTAGTTAGCATACTGTGTATGCTAATAAGCATATCTTCTATGCTAGTTAACAAACTCTGCATGCTAACTAGCATAGAGAGTTTCCCAATTAGAAACGAAGTATGCTAATCAGCATATTAAATATGCTAATTAGTGCACAATGTGCTAACTAGCAAATAGGGTATGCTAATTAGCATATTAAATATGCTAATTAGCATACCCTTTATGTTATTGGAATGGGATACAAGAGACTCATATAATCTTGGAAGAATGTTGTACCTGGGTAAAAGCATGTTAACGTGTCATGCTTTTTGTGCTAGTTAACATATGCCGACAAGCACATCTTGTAAGCATAACACATAGATAGGATAGTCATGTTTTTTCAAGTGTGTAGGCCACCATCATGAACTATACAAAGTGTATACTTGGGCTTCATTAAAATGAATCGTAATATTCTTAAAATCTCAAACAGTTAAGCTCAATCGTTACTTTGAGGTAGTGGTGTAGTCATGAAGCATGGAGGGAAGCACTACGCAGGGGCCACAGATCAAAGGGGGGGAGGAAAGCGATTGTGAGTTGCAAGCAGGTCTGCAGTCAGAGGCCATCAGTCAGCCCAAGTGCAGGATAGCTCACCACTGGAGCCAACCACCTCCGACAGCTCTCTTGACAGTACTCCATCGAGAAGGAAGTTGAGGGGCAAAAGTTCCATTTCTTCTCCTCTGTCCTGCAAAATATTGAAGGCTTCTAATTTGTAAGCATCCCCAATGTCAAAGTACATGCATGCAGGGAAGGGGAAGCAGGACTCAGGTACTCTCTCTCTCTCTCTCTCTCTCTCTCTCTCTCTCTCTCTCTCTCTCTCTCTCTCTCTCTCTCTCTCTCTCTCTTCAATAAGGGGGCCACATTTGGAAGTTGTAAATCAAGCAAAGCATGACACATTTCTCCAGCAGTCCTCGACTACTAATCTGTTAGAGAATCCTCTCACCCATGAGAAAATTGTGTTGCTAAGCATATGCTGCAATTAACACAGAGGACTATGCATCATCTTATATGCTTGTTTTTGTAGTAGCCCCTGGCTGCAATCTTGTTGTGGATTCTCTCACATTGATCAGGTGCTTGTGCATTGCCTTAGGCATTCAAGGTGCATGCTTAGATGATTGCATCTAAGGAGAGCCGGCACAATTGCCTATGTAGAAACTACATGACAGCCCTATTCTAGTGGGGTTCTGTAAGGTTTTAATCTTATAATCATGTGTGCTATGCAGGCCAATGGAAAGCTCCCAAGTTGAACATACCACTGCAGGAAAAGTTTTGTGTAACAGCAGAAGATTTTAATATTGTCCATGGCCTCTCCATGGACGGTGTCGACCCCAAATTGGTGAAGTGGGAGCAAATTACAGATGTGAAGTGGTTCAGTGTAATCAGGAGGTGAAGGATCATAGCAAATATCACTTCAAATGCAGTAGCATTCGTAGCGACATGTATGACCAAGTACTTCAGCTGCACTACAAGGTGTACCAGAAGGCCCCCACCAACATGGAAATTTATTTGGCTTTTGCGAAGGGCTTTGTAAAACAATTCAATCGAGTGGAAATTGCAAGTGTCTCAATCATGCAATTCAATTGGGCTGAGTTTGCTGTCCAACATTTGCACGACCTTCGAGTAAAAGGATACTATGATGCCCATGTTGAGATGTGGAGGGTGTGAAATACAAACCCCTCAAGTCAAAAAAATAGAGGAGGGCTCCGTGGAAACAAAGGACGATTGCACTGGCCAAGTAGCTCCAAATGTTGTTTTTGCTACCAGGGCAACACCCTCTATTAATAGCTCTCACAAAGTGACAGCAAGTGTGTCATATTTTGGGCTCTCTGATTTGGATCACATCATGAGTGCAAGTGACCATCTCAGAAATCGACTGTAGGATGCTAAAGAGCAACTCAAGAATGCGGGTCAGGAGCTTGAAGCTGCGAGGGTTTTAAAGCAAGCCATGATATGGTCAACCCTGTAGTACTTGCTATGAGACAGAAGCTTCATGATGCTGAGAATGAATTGTGGTGTTTAGGCCTCACTGACAGTGTGGATGCAAGGAGAGAAATAGAGCTCAAGGTAAAGATCAAGACATTGAAAGAGACACTGGATGGTTTGGGGTTTCGTCACAGTGAGGACACCCCCACTGCTATTGATATTGACATAACCTATCTTTGTGTAAGTGCCGATGGTTTTTGTGATTGAACCTTATGTTTTGAATATGTGCACAACTATCCTATGCACTTACCTTGCTTTTGTTTTGATTGGTTTGTAGATTAATGTGGAGGTGAAGGAAGCAAAAGTGCACACCTGCGATAGTCAATTGCAACTGCTCATGCAGATAAGTAGGATGATACAAGGCTCCTTCATCCCCACTACCCTATGCAAGATATCTATGGACACTTTTACATAGTGTAGAGGAGGGGTACACGATGGGACAACAAGCAACGTGTGTACTGGCTGTGGTCTGCCACTAAAAGTACACAAAATCAATGCAATGGTCAAAATTCCATGTGAGCATACCTATCACCTAATCTGCTTTGTTGATGCATGCTCCTTGGGGACCGAATGTAGAGCTTCCACCTGCTAGGAGAGGATATCAGTTGAATGGTGTGGCAAGGTCACAGGGCAAAGACCTCCAATCACACAAAGTTCTGGTAAGATAATGTTAAGGAACAACTATCCAACCTTGATTCCTACACTAGCCCTATGTATGCTAGTTAGCATAGAAGGTATACTAGCTAGCTTAGTGGGTATGGTGGCTAGCATATTGTGTATGGTAGTTGGCAAACCTAGTTATGCTAGTTAGCATAGAAGGTATACTAGTTAGCTTAGTGGGTATGGTGGCTAGCATATTGTGTATGGTAGTTAGCATACTATGAGATATAGCTAGCATACATTGTCATGGTGGTAAGCATATTGTGTATGCTAGTTAGCATAGCTAGTTATCCTAGCTAACATATTGTGAATACTACTTGGCATTTTTTGTATGCTAGTTAGCATACTGTGTATGCTAATAAGCATACCTTCTATGATAGTTAACAAACTATGCATGCTAACTAGCATAGAGATTTTCCCAATTAGAAATGAAGTATGCTAATCAGCATATTAAATATGCTAATTAGTGCACAGTGTGCTAACTAGCAAACAAGGTATGCTAATTAGCATATCTAATATGTTAATTAGCATACTTTTTATGCTAATTAGAACATTGTGTATGATGGCTAGCATGCAAGTATGCTAATTAGAAAAAAGGTATGCTAGATATGCTATTTAGCATATATAATATGCTAATTACCTTACTTTTTATGCTAATTAGAACATTGTGTATGATACCTAGCATGCAAGTATGATAACTAGAAAACTAGATATGATAATTAGCATACTCAGTATGCTAACTAGCATACCTTGTATGGTAGCTAGCATTTGGTCCATGCTAACAAGCATTCAAAGTTTAGTTAGCATACCTTCTTTGCTAGCTAGCATAATGTGTATGCTTGTTAGCATACCTCTATGCTAGTTAGCATACATTCTGAGCTAGCTAGCTTAATGTGTATGCTAGTTAGCATACCTCTTTGCTAGTTATTGTAATGTGTATTTTAGTTAGCATGCATAGTATGCTAACCAGCAAAGATGGTATGCTAATTAGCAAAGACGTTATGTTAATTAGCATAAATTATCTTCTAGTTAGCATACCATCTATGCTAGCATACATGGTATGCTAATTAGCATACAACTGTGTATGCTAATTAAAATAGCATGTATGCTAATTAGCACACCATCAGTAATAAGCATACCATTAGCATACACACAATTTTTCCTATTAACATTTTATGTATGGTAATTAGCATACATTCTCTGCTAGTTAGCATAAACACTATATTCACACTTCCTTGTTAGCATATTTTGTATGCTAGTTAGCATATTGATCATGGTGGTTATCACACTTTGTATATTAGTTATCATAGTTAGCATAGACAATATGAATGTCTATAGAATATAGATGACTACCATACATAGAATGCTACTTGTCACACTATGCATACAAGCAATCATAATGGTATCGATGAAAATTAACGGGTGAATGGAATACACAGGTATCAATGATACAGGATGTGAATCTGACAAGACACTTGTCAATCAAAGGATAGAAGAGAAGCTTTGTAATTATGAATTTGATGAGCTGAATAGACAGCATGAAAGGGCAGATGTAATGCCACAGCATGCGACAACACACGAGGCTGCTACAGATGGTAAAGAAACAGATGATGATGATGAAGATTTTATCATTATTACTCATCCCAAACCCAAGCCCCCTACAGATGATCAAACAAGCGTCTTAGAGGAAACGGCTAGGAGTGTGCAAGAGGAAGGTAGGAGTGCTCAAGAGGAAGGTTTCAGGACTGATAGTGGATGACTACGCAAGACGCCGGTGATGACAGCCCCCTGCAGGGTTTTGTAAACAAAGTGAAATTAAATACAAAAGGTGGCCTGGAACAGATTCTGGAAGATCCTGGGAATGAGATATGTGTTGCCCCTCTGAGCACCCTAGATGACATAAACGAATGCAACAAAGGTGAAAAGAAATCCATTCGCTCACGTGCTTGCAAGAAATTATGTTGAATTTGTTCCCTGTTGTGTCCAAGTTATGTAGTGTTAGCAAGCTCCACACCCTGTGGCATGTATCTCTCTGGATATTTATGATGGAGAAAACCTTTTCAATTTTATTTTGTTGTGCAACAGTTCAGTAGTTTTTGCTTGTCCTTTATGATGTCTTTATTCGATACCATTTCTGTGTCATAGGACAAGATAAACTGCATTTAGTTGCCTTGCATGATTTGAATTATTCCATTGCATGCAAAACCATACGAAAGTGGCGTATTGTGCCAAGGCAAGATAGCTACGAAAAGAAAAATCCGAGATTGAGAAGCACCTGGCTAGCTATCTTAAACGCTTAACAAAAAATTTTGAGTACTTCAGTTATGTTCAATTCTCAGGGGAAGTTATTTTTGTTGAGTGGTATGCACTGCCAGACCCAATATGTGTGCCAAAGCCGTTGCCAGACGAGGGGTGCGCTTTGGTTCTTGATTTAAATGATTTAACTTCGGCTTGCAAAGTAGGGTTTCCCATAGCTTAAAGCAACCTAGTAACAAGATAATTGATAAACATGGGGGCATCATCATTAGCACCTTCATGTGCAAAATCAAAGTTATCAATGTTCATTCTACTCTCTTGGTTATTGCAGCCATGCTAATTATAATTATGTGTTTACTTAGTGTATCCTTTGGAAATTCAAAACCTTAGTTGCTACTCCTCTTAGCCTTTGAAAATAAGCACTTAAGTATCTACACCCACGGCTTGAATTGGTTAATTATAGAGAGTAGTGGAGTGAGTCTAACATAGCAGAATTACTGAGGGATAGCTCCTTTCGAACTTCTTATGGCTCAACAATGGTAAAGCCGTAGGCAAGTCTAAAAAGACCCCATTATTAAGACCAAAGGTCCCAAGGTGTGCACCATATCCAACATAGTGGGCTCAACAAAATCGATAATAGATCCCAGTCCCACTGACCCTAATATAATTAACAAAATCAACCATTAATAGGCTACTTAAGGACCTCTCTTCTTAAGCAAGAAAAGAGAAACCAAATGCTCTAATACCAATGTAATGGAAATGGTCTATGAACTTTGAGAATAGCGGAATTAAGAGAATTAGAGTGAGCATTTTTGTGAGATTACTTTGAGAATATGGAGGGTGAACTTAATTGATGGTAGCAACAAAAACATAGTACGTAATTAACTTTCCATGAACAATACTTTTGCAAGAGAGAGAGTATTAGAGAACATGACAATAGATGAGGACCGGATTTACTTGGAGCCGGTCCCCCCTCCAAAAGGCGTTTGTATTATAGATTCTCCCATCAAGAGAGACTTGTTACAATACAATCTTTGTGTTCCTTGTGACCTTGGTGATGCTATGAAGATGGAAAGCTTCATGCATCATGAGCTTAACATAAACTTTGCAAAAAGCATTAACTATCCCAAGCCTCAGTCCTAAGGCCTCAAACACCTTCGAAGGTGGAGAGAGCTAGCAGGGAAAGAGGTAGGGAAGAGGAAGAAGAAACATTTCAAAGGAGAAAGAAATAGTTCCTCACTTATCATCACTCTTCTTGCTTAGTATAGCATAATAGCATAGTAATGAAGTTGAAGAAGATGGCAAGCTTAAGCATTGAAGCATGGCTCTTAGTTGGATTTGCATTCCATAGCTAAGAGTGTTGGTGTAGGCTCTCCACTTCTCAACAAGCTTGGAGAAGGAGATGGAGCTCTTGCACTTTGCACTCCACACAATGAGAGAATGTGTGTGTGTGTGTGTGTGTGTGTGTGTGTGTGTGTGTGTGGGGGAGAGTATACCTCCCCCCATGCTTGGTCCACATCTCTCTCTCTCTCTCTCTCTCTCTCTCTCTCTCGCTCTCTCGCTCTCGTATTATTTTATTATTTCATTTGGACATGTGTCCTCTTTTTCCTCTTTGAGAGAAAGAACTTAATTATTTATTTTTATGTTCTAAATTCTCATTGGAGTCCTTTAAAACCTATCCAATAGCATTCAAGCACATCATGAGGGTCACATGTGGAGGATCATTTGAACATGTGTCTTTTATGCTTATTAAGTCATTTGGTTGAGTTGAATACTTCAAGGAATTAATCAATCAAACAAGCATGTGTCTTTTATGCTTCTTAAGTCATTTGTTTTGAATTGAATACTTCAAGCTTTATCAATCAAGAAAGCATGTGTCTTTTATGCTTCTTAAGTCATTTGTTTTGAATTGCATACTTCAAGCTTTAGTCAATCAAGCAAGGAAACGTTCACCTCTTGAGAATTTATCTTTGAATTTAACATTTCAAAAAACTTAGTTATTTAAGCATAAAAAACACCTCAAGATTTGGACAAGGTTCCCACAACCACTTTAAGCATCTTAGCACCTCATGCTTGGGTAGGATTCCCACCTCGAGGTTAGCCCTAGGTTGCGTAAGGTCAAAGAACTTTTTAACACTAACTTTTGGAGGTCTTCAATGAAGCTAACCCTAAGGTTTTTTAAGCTCCATTAGATGCATGTTGCTCTTTGATAGACAACCTCCGTTCGGACACCTTTTGAGATGTAACCCTCTCTCCTTTTGGTCCCTTGCTGAGGTAAATCTAGAAGCACTTATTGCACATTGCTCTTTGGTAAACTGTCTCCTTTTGGACCCCTATTGAGATGCAACCACTTCTTCTTTTGGTCCCCTGTTGAGATAGGTCTAGAAGCGCATATATATATATATTCTAACTCTTGTTCCCCTTTTATCTTCCCATATTAAGTGATCAATTTAATTTGAGAAAATTGTTTGGTAAAGTTAGATATCATATTTTATGACACAGTGAACTGAAAGCTGCCATCTCTTCTCCTTGAAACCAGCAAAGGTATGCTAATTAGCATACATAGTATACAGAAAGATGCCATATCTTCTCCCCTAAACCAGCAAGGGTATGCTAATTAGTATATTGTTTATGCCAGTTGGCATAAACAGTATGCTAATTAGCATTCCGCTCACAACATAGTATACTAATCAACATACACAGTATACAAAAAGCTGCGATCTCTTCTCCTTGAAAACCAGCAAAGTTATGCTAATTAGCATACTATTTATGCTAACTAGCATATATAAGTTTATGCTAATCAACATAAATAGTATGCTAATTAGCATTAGCATACACAGTATACAGGAAGCTACCATCTCTTCTCCTTGAAAACCAACAAAAAGTATGCTAATTAGCACATTGTTTATGCTAACTAGCATAATCAATATGATAATTAGCATACCATTTATGCTAACTAGCATACCCACAGAACACAATTAGCATACCTTCTTATTAGCATATTGTGCAAGCCACTAGCCTTCTTTGTACACATCTTTCCAAACCCTGATGCCTTTCTTATAAGCTGGGTGTGCCTTCTTTTACAGTTTCCATTTATATTTGTGGGCTACTTGCCCAAACCATATGGATCCTGCTGTAAAAAGTGTAAATTGTAAGACACCAAAGGAGGTGGACTTTGAGCTTGTTTGATCACCTCTCTAGAGTTCTACGTTTCTTGATGAGCTCAGATCCTCTAGGTTTAATGAGACAGGTTGTACAAATGATCTCTCTTAAACTAAGACCCCTCTGTGATAGACACCAAAGCCATGTATACACAAAGCACACAAGAGACAGAAGATACCCAAGTTTTTTATAAAACTTCATTATCTCCAAGCAAGAAGTATGTTGAAGATGTAGTGATTACAACTTAAAAGCTGAAGGGCATGCTATTATAGATGTTAGGGGCACACAGCCCTAACAGGTATTCAATGCAAGTAACATGCAGTTATTCAGGAAACGGGAGCAGTACACTGAGTATTCATACACAATACTGCAAAGTAAATAAGTAAAGAACACCATAAGGAAGAGGAAAAGAGACTACCATCACATTATCTTCATCATCATCACCCAGTTACAGAGCATAAACAGCAGTACGAGATCAGGAGAAAAGAGAACTGCCTCGTTAGTTATCCTGAAACTGCCTCATGCCATCAGATACCCTAAGGCACATTCCCAACTACCCAAAAATATAAGTACTAATGTCCACATATCCCTAAGGTTCAAAAGTTAAAGGTCTTAGTTACAGTTCAAAATACAATATCCTGAATGCCCTGACTACCCTGAAAGATCAAGTACTAACACTTGGCACACCTGGTGGGCAATGTTTCTCAAACATTGTGAGAACCCATCCCTTGATCAAAAAATTCATCCACCAGTTGATCCTTGAATTCAGTTTGTTGTGAAACTACTGCTGCAGTTAAAGTTTCCTTGTCAAGTGCTTCAACCTCTGCATCCACCTGAACTGTAACTTCCTCTTTAGTACTTTCAGTGTCCTGACAGAGTACCTCACCCACAATCACTTGCACTGGATCAATTAAGTTGTGAATTCTTCCTGCAGCTTCTGTCTCCTCCTCTGCAACATCTTTAGCCTATCCTGCAGCTGCACTTGTCCCTGCTGCTTCAGTCATATGCTCCTGAACTTCTGCTAGCACATCAGTTCCTGCAAACACTTCAGAATTATTTTTAACAAACACCTGCTCAGATTGTTGGCCTTCTTGTTGCTGCAGCTGCATGTTCAGGTCCTCCAACTGCCCTTTCAGGTCAGTATACTGCTGCTTCAGTTCAGCATTCTGCTGCTCCATAAACAAGTTTTCCTCCTTTATCTCCTCCTCTGCAAACATCTGATATGGTTTACTCACCACATCATACATCCTTACCTTGATATGCTCCCATACTCCCTTCATGTATTCTCTCATTTCCACCTGCATCTGCTCAACATCTACTGATGCCAAGTACCACCCATCCACATCTAATTCCTCTTCTGACATTTCCCTGATTCTCTCTTCAACTCTCTTACAAGTTGTCACCCTGTTCAAAAGAACTCTATTGCTACTCTCCAATGTAGCATTCAATGTCTTCATCTCAGTCATTTCACCCTACAAAACAGTAAACCATTCATCCCTCCATTCAGCTAATCTAGTTGAAGTCTTCTCCCTAGATGCCAGCATCTTCTTGTAAGAAGCCAACTCAGTTTTCATCACCTCCTGACTCACAATCAACTGTTGAACCTGTTGTTGTAGCAAGATTTCCTCAGTTCTACTCTTCTTGCTTTGCTCTACAGCTTCCTTTAGCTGCTCAATTTCTGTATGCATTCTGTTATTTTCCCTCTTAATTAAGGTAGAGTCCATCACCTGTTGCTCCACATACTCTTTAACCATGCCAATAGCATTTTGCACTTCTTTGAAAGAAACATTAGTAAAATTTGGTTTAGTCACCCTTGGTTCCTCAGCTACAGAATCTCCAATGTTCATACCAGGTACCTCTGTTGATGTTTTGCCCTTCAATTTCTTCAACTTGAACCCTGTCTTCACTGACATTGGTGTTGTAGATTTATCACCTGTTTCCAAATCTCCTTTAGAAAATAGTTCACCAAACTCTTTGTCCAACTTCACTTTCACTATCTCCAAAGACTCCTTGCTAGAATAGCCAGCAGCCATCAGTCCTTGAACATCCTTTGTCATGTATAAGGTCTTTTGGTCCTCATGCAACTTCTGTCTTTTCTCTCTTCTCTGTGCAGAGCCTGAACCTACAGAACTGCACCTCTCCTGGCAGAATTTTGCCCTGAAGTATATTCTGATTTGTCACATACTGAAACACAGCAGCCAAATAAGGACCCACTTTTGTAGTTTTGTCCTTTCTCTTCTGCTTTGTATAAATTTCAAACTTCATCCTGTCAAAGATGATATTAGCCCATCCAACCTGCCTGCCATTTTCAGCTGCCATTAAAATACCATAATTCTCCCTGCTGATGTATTCTGATTTGACAAGCAAAAATACTCTTTCAAGCAACCATCTCACCTGCTGTAACCTTGCCTGATTCTTCATGCCAGACAGATGATAATAATTCCTGTCTCCTTGTGACTGCCCAAAGGCCTTTGTCATCTCCCTTTCTATGGCTTTACCACATTCATTGTCCTCTTGTGTAAGTACATCAAACACTTGTGACACAAGCTCCTCAGTAAGGTAATTGTCAGCAAAAATCTCTCCATCATTAGCCTACAATTGATTTAAGTAAACCTTTGCCATGTGACTCTGTCTCCATGAAATCCATGGGAGTCTTGCAAAGTCCAACAGCCCAATGTTCTTTAACCAAAGAGTGTTTTTGTCATTAAGGGGTAACTCATACCTGAAGTCAATGAAGGTATACTCTGAGTTGCCGTCTTCCTTGGAGGGTTGTGAAGTTTGAACAGGGGTATACATCTCCAAATCATCATCTTCACTACACTCATCAATTACCATCCTCTGTCTCCAAGTCCTGCGCACAGGTCTTTGCGTCATAAAGGTCTCTTCATCTTCACCACGAGAGTCTGACTTAGCAGCGCCAAGAGTTCTGCGTAGAGTCGCCATGCTAGTGCATGCAAAAGAGTAACGCAAAGACTGAAAACGCTGCTCACTCACGTAATCGGCTGTCTTTAAAATGATGGCTTTAGTCACTGGCTCGCATGTGTGATAAATCAAAATCAAATTTACATCATGGCTTATATTCTCTTTTTGGGCTTCCAAATTTGGTCCAAAAAATGGCTTTAGTCTGAAACCGTTTATAGATTTGACTATGACTTTCCCTGACTCATCAGCCAAAATGAAAGTATTTGGCTCCACTGCTCTAATGATCTGAAATGGCCCCACATATCTGAGTTTTAACTTGTCAGGCATGTGTCCCAGATTGCTGTTGTAGACCATTACCCAGTCACCTGCAGAAAAAATTTTTAATTTGATGTTCCTGTTAATCCAAGCCTGCCTTCTTTGCTGAATGATCTCTGTTGTATACATGCTTTGAATCCTGTCCTCTTCTAGTTTCAATAATGCCTCCTTCCTGCAGTTGACTTACTCTTCAGGGGACAACTTCAATTGAACTGCCACCCTGAGACTTGGTACCAAGAATTCCATAGGCACCACTGCCTCCAATCCATAAACTAGCTTAAACGGTGTCATGCATGTTGTTACCTTGAATGCAGTTCTAAAAGCCCAGAGTGCAGAATCCAATTTTTCATCCCAGTCTGTCCTATTTTGATTTACCAGCTTCGTGATTATCCTCACCAAAATTTTATTGGTGCTTTCTGCTTGTCCATTTGCTTGAGGGTAGTAAACAGTTGATTTCTTGTGTAAAATCATATGCAGTTCAGTCAGTTTACTAATTACTTTATTAATGAAGTGACCTCCTTGATCAGAAACTAGCTCAATTGGACACCCAAACCTGGTCATAATGTTCCTATAGAGAAATTTGGCCACACTCCTGGCTGCATTGTCTCTCAAAGCTATTGCTTCAACCCACTTTGTGCAATAATCAGTTGCAACTAGAATATACCTGTTCTGTGTAAACCTGGCACGTGGCTTGATAGGACCAACAAAATCTAGTCCCCACTTTTGGAATGGTTCCAAAGGAAGTACAGGTTGCAAAGGCATCCTGTCCACATTCAATGGCCTACCCTGTCTTTGACATAATAAGCAGTTTTTACAAAATTCCTGAGCATCCTTTATCACAGCTGGCCACCAAAGTCCTTCTTGGAATATCTTCCTTGCTGTAACATCCCCTGAAAAATGACCTCCTGCATTACCTACATGAGCTTCTGCAAGAACTTCTCTTTGTTCATATTCAGGAACACATCTTCTGATTACCTGATCAATTCCTCTCTTGTACAGCACCCCTGAAATGACTGTAAAGGGTTTACTTCTTAGTGCCAACCTCTTTCTATGATCTGACCTGATTGTTTCAGGTAGTGCCCCTTCAATCAGAAACTGTAACATATCCTCATACCAGTCCCCTGACTGATCAGTCACCTGAATAAGAAAAAGCTCTGCATCAGGCAGCTGGTCAGGTACCCCTCCAGGATCATCATCTTCTGTCTCTAATCTGCTCAAGTAATCAGCCAACACATGAAGTCTTCCAGGAGTATGTATTACAACATAATCAAACTCCTGCAACAACAGTATCCATCTGGCTAGCCTGCCTGAAAGGTGTGGTTTATTTACCAGGTAAATCAAGACCTGGTGATCCACATGAAAAATTACCCTGTTTGCCAACAAATAATGCCTGAACTTTTGTAAAGCATACACCATTCCCAAGCACTCCCTTTCTGTCACTGTATAGTTCTTTTCTGCAGGTGTTAATACTCGGCTTGCATAATAAATGGTTCTGAACCATCCTCTTCTAGTCTCTTGCATTAATGCTGCTCCCACTGCTACATGAGATGCATCTACAAAAATATGGAATGGTAATTTCCAGTCAGGAACAATCAGTACAGGTGCTACAGTCAGCATATTCTTCAAAATCTGAAATGCTTTGATTTGCTCCTCCTTCCATTCAAATACATTGTCCCTCTTTGTGAGTTTTGTCAAGGGTGTACAAACATGAGATAAATATCTCAAAAACCTGCTGTGCCACTTAACCTGTCCCAAAAACCTAGCCAGTTGTTTAACTGTTTTGGGTGCTGGTGCCTTCCTGATAGCTTCTACTTTGCTAGGATCAATAGATACTCCTTCCTCAGAGATAACATGCCCTAAGAGGACTCCTCTCTTAACTGCGAAAGCACACTTTGTTGGATTCAATGACAACCTGAACTCTCTGCACTTTTGAAAACACAGTCTCAGGTGCCCAAGGTGTTCCTGCTTCTTTCCAAAAACACTGAAATCATCTAGAAAAACCCTCATGAATGTTGTCAAAAACTCTGAAAATACATGTTGTACTGCTTCCTGAAATGTTGGTGGAGCATTCTTCATGCCAAATGTCATCACATTGCTAGCATATACCCCCCCATTCAATCACAAAAGCAGTTTTATCCCTGTCTCCAAATGCCATTGCTATTTGGTTATACCCACTGAATCCATCCAAGAAGGTATAAATCTCATGTCCAGCTACTGCATCTAATAGTGTATCACAAAAAGGCAAAGGGAATGGATCAGTCACTGTAGCAGCATTGAGTTTCCTGAAGTCTACACATACCCTGATCTTTCCATTCTTCTTTGGAACTACAACAATTGGTGACAACCAAGTAACTTCTTCCGCAGGATAAATAAAACCAACAGCTAAAAGCTTATCAATCTCTTCTTTCACTTGCTTGGCATAATTTGGATTCATCCTGTACCTTTGTTGTACAACAGGAACTGCATCAGCTTTCAGGTTAATTTTGTGTTGACAAAAGCTAGCATCAACTCCCTTCATATCTGTATATTTCCATGCAAAAATGTCTTTAAATTCTAACAATAACTCCTTCAATTTCAGTTTAAATTCTTCATCAATATCTGCTGATACTTTCACTGTTTGTGGTTCTTCTTGAGTGTTCAGGTTCACTTCCTGCAGGTCATCCTGAGTCACTCTAGCAGTTCTTGCCATTTGATGTTCAAATGCTCTTTCTGCTTGCTTAACTGCTTCAATAGCTTCCTCTTCTTCTCTCTTCTCAATCTTCAGGTTCTTCAGCAAGTCATTGCCCATCTTGTTGTTTGATTGTTTACTTCCATGAGTAATCAATAATTCCTGAGGTACTGATTGTTCTCCAGCATCCTCTGACTGTAGTACATACCTATTTGCTATCTTCTGCACATCCACCTCAAATATAGGTACTACTGATGAATTATTTCTAAGCAATTCCTCTTCAGCATCTTCTCCAATCTCTTCTACCATATTCAGTCCTTCTGCATGTAAGGCCCTGAATCCTGGTGGTATCACCTTCTTTGCATCCATTTGCATTTTTAGTTTCTTCTTTCCTCTTTTAATTACAATAGCATCTGCTCCCCATAACTGCTTTACCCTTGCTGCTCTCAACCAAGGTCTACCCAACATCATTGGGTATGAACAAGTTGACTCCTCCAACCTGAGAACTACAAAGTTAGCCACAAATTGTAGTCCTCCAACTGAAATTAACAAATTTTTGAGAATTCCCAAAGGCTAAACCCTCCTTTGGTCTGCCATCTTCACCAGAAAAGGTGCTGGATCCCATTCCCTGAGATTTAATCTTTTGCATGTAGACTCTGGTAGAATATTAACTCCTGACCCACCATCCAAAAAAACTCTTGGGACAAAAACTTTTCCAATAGATACCCCAACAACGGGTACCTTGTAATCCACATCCATTGGCAGGACTTCACATGCTTCTCCAGCAATGTTTTCTTCAGTATCCCTGCTTATTTCTTTATTATCATTTACTTCATTTATTAATCTTTTCAACAACTGTTGGGAGAATGCAAGTACCAACCTCAACATCTGCTTTACAGTAAATGTTATTGGAGCTGATAACAAAGCTTCATAGAATTCATCACTGCTACCTTGCTCTTTCAGGACAGGCTTTTCTTTTCCCAATTTATCTTTCCCATGATTACCCAAAGGGTTTGCAGCAAACTCCCAGTCATTTGTGAATACATTCCCATCTTGAGATTCTTGTACTTTCTTAAGTGCTTCAGTTCTAACTTCTTTCTGCTCCTTCCAGTTAACAGCGCCCTTGTCTGCCTTCTCCTTTACAACTTCTGTTACTGGCTTTGCTTTTGATCTTGTTACTACCATGACATCAGTGCACTCCCTACTTTCAGGGATATCCTCAATTTGGATACAGACTGCACAGTCACAATTGCAATGCTTACTGATTCCCTGAGTATACTGACATTCCTGAACTTTGTCGACAGGTTTCTGCTCATCCTGACAAAATGACACTCTGTCCTGAATCCATGCTTCCTCAACCCATTCTTCATCAATCCATTCTTCCAATACCACCAAGTTAGCCTCACCTGGAGGTCTCTGTTGCTGCTGGGTTGGAGGTTGTTGATTCTGCCCCTGAGGCCTGTTGTTATTGTTATTGTTATTGTTATTGTTATTGTTATTGTTATTGTTATTGTTATTGTTATTGTTATTGTTATTGTTATTGTTATTGTTATTGTTATTGTTATTGTTATTGTTATTGTTATTGTTATTGTTATTATTGTATCTAATGATAGGAATACCTCTATCATTTATGTGTTTACACCACAGTTCACAATCAGGACCTTGTTTATGCCCTGCTGCTCCACAGTAATTACATTGTAACTGCTGCATGTTATTTTGACCTCTATTCTGAAATCCCCAATTATTCTGATTCTGAAACCTTCTTGGAGGTGCAGGTCCCTGATATCTCCTGTTAGCAGCTTGTGGAGCTACCACATTTGCAGTTGCCTCCCTCATCTTCTGAGCAATATACTCAGGTCTTCTTCCCCTAAAATCTGGATTATAATAACAATTATCATATTCATGACCAAATCGTTGAAAAACTTGACAGTAAGGTTTTTCTGACATTGCAAACTGGTTCATTCCCATTGTTTACAGTTTCTCCTGAACAATTTTGTTAACTGCATCTGCAGTTACTACATCCTTTCCCTGCTTCTTTTCAGTCTTTTGCTTATCCTTTTCCCTCTTTTGCTTTTTCTTTTCTTTCTTCTTCTTCTTTGTTTTCTTCTTTTCTGCCCAATCGTCGTCTTCAGAATCAGTTTCCTCTTTAGTATCCTAATCTGAATCTTCAGGATCTGACCCTGACTCTTCTGCTTCTGACTCTGAATCTTCAGGCTTTTTCTTTTTCTTATTTTTTAGTTCTGCTTTTCCTCCATATCTTCTTTCAACTCTTGCAGCTGCTTCCACCAATTCAGTGAAATCTTGTGCATTTGCTACTGGGGGTCTCCCTGCAACTGCACTCCTAAACTGCTTTTTCAGTCCCTTACAAAAATAATCTCCCAACTGCTCCATTGAAGGTTGTTGGGCTGCTTCCAACCTGTTATTCAAATTCCTAAACTTCTGTGCATAATCTTCCACCATCAAATCTTCTTGCTTCAGTCTTCTCAATTTCTTCAAAATGTCTTCAAGTGTCTTGTCCTCCCTGAACCTTAAAATAAATCTCAACTTCAACTCATTGTAATCAGCAAAAGCTCCCATGCCATACTAAATGAACCAATCCATGGCCTTGCCTTGCAGTGTTGTTGCAAAGTGCTCTTTTTTAACTGCATCCGGATGTAGTGCCTCATATCCACTTGCAGACCACCTTGTTTGAAACTAACCAACGTGGCTGTCAGCATCTTGGGTTTTTTTCCCGCTGAACTTAGCCGTGCCCACTCTGGGATTTGGTGTAGCCATTGGAGGTACTGGAAGTGTTCTAGGTACTCTTACCGGGAGTGGATTAAAAGGTAAAGTACCTGTCCCTGCAGGTACAAATTGCAATTGTCTTCTTGACCTTAAGATTGTTTGAGTGAGGAATGCATTGACCAATTGTCACAAAAGTGAGTCTGCTGTGGGAGGAGTTGCTTGTTGGCCTTCTTGGTTTGCAGGTGGGGTTTCGTGCAGCCTGTTTTCAGGATCATGTAGTTCAGTCCCCTCCCCAACAATTTCTGTCCCTGCAGCAAATTCCCCTACTGGTTCTTCTTGGTCATCATTACCTGACTCTCCTCCTTGTCTTCCTCTGGCATAGAACTCCCTTCTTAATCTAAGCCTTGTTCCATATGAATGTTGTGGTACATTGGACCCTTGCCCTGATCCACTCATGCATTGTTTCTTCTCCTATGTCTCGTCAGACGCTTCCCACGGGGTTTCCCAATTCGAAAATGCCCGCAAGTGGTCGATGGCAACCAGCAGTTCAGTTCCCTGCTTCTTTCCTTAGGCCCATATGGTTCAGGCGAAATTCGAACCGAAAGCAGGATCGCCAAATGTTAGGGGCACACAGCCCTAACAGGTATTCAATGCAAGTAACATGCAGTTATCCAGGAAACAGGAACAGTACACTGAGTATTCATACACAATACTGCAAAGTAAATAAGTAAAGAACACCATAAGGAAGAGGAAAAGAGACTGCCATCACATTATCTTCATCATCATCACCCAGTTACAGAGCATAAACAGCAGTACAAGATCAGGAGAAAAGAGAACTGCCTCGTTAGTTATCCTGAAACTGCCTCACGCCATCAGATACCCTAAGGCACATTCCCAACTACCCAAAAATATAAGTACTAATGTCCACATATCCCTAAGGTTCAAAAGTTAAAGGTCTTAGTTACAGTTCAAAATACAATATCCTGAATACCCCGAATGCCCTGACTACCCTGACAGATCAGGTACTAACAATAGATTGCTTCATAGATTTTTTGGTTGATTGTGTACACCTGTCGTCTCCTTGGGATGTGCTCCATGGGTATTTTGATACATCGTACCATATGTGAAAGTACGTGGACGATGGGTTGCTTGTGGTCTAGCTTGAAGGTGTATGCATTCAATTGCTCATAATACAGACCTTGCACAACATACGAGCCTCTATCAATTGCATTGTCCCACTCAAGGTACCCCTTCTACACCTTCTCCTTTGCTGCAACACACTTAACCAGGTAGAAATCCACATCCTCGACGTTGGTCGAAGCATCTGGATTTATAGCAAATGTGTCACCAGCACATAGAGTGCTACTCAACACATCATGATGACCTTCATATGTGAATTCATCATAGGTGGCTGCTTCATCTTCCGACTCAGGATCTGACACAGCCTCATTAGGTAATGGCAATAGAGTAGAGTATGATAATCCAAAGGCTGCACGTGAGCTTTATTGATGCAGCGATTCCATCTTCCATGCATACAAGCATCACAGAAGCATGCCAAGGCTCTTGTTGCTAGGGCAATTGGATCCCTAGGGTTGTGACCACAAAAAGCATGCAGAGAGTGAGTTTTTGCCACAGTGGCACAATTCCACTTCACCTCCCTGTTCACTTGCCCCTCTTTAACCTCCCAGAACACACGGGCACATTCCCTTTCTTTTGAAGGATAGTGTGAAGGTGCTCCCTGCGGACAGGTTGGCTTGGTAATAAGCAACCACATCAGTTGCACACCGCAAAATAGCTCCATTAGGTTTTAGTTGTTCATGGGTTAAGGTTCTTTTCACAACTGCTCCTGCACCATCATGCTCTCCCTTGCCGTGCCCTGATCCAAAGAAGGACCAACTCGTCCCCATCTCTGTGAGTCCACCATATCTTGCAACGAAGTAAAAAGGCCTGGATGCCTTGAACTGTAAGGCTGCACCATCAAACCACACCCAATGTTGCTTAGGAGTGACACCGTTGTAACCACTCACGATGTAATATGAAGCAGGGTTGCACGAACAACGTGTCATGCACCTTGTCATCTAATATGAAGAAGTGGATGGTTTTGGCTACCTCCCCTACCCTGCGGTAGTACGTTATGTGTACAAAAATGGTTACTTGACTAGAGTGCCAATGCATTGACTGAATCTCATTTTGTTCCTTGAAGGCATAATTCTTTGCAAAATCAACAACTGACACGACGACATCGTCCGAAAACCGAAGAAGGCAATCCTTGAATTGTTGTCCTTGCCATCGAGCCACATAGCTATGAGTGATAAAGAGCTACAATGTGGTCTTCAAGAGTTGAAGAAACTCCCATCACTGCATTTCTTTGTGCAAAAGATCTTTTCTTTTGTTACTATTTCCTTGCTTGTCTTGAGATTGTACATATGAAAATACTTTCACATTAATACTATTACATGGATTTGTTGTCTCCAAGCATCATAATTCCAACCTATTCACTCCACATGTCAAACACTCTCCCATCAGGCATTCCCTTCTATGGAAAACTGCATCTGCAGGCTTTGGACAGAGAACAGACTTCCACATATGTGTGACACCTTAAGACGTGTGATGTGAAGCCAAGCAACCCTTGCTAATGTTCTCACCTGGGGCGCAGATACTGCATATACAGTCACAACCTTCTCTATGCAGCCCAAACGCACGAGAGTGCATGTGGTTTAGTGTGTCCTTCAAAAAGCACATTTGCACATGGTATTCGCAATAGCATGTGTATCTATCCTTCAGCCGCCTACAAAAGAGTGGCTTCAACATCTCAAATATTCTCATGCCAATCTTGCAATCTGGATGTTTTTCCTTGAATCTACAAAAGAATTCAACGTGCAACATCCAAATGATGATAGTATTCAGATTGCTAACTTGGACATCCAGCATTTTTATGAAAACAAATCATAGTGTTAAATAGCACAATCCACATCATAATGTGCATAAAACAATGTATGTTAACTAGCATAAAGAGTGTTAATTAGCATATATCTTGTGTTTACCAGGTAACTCTGTATGCTAGGTAGAGCACAAGGCATGCTAACTAGCACAAACCATATGCTAACTAGCATACTCATTAGGACACCCATCATGTTGTTGAGCATACTAGGTGTTAACTAGCAGAAATTATGTTAATTAGCATACATTTTGTGCTGACTAGCTAACTCTGTATGCTAGGTAGAAAAAAGGCATACTAACTAGCATACACAGCCCAGCTGCTAGTTCTAACTCGCATAACCCTTGTCTTAAATAGCATACCCATCATGCTAGTGAGCATCCTAGGTGTTAACTAGCATAAGTGGTGTTAACGTGCATACTTTTTTTGTTGACCAACTAACTCTGTATGTTATTAAGAACTCAAGGCCTAGTAACTAGCATACTCCATATGCTACCTAGCAAACTCCATGTGCTAACAGCATAATCACTTTCTGTTAAACAGCGTACTTATCATGCAATTGAGTATACTAGGTATATAGCTAGCATACTAGGTATGTTAACTAGCATACCATGTATGTTAATTAGCATACATATTGTGTTAACCAACTAGCTCTGTATGCTATTTAGAACCCAAGGCATGCTAACTAGCATGCTCCATATGCTAACTAGTACAGTCCATATGCTAACTAGCAATGTCCATATGCTAATTAGCACAATCCATATGCTAACTAGTCCATATGATAATTATCACAGTCCATATGCTAACTAGCACAGTCCATATGCTAACTATCATACTCACTATGCTAAGTAGTATACTCATTAGGACACCCATCATGCTATTGAGCATACTAGGTGCTAACTAGCATAAATGATGTTAATTAGCATACATCTTGTGTTGACTAGCTAACTCTATATGCTAGGTAGAACACAAGGCATGCTAACCAACATACTCCATATGCTAACTAGCATACACAGCCCAGCTGCTAGTTCTAACTAGCATAACCCTTGTCTTAAATAGCATACCCATCATGCTAGTGAGCATACTAGGTGTTAACTAGCATAAGTGGTGTTAATTTTCACACCTTTTGTGTTGACCAACTAACTCTGTATGCTATTTAGAACTCAAGGCCTGCTAACTAGCACACTCCATATGCTACCTAGCAAACTCCATATGCTAACTAGCATAATCACTTTCTGTTAGACAACGTACTTATCATGCAATTGAGCATACTAGGTATGTAACTAGCATACCATGTATGTTAATTAGCATACATATTGTGTTAACCAACTAGCTGTGTATGCTATTTAGAACCCAAGGCATGCTAACTAGCATACTCCATATGCTAACTAGCAAAGTCAATATGCTAGCTAGCACAGTCCATATGCTAACTAGCAAAAGTCTACAGATCAATATGCTATTGATCAGCATATGCAAGTTACTATGCACTAGATATGTGCATAAGTTATGGTACAAGTATTTGATTGATCACCTGAGGCTCGTCTAGGAGGTACACAGGGTGTTCTATGTACCTTTTCCTCCCCATCCTCTTTCGACAAACATCCTTCTTGTTCAATGAAACGCGAGTCTCCACTTTCCAAAATGTGTAGACCAATTCCTTAATTTCATCTGTGGTAGGGATATGATGGTGTTTCTTGTGACATGCAACCAATGAAAACAATCGACCATCAATATCAGGCTTTGCCTGTCATGATCTCGCCTTGTGCAAGGTGCGACGATTGACATTTAGGACCGTGGCAATTTTTGCAATAGGCATGTTTTCCTTTGAATTCAACATCATCTGCAATGCTGCATTCTTCAAAAACAACTCCCCATTGGAATCTAGCTGCTTGACGGTTGCCAGTGTGCTGCGGACATTGGAGACAATTGCGGTCTATACAACAGCCTCCTCCTCGAAAGACTGATCATGGATCACCCAAACATGCGGATGTCAAGCAACAAGATTCCAGATTTACCACTTTGCTTCTGTACTAAAACCTTCAGTCCTACTCTTGAAATCTCTCACAATCTCGGAGGAGAATTTATTTTTCTCCTCATCGTTGAGGGCATGATGTTGTCGCTCAAATTTCATTTGTTTCTGCTCCCATTGTTTCCTCTTTCTTACTCTCTCATATTCCTTGATTACAGAAAGAGCTGGATCTTGGGAGTTGTAATTCATTGCCTGTAGTGGCTCTCTTCTGCTTTTCCTGAGAACTGTAGACGTGCATAATATGCTACTTACTTAAAATCACGTAAATGTATAGCTGTCAACACTTGATGCTATAATACACACATACTATGAACAAATGCCCTCATAAAACTATAGATGTGCCAACAAAACAAATGAATTCATTTGGAGTGGGTGGGCTACACATAAGATTTGCTTACCATCACATTACAGTACGACTCCATTTCCAACATTGGAGCTAGTGGCAATAATGTTGGCTGCTAGTTATCCATACTTGTAGGTCTGTGTCGGAACGAGAGAAAGAGCTCAGCTTTGGCAACTCATCTCTGAGGCAGGATGCCCGATGCAAGGAACGGAAGAGAGAGAGAGAGAGAGAGAGAGAGAGAGAGAGAGAGAGAGAGAGAGAGAGAGAGAGAGAGAGAGAGAGAGACTCAGCAAACTACCTGCTAGTCTCACACACACACACACACACATACACAGGGCGAGAGAGAGAGAGAGAGAGAGACTCCCCACTTCGTCTTTAGTAACTGAAAACAGAAGCACATGAGGAGGAAAAATAATTGTCTTATGGAACATTTGAAATTCAAAGGACTTGCCCATCCGTTTTTATTATATGCTAACAAGCACAAGTAACTAGCACTGTCCGGGACAACATATTCAGTGACACATTAACATGCTTCTACCCACTTACTAAAAAACCAAAAGAAAATCACATGATCCTTTGAATTCTTCTTCAATTTGAATGAATGTATCTTGATTAACTGTGTATCTAGATCTGGCACTTCTATTTATTCTCAAAAAAAGGGGATACCAATGGGGTACACATACTTTCCTTTATGGCGCAATCTGTATTTAGCACGGTTCAAACTAAGTTACATAAGAAAGCTAACTTGAATGCAAAAGCGTGATATGTTGCATGCATTTTTGTACTCATGGTGATACATGGATGATCTCCTCTTTATCAACAATAGGTATATTTTTGGACTGTGTAAACCATATTCGGTCTCTCTCTATATTGTACAATTTTTCCATCTATTGACTTGATATTATAAATATCAAGCCCACTTTTGACACACATACCACCACCTATTTAAACACTACTATAAAAATCACAAGGCCTTTCATAGGCAATTTCGAAACATACACATGTTGGAAAAAAAAGACAAGTTAACTTGTCATAACGTCACCTTTATCAGCTTTATCCAGATAAGTCACAATTGGCCAAAAAGATGGTTGAAAAGGTCTGTATTTCTCGATTGTTACCTATTATATGTAATGCTTCACATCATATTTCGCATTTGTTGATCTTTCTAAACTTATCAAATTATTTGAAGTGAATCGGTTCTCCAAAATTAGGATCACTAAACATATCATTCACTTTCTAAAAAATAACCATTTCCCATGTATTAGAATTGACATTTCATCTCTGATTATGCTTTTGGTGGTCTATCTCTCACCAAGTGGACCTTTCTGGGAGGGAGCCACACACACACACACACACACACACACACACACACACGACATTAGTTGATCCCGAATTGGTACATGATGAATAACACCATCAACACATACTACCCAACCAACACATAGGAATACCAATGACCCACATTCAAACACACTGAATCTTATGGATTTAACATGATTAATTGTTGATACATTTTTGTGATGCAAAAAAAGGCCAGTTGGAGCACCTTGTCCACCAACAATGTCACTTTTCTAGGAAGTGTATGATGGGAAAATTGCCGTA
This sequence comes from Adiantum capillus-veneris, assembly GCF_014529385.1. Classification (NCBI taxonomy): domain Eukaryota; kingdom Viridiplantae; phylum Streptophyta; class Polypodiopsida; order Polypodiales; family Pteridaceae; genus Adiantum; species Adiantum capillus-veneris. The sequence continues at coordinate 88,684,177 of NC_140931.1, forward strand.
GGTCCTTGGATGTAATGCTCAGGGCAATAATGTGCTTCATTGAATTTTCTGATAGTGCAGACATATATTTTACATTTTGGTCGCTTGTACCTTTCCAGCCTACCTATAATACCTACCTTGTAAATGGAAGAAAACCCCCCATTCTGATGTGGGCAAGGCAATTCTAATGCACGAATTTTTAGATTAAAGCAATTTTTACTGCTTCTATTTACGTAGGTATCTTGATCATTTGGTAATGTTTGATCTAAACCTTGAATTAATGGAGCTTTGCATAAAATGGTGACCTACCATATGAATGAGCTTCAATGAAACCTAGCTAACAAAAGAAAGGTGCACATTCACTACCGTCCATAGTGAGTGATCATTAGCCATATGCTCACAAACTAATGTACCGTATGAGGGTCTTTCTAGACTTCTGTATAAATAGTGTCTCAAATTGCTCATTCACTCTGCACATACAAAACCAAACACGCACATACATACTCACCTTTACAACAATCGCACACACACCTACACTACTACACCGAGCTGTGGCTAAATTGTAGCACACATGTATTTTGATCGTAATTGTGCCACAATACTCTTCAAACATTGTTGAACACCCCCCCCCCCCCCCCCCCCAACACACACACCATCACACACTAAGTATTGGTCACTGCTCCTCTAGCGCTTTGCCAACGACACCAGTATCTGGTGAGTCATTCCACAACTTTTTGACAATCAACAAAACAAATCTGGTGACTTCTTTGAGTGAACTCACATGTTACACTAGCCCCTTTGAGTGTACTCATGTGCTAAGGTTACACATTTTGAGGTAAACCCCCAAGGTCCTGCATAGGTGTGCATAGGTGTGCATGTGTGTGTTGTGACCTAATACTCAATGTTCCCCTTTGAAGTCACTTAACACTAGGTTGGTAAAGGGACACTTTTATGTCGTGGGACACTTTTATGTCCTATTAAGTGACAATTTTCCTTGAATTATGTCAAGAGTTTCAAAATGGATTTTGAGGTTGTATCTGTCTAGAAAGTTGTCTCATGAGCTGAAAAAAACTTGACATTTTTTTGGAATATCAATTCCATCTTTCACAACCTAAATTGTGTGAAAAAACGGGTCCTGTTTTTGGCTTTTTGCAACTATACCACTGTAGAATTCATGTTTGTAAGGTCTAGAATTCTAGAGAACTATCTTTAGTAGTCCTCAACATGTCCTGATGCTTCTAGGGAGAAATAAATGTTAAAGTTGTAAGTAATGACCAAATTACAAAAATTGTCAAATCCTGTTTTTTAGCCAATTTTAGCTTTTCTATGATTTTTTTGGTGGCTTTCATGATATCCAAATGCAGTTTTGATTTTCTATGTCGCATATTGTAACATAAAGCTAATATTCCTTGAGTTTTGGGGCACCTAATACCCTATTTTGTATAGTAGACAACGATGGTTGATTTTTTCAATTATAGAAGAAAAAGAAACATTCTAGTATATCAAGTATAGCTTTTTCAGTATTGTTAGTTTCTTGTGACAACTACATACATTTTGTGGGTAGTAACCATATCTAGTCATAAGGATCAAATTTGGCTAGATATTGAATAGTTTCTATGGGATTCTACAACTCATAATGTTGAACCCATTTTTTTCATGTTTGTTGTATTTAGCACTTCATCTTTGTCCCCAAGATTCCCCTTGGTAAGAGATGTATTATTCTTTTGACATGCTCCATGGCTCCTTATGAACCTAAAGGACAATAAGGAACTAAGAAAACATGCATATATTATTTGTATTGAGCGTGGCTATAGAAACTTTGATGATAGGTTTGCAGATTGGTAAAAATTCAACTTTTTTGTACCTATTTCTTTTGGCAAAACAAAAAATAGTGAGTGAGATGCAATGATATGTTCTGATCACCAACCCATTGAAGTTAACTAGGGAATTTATCTCAAGTCCTACAAAAATCCCTAATCTTATTTTTATGCAACAAAACGTAAGAAATGACTGTTTTGATGAAAATGTACTAGTCCATCAACTTTGGAGGCTTGGTGTGACCAAAAGATGAGAAATTTTACAAGTTTCTTATTTTTTCCATGTGTAGTAGGCCTTGAACTATAACCTCATGAAAGGATTTTACAAAATGAGTGGATCTACTATGGTTTTGGAGGTTTTTTTCAAAACCCTGAAAAGACACTTTTATGTCCTGTTAGGTTACCAACCTAGTGTTAAAGACAAGCGGTACCCAAATGTCAACACCCTCTCACAAGAGTCGACAAGAAACAATCTTTAAAAGAAATTGTTGCCATGTGGCACTAATGAGAAAGCTTTATTCAATGGTCCACAATTGCACCAAAAATGCAACCCTTTACTAAAGCCTCATGCACTTTGGCATGGCAAGCCACAACGAAATAAAACGTTTCAAGAGAAGACAGCATTCTATCATATTTTAAAATTCCAAGGAACATATTTAATTTAGCATTGTCAATAAAACATTAGGTATCATTCAAAATTTAAAATTTATTTACCTCGAATGTGTAACATGTTTTAGGGCATTTTCTTACAATTTATTGGCCTGCAAAAAAAGGCATTCAAGAAGAAGGCAGCGGGGAGTGCATTCATAGAATTTTGATTCCATGATGTGAGATATTGTAATATATTAATTTATGAAAGAGTTTTTTATTCGTTTAAAAATTCATTTCATTATATTGTTTTATTATTCATTATGATTATAAACCTATTTTTTTATAAATGTTTTAAAAAATTATTTTGTTTTAGTTTGTCAATGAGTCTCTTTATATTATTGTTTTTATTTTTTATTTTTTGTTGTTTAAGAATACCAATGCGATCCTTTCACCTTGTTGTTTAAGTGGGTCTGTCGTAACATAGAAAGCTATCTATGTAAATTTTTAGCTTTTGATTCATTTAACACTCACATTTTGTGAGTTTTGCAAAAAGAGAGAAACTTATAAGGCATTTGTGATTGTGTGTGTGTTTGGACAATACAATTTTATATTAAAACCGACAAAAATGGCATGTAATTAAACACTCATTAAAACTTACTCTCAGTAACTCTTGTCTTCCGTTAACTCAAGAGGCCTTCTTGACTCCTCGCCTTGTTTTTTATTATTGATATTTTTTCAACATTGGAATTCTCTTCTCTCTCTCCCTCTCTCTCTCTCTCACACACAATTTATGCGCACTTTCAATTTTCACTTATTTTATAGTGCTCAAATTTGCAGATTTTGTGGTGCTTGATCAAAAGAAAAAAATTGTTGCCTATAATTATTTTGGAAAGAAAACATTTTATACATGTGTTCATGCAATGATTAGAGTTACACGATTAGGAAAGGGAGTAGGAAAATACCACATGATTACGCTTTTGTCTCAAGCACCAATGTAACAAGTTAACTAAAAGCCGGGGGGCCTATTTGTTCCCCTCATTATAGCTTTGTCCCCTAGAAAGAGAGAGAAGGGGGAAAAAGGGGGGGGGGGGGGCATCTCTATTTTACAACCTTTAATTTTTAGAGGGGATCTACGGTCCCAGATCATTCTTGATCGTGGGCCGTCGATCCATTGAGAGGAAAAAATAAATTGGGTAGTATTCGACCTCACAACCTCCCCGTCCTAAGACCGATATGTTACCACTACGCTATTACACGCATTTTGATAAGCATGTAGAATGGTAGCATCATATTGCGTAGATCTGGCCTGCCACGATCTTAGTTCACATCGAATTTATCTCGGGTTCACATCGCATTTACACCACAATACTATAGTTCACAGACTTTGTAGAGTCCACATCTAGTTTACATGCAAGTTCACAACTTGATCACATTTGTTCGAGTTTACATCTAGTTTACATCAAGTTCACATCTTGGATCAACACTTGTGATCTTCGCCGACAAGCAACGCCGATTTTCAATTGTAGATCCCCTCTAAAAATTGAGGGTGTCAATTAGAGAACAGGGCTGGGGGGGGGCTTTCCTCCATTTACATGGGCGTTCATAAAGTAATCCTATAATTTCAAAAAAAAAATCTCTAAATCTCACTTTTCACTCTCCAAAAGCTCTCATAACCAAAAATACATGGTCCAAAAACTATTTTATTTAACCAAAATTTGCATTTCTCAGTAGTACCCTCTATTCTACCTCTTCTCTCATCTCTCTCCCCTTCTTCCCCTCCCTCCAAGCTTTCCATAGTTGCAGCACATATGGAAGCTTTCCATAGCTACACCACTTGTCTCCCCCTTTCATCCACACCATCCCTTTGAACTACTTCTTCTCCCCTTGCTCCCCATTGAACCACTTCTCCCCCTCCCTCCAAGCTTTCCATAGCTGCAACACAAATGGAAGCTTTCCATAGCTGCACCACCTGTCTCCCCCTTTCATGCACACCATCCATTTGAACTACTTCTTCTCCCGTTGTTCCCCATTCAACCACTTATCCTCCTCACTTCATTCCTGAAGCAACATGCCTCTTTCTCTAACACCACACTTCTTCTTCTTCTTCTGGTGCTACCATGTCAACCCCTCCATTTCAAGGAAGCCAAAGAATGAGATAGAGGCGGTTTGCTTGCATTAAACTAGGGATTCTCATGGGAAATGTGTGCCACAATTGTTTTCTAAAGGATCTTGGGTCTTCATGTAACTTGCAGCTAGCGGGCCTCATCGAGTTCGAAATCGTGGCAACCTTGACAAACATTGGAAGGGGAGACTTCTTGGTTTCAAGAACCATAGAGTCGATGGCATAGTGGCCATTGTTCAACACGTGTACTCTTGGCATTCCATGCAGTTGAGGAATGGAAGCTCAAGAGATTTCTCAATAAATTGTAAGTCGTAAAACATTGTTGGTTGCGGATTCTAAACGCTTGTTATTTGTTTTTGACTTGATAGTTTTTGGTGTTGTCATAGATATATTGCCATCCAACTTTGTTGAGGAACAACCAATCAAGAGTCTCATAGGAACCTTCAATGCTCTTCATGCCGACATTGGTGTTATGATGCTTCCTACTCACCACCTTCGATGCTGCCGCAACGCAAAATCTTCTTCTACTCACACACGTATGTAGTACTGGCATCGAAGGATGGATATGGTAAGATCAATGCTGTTGACAAACCTTCAATACTGACCCTTGAATGGCCACAACCCGATGCTTGGTCACTCTTCTTTTTGAAGGAGAAACTGATTTCCGATATTTAGTACTCATTAAAATTTGGGAAGGCTTCTAGATCAGTAGGGCTCAGTAGGTGTTGCCTTGTGGATGTTTTTGTATACTTGTTCAAGACATTGTCATTTCAGTGTCACACTACTATGTTTTGTAGCAAGAATGCTATGTATGAAGCACTAAAACTTGTATTTGGAGATAATTGGGGGATGGTTGAGAGAGTGCACCAAGGAGATAAATACAAGTGTAAGGTGGGGGTTTCAGATATCGAGATACGATATCTGAAAGTGCGCACTACTTTGTACCTACGCTTTCACTATGAGCGTTGGATGTGTAAGAGTGGAAAGTGGATACTTTTACAATCCGATGTTGCTGATGTTGTGACATTTGACATGCCCGTTACTTTGTCAAATGATGTTTTTGATATTGTGCAAGTTAGTGAACACTTGACTCTCACCAACATACGGGAACACTTGATTATCTTAGGTTACGAAGTTATCAAAGATGTTTACTTTCATCTCAATCGGTAAAAGGTGAGTTCAATTTTTATGTTGTCTACATGTGCCAAATGTTAGTCTTATTAAAAATATTTTTTGTTGTTTCAGATTGGTAGGCGGATAGAGGCAGCTATGAAAGTGCAAGAGGAGTGGAGGGTTGGCAACACACTGTCTTTAAGTTTATCTAATAGACCAATGTAACCGGCTCTAATGCCACGTTGTAAAGCATTCTGTTTAATGGAATTCAAAACTTTTTTGTCTTCATAGTATCACCGTCATTGATTAAGTTTTTTAAATTTTGTTTGGGTGTTTGTGTGCGCACCCATGTGTGTTTGTATGTATTTCAAAGATCTTTGGGATGGTAGCGTTTTTTGCAGCGGCCGCGGCCCGGGGGGGGGATTGTATATAAAGAGGAGAGGGCTTCTTATTTGTCTGTCAACGCTTGAGAGTGCGATAGAGAGAAAACTGAGAGAGAGAGAGAGAGAGAGAGAGAGAGAGAGAGAGAGAGAGAGAGAGAGAGAGAGAGCAATCGCCATGGTGGCAGCACATGCTATCGCATCCTCCTCCCACGATAGTGCTCAAACAAACAAAACCTCCTTCAAAAAAAATTCTATGATTTTTTGCTTCTTATGGAATGCAAAAGCTCAACAAGAAAAATGTCCACATAAAAAGCTCTATAATTTTTCTGCTTCTTGCATAATGCAGCAACACATTGCAAATCTCACTACACTACATGAAACTACAATAGAGCATTTGTGGTCAATGAATTCACCAAGCGCAAGTTATAAAACAAATTACTCCTTTTTGTCTGACAATTTCAGTATCTATATGCTATCTCCACATACACCATAGCGAGTTGAAGTTTGGAGCGAGCTTTGGAGAAATCTTTTTTCAAATATTGCCCAATTGACCAAAGCTACAAAAAAACAACTCGCTCCAAAAAGAATTCTCGCTTTTCTTTTACCCCCGCCCCCCCTCTCTCTATCTCCTCTGTCTCACTCCCTCTCCATCTCTCTCTACCTCTCTCTATCTCTATTTCTTTATCTATCTCTATCTCCCACTCTCTCTCTCTCTCTCTCTCTCTCTCTCTCTCTCTCTCTCTCTCTCTCTCTCTCTCTCTCTCTCTCTCTCTCTCTCTCAAGCTCAAGTAGAGGTGCGCACTTAGAGACAGAGAGAGACAGAGAGAGAGAGGGAGGCTTTTTGCAGTTTTGATGAAGATGCTGACATATATAGAAGATGATCCTTCTTGGCACAATGCAGAGGCAGAGTATGAGATGATGTTGGATAGAGTAACAACTATGAGATGGCGCAAAAGTGCTTAGATTACTTGGCTATCTTGATGTAAGGCAACTCTGTGTTGCCTGTAGCTTCGGAGTTATTGCCTGTGTATATTGTCGATCGGGATTGGTGAGAACACCACGTTGCTTTGATTGATTTGGTACAAATTGCAGAAGGATGTACGAAGTAAGGCTAAACTTCGATACCTTTTAGTGGAGGAACAAATGATACTATTATGTATAATTAGGTTGCGTTTTGATTTCAGATCATGACCAAGAGCTTAGAGCCTGTAGTGAATGATTATGGTGCTGAATTCATTTCAAGATTCACAACCCAAGGTGTGTTGTGTGACCTTCAACGCCATCGGACAACTATGTGTGCAATGTGGGTTGTCAGAGCTTCCTCCATCTCTGTGGTTAACACAGAATGGTAGCACCAACCTTTGCAAAAAAGCGTGTTGGTTCACACAGAATGGTGGCAGCAACCTTTGCCAAAAATCGTGCGCAAAGAGAAATCAACCAAGTATAGCTAAGCGGAAAATCTAATTGACTGTCAATCTACATGATGTGCTTCAAGTCTAGTTGTTCATATTTTGCATTGAAAAGTGGATGACAGCTTCACTCTTCGATCCGGAGAAGATTTTTATTTTTATTTTGCTACCCAATCTCTACATGCCAATCGGGGCACGCCTTCCTGTCTATCACTCTTCTGCCGTGCCGTTTGAACCCAGATCCTTCGTCTAGATTTGCAAAAGCTGTTCATGAGAGAGAGAGAGAGAGAGAGAGAGAGAGAGAGAGAGAGAGAGAGAGAGAGAGGGAGAGAGATTGGGAGGGAGAAAGAAAGAAAGAAAGTTTTTTTAACCTCTATGTGAGGCCGAAGTCAGCCTATGAAACAAAGAGAGAGAGAGAGAGAGAGAGAGAGAGAGAGAGAGAGAGAGAGAGAGAGAGAGAGAGAGAGAGAGAGAGAGGGAGGGAGAAGGGAGAGGTAGCAGGAGATAAAACGAGTGAGAGAGAGGAGATAGAGGGAGAGTGAAAGAAAACTTGCAGGCAAATGAAAGCATGGAATATGTAGAAAAATCTCTACAGGCTGCCAAAGATAAAGAGGCTTTCTTACATTACCCTGCCATTATGGAGGGTCTTAATCGGATAATAGACGATACTAATCTTACCAGTGTGATACATGGCTCTACGTGGGATGGGACACCCTGCCTTAGCCTCCCATGTTGACAATCCTTGAGTAGCCCTAAGTAGTAAATATAGCATAGTAGGGGTAATAGTATACTGCTTTATAGGACCCTAAAGCAGACTTAAAGCCTTACTTTGGACCAAAGGGAGCTTCTATTAGATTGAAGGAAGCTCTGCTTCGACTAAATTGAATAAAATCGCCCATTTGCAATCCATTTATTAAGCCTTTCTTTGGACTGAAGGGAGCTGCTCTTAAACCGAGTGAAGCTCTCCTTCGATTAAATTGACTCGTTGCACTGCATATGTTGGTGGGGATTTCCAGCTCAATGAACCCCAAAGTAATTATCTCGTGCATTAACAGTAGGGCCTGCAATAGTGTTAGAAAAGCACTAGTCGAGCTCACCGCATCAATTGCAACTAGGTTGCTGCAGCTCTTGAAAGGCAAGCACCTAACAATCCTAAAAGTTATCGTATTGTGCAATCGTAGTAGGGAAGGGTTATAGAGAGTGCCTAAAATACAAGGAATTTAAAGACACAATAACGGAAAGTTGTAATCAAATTCTTTTTTATCCATCCCCGCACTTTTTATCAAAATTAACATAGTTGTGTATAAGCTTGAAGCAATGGCATAGTGAACTAAAAAATCCCCAAGACCAATCGTCAAAAATAATGAATTGATGTTGCTGTTAACAGCATCTAACAAACCAGGTAACCACAAGCTCCGACTGGCATTACATTACTTGTTGGACTATCTTAGAAGATGAAAGCACGTCAAAACCACTATGAGCCAATTGGATCCACTGAGCAAATACAGGTTCAATAAGAATCTGTTTTTTCGGAGTCCTAAAGAAAAGGCCAATATGACACCGTTGTAAACAGAAAGACCTAACGTACGAAATTTTTTACTCGCTTCGAAAATTCTTTCTGGAGCGAACTCTTTTTCTAAATTTGGTCAGTTGAGCATTATCTGGAAAAAAAACTCACTCTGAAGCTCGCTCGAAAAGCTTGCTTCATCCAATCCCCCACAATAGAGACATGCGAGACGACATGCAAAACAACACAAAAAACATCTTTACCTATCATCCTCTTTTAACAAATTTCTTTACTACACTATGTCCATTTGTAATTTATATCTCATCCCATTGCTCATCATACCTCTTCCCTTATCCACAATCATGTCTTTTGTACAATAGACTATAACTTTGCCTTCACAAAATGGAGCCGAACAAACATAGTCGCCTTCTCCTTACCAAGCTTCCATGCCACACCCTTTTTGGCATGCCCAAAGGGCAAGGCTATAGCATTACCTTCTCTTTTCGTTGACTAAAATAGGAAAAATATTGAGTTGTATTTGTAAGCATTCTTTGACACGTCAAAAATGTTGATTGGTTAATATAAGATAGTGAGCACTCATTGAAATGAATTGTGTAAATCTAATGATGGACATGTCTTGAGTTTTGAAATATGAAATGAACTCTCATATATCAAGGAAAAGATTTTGGGTTGCCCAATGCCTTTGGAAGCATGAAATGATGACAGCCTTACATGTTAAATGATAAAGCTTTGGAGGCTCCACAAATCCCAAGAGTCACCTTTTCATTTTGAAATTTGTGTTACCTACCTTTTCATTTTGAGAATTTGGTTCACCCCTTGAAACTAACTTGAGGTAATAGACTAAAGTTGACATTTTTGTTAGTTAAAACTTTATGGAAGGAATTTATCATTTAGGACTTTAACTTTTAAAGATTTTTTTTTTTTTTTTTAAAGAGATTTTAAAACTAAGTTTAGAACTTAAAGATGTAGAACTTTCAAAGTAAAGTCTCCAATGATCCAATGAGGATCTATAGTTTTTTTTTATTAGAAGGTAAAACTTTGAATTAAAGAAAGTGAAAATGTTACATGGATCCACAAGTAAGGGGAGGGTCACCCCGAGACGCTAGAGTTTTAGGACTTAGAACTTTAAAGCTTTTAAAGTGGGATACCAGGCCGTTTGATTGATATGCTCGATGGTAAACAAACCAACCTTCGTAGGGTTACATATCTTCTCCTTGATGAGGCGGATCGAATGTTGGACATGGGTTTTGAACCTCAAATCAGGAAAATTGTTTCCCATGTTTGAATGAAATAATAAAACTTTGAATGACAAGGCTTGTTTATCATAAATCTCTCCTTTGTTTTGATTTTTGGCATCTGCAGATTCGACCTGACAGACTGACTTTATTTTGGAGTGCAACTTGGCCTAAAGAAGTCAAAAAGTTAGCCAGGCAATTTCTACAAAATCCTTACAAAGTATGTTACGGGTTTTTGTTCAAACTCCTCATAGAGTGGGTAATGTCTGATTGTTCTAGCTCTATTCCTGAAATATTTGTCCAATCGTTCTGGGCCCTAGCACTATTTTCGGCACTAATCCTGAAGCTTTTGTTGTGACGAGGACAAGCCTTGTCTTTGTGCATATGCGAAGTTCTGACTTGGTTGATGAATAAATGCCTTTGCACATTCCTTGAATGAACCTTGCCAAGTGCATGTAGTGGATGCAATGTAATTTCTGGCAGAATTTTTTGTAAAATTATTATTTTTATTTATATATATCATATATATATATATATATATATACATGTATCTTCTAACAAGCAGGCCTTGTGATTTTATCACTTGTTCATTTTCATTCTTTTAGGGTCATAGAACTCATCAACTCATAATGGCTCCACATCCAAAAGTCATCATAGTCATCACCCCCATCACATTGTTCTTCTTTCTTTGGCACTTTGGCAAGGCAAAAAAGTCCAAAAAAAGAAAGTAGAATTTCCAAAGAAGCTTTAAAAGCGATTGATATACAAAGTTTAGACACGGCAAACACCTTGACACACGGAGAGTGGGGCCGATCGAGGGGAGAGAGAGAGAGAGAGAGAGTCGCCTTGGGGTGCCACACTCTTGTTCGCATGTGTGGTTCAATGTTTATTCAACGTCGCCATCCAAGCCCAATGGAAGCTAATCAATCATCAAGTGACATCCATTCTAGCTAGAGATAATTGTCACTTTGTATGTTGGCATGTTCGTCCGGCCCTAATCTCGACAACTCCGAGGTTGCCAGCAGGTTGAGTTCAAAGTCTAAATGTTGGATTCCTACTCTTGGGCTTCATTTACACAAGAAGATTTAGAAATTTTCTCATGTAGGAAAGCGTAGTCTTTCCCATTGTTTTTCATACAATGCATAACATCATGAGCTTCTGCTCGAAAGGCACCGCATACCTAGCTAGGTACGATTGGGGGCAGGGGGCCCCGGTCCCAATCGTGCCTAGCTAGCCAAAACTTCTTGTGTTAATTAGGAGCGAGGGTATGTTGCCATGACCATCAACACTTAGGCTTGGCACAGCTAGAAAGCGGTGGGAACTCTGCAGCGGAAAAGAGGCTTTCTTCCTTTGCTGACGTGGCTAAGGTTGGGGTACTGGCGGCCGACTTTGCGCCCTGGTCGACAACAACGCTTCTTGAAGGAGGAGGAGGAGGGAATTGAGCTTGAGGCGGCGGCAGCTGACGTGGTGGCAGGGCGGAAAACGGCTGCGTGGCCAGCAAATCAGCGTCAGGAGCGAAGCTGCGTGGCACTTTGACGGGGTCCATTTTGCGGAACGTAATAGATATCCGCCTCGTTGGCACAGCTGGAACGGCGTGCTTGGCCACATCAGCGCCGTTACCCTTCCAAACGAGAACGCAGCCCGCGGGCAAAGGAATGCAAATGGAGCCTTTGAACTCTCCCGGTGCCAGAATCTCCAGGCCAGCTCCGAACACAATGCTGCAGCGGCTGAGCAGCGACAGGGTGCAGAAGGGGCGTACAAAGTCGTGGCTGTCCACGTGGGGCGGGATGCAGTCGCCCAGGTCATAAATGTTGATAATGCAGCTGTCGGGGATGGCGGTACGTGGCAGGACATGCCACCTCACCAGGCGGCGGATAACAGAGCGAAGCTGAGAGGGCATGGAGTCTACGGCCTCATCACGTAGGATGCCGGGCGGATTGCCGAGGATGCCCACGGCATAGTTGTAGCAGCAGCCAAACTGAATAGTGACACGTCCCTTTCCTTTCATCCACTTGCGGGGCTCAGAGTAGGTGCGAGGGCGGAGCTGGCCCGGGCGACCGGCCTGCTGGAAGCGGAGGACCATGTCCACCAGCTCTTTCTGCTCCTCTTCGGTGAACACGTTGGCATGGAGCTTCAGGCCTTCCACCACGTTCACGTTCTTGCCACGAAGGCGCTCAATGGACACGTAATTTTTTGTGCGCTTCACCTGTCGGATGAGAGCACGCTCGTCGTCCACGGCAGTGGAACTGTCTGCTGTGTTTTGGGCTGGATAGGCGCCGAGAGTTTGCTCTGCCAATTTTGCGGTCAGATCGTCGACGCTGCGCGTAGAGCTCATCTTCGTTGTTGTTGGAGACGCCTCTCGAAAATGGGATCACTCTTGTGGCTTTGTAAGAGGAAATCTCTTTTCACCGACGCGGTTCATTGCTTTTACCCATGACACGCTTCCAAGTTAGAGAGAGAGAGAGAGAGAGAGAGAGAGAGAGAGAGAGAGAGTAGATGACTATCCATATAGAGACATCAAAAGTTGATGCAATGCTAGTTTCTTGTAGATTTGTAGATGTAAACAATGATATGATGCAATGACCATCAAAGAAATGAATGCATGCAACTATCTACATCCACCCTAGTCAAAAACTTGCTAAAATCATCTATAGGCTCTAGAATGAGATGGTCACTTGACAACTATCCAAGGGTTAGAATTTAGAGTCACATGCTACATGTAAAGTCAGATTAGATGAACAAAATCAGACTTCAGAAGATTAGATTGAGAACTCAAACAAACAACAGAACTGAAGTGAAAGACTTCATAATATGAGACAACTGGCGTAGACTTAGACTCGTACACTGGTTCAGAAGTACAAAGTTGAGCAGTACAAGTGGAACATTACTTGATGCTCAGAAGCTCTACAAAACGTCTAGCGATTAGAGTTACAAAAGATACAAGAGTTTTGATGCCCAAAATGGGATTAATGGGTTCTATTTATAGGTGCCCGCATTGGGGTGTGATCGGATGCACTGTCATACAAGATCTGTGTTATCATAGATATGTGGTAGTGATGTGTGTGAACACACTTAGGAACGTCAGGGCATTTTTTTCCTCACTAGGAGGTTTTTTTCCTCGTGCATTATATATACACCTACCATTCTATAACTAAGTTATCTTTCCATTGTACACTAAGTAATACTACTCTCTGTTGTGTGCCTTGAGCTTCTTCTCTAAGAAGTGTGTGTTTCCCTGCAACCCTAATTCCAACAATTGGTATAGAGCAGGTTGTGTTCTCCCAAGCTTAGTTGCCAACATCGCCAGCACATGCCTGGTCATTTTCTCATATTTCAGTGAGCTTTAGTGAGCGTCAGCAGGCCTCCATTTCCATTACAGGCAGTACTGTGCATGCAAATTTATCATTTTGTGCACAAAAAAAAATGAGTGTCATTTTTTGTATAACAGGTCCCTTACAATCTTCTTTGGGTTGTGCTCTATAGCATGCGTTAGTCCCGCTTCATTTCCTCTTTTCAGGCAATTTTCATATCAAGTGCAGGCATTCGCCATGGCTGACAACAACACAAATGTGTTCAAGATGTTTACTACTGAGGATAAATTGGATGGGGACAATTACCCAATGTGGGCTTACATGACGCAACATGTTCTTGTGTCAAAGGGCGTTTAGAATGTTATGCATGGCATTGATGTACGTCCTAGTTCTGAGGATACAAGCAATGTTGAGGATGTTGCAGGTTTTGGCGGCAGGTGTTACCATATACATGTGGTTGTGATGTGTGTGAACACACTAGGACCGCCGGGGCATTTTTTCCCTCTTTAGGAGGTTTCCCCTCTCGTGCATTGTATATACGCCCATCACTCTAGGGCTATCTATCTTTTCGCTTCACACTAAGTAATACACTCTCTGTTGTGTGCCTTAAGCTTCCTTCGTCTTCTCCAAGCTCTGTGTGTTTTTTCGCAACCCTAAATCCAACAATTGGTATCAGAGTAGGTACGTCCTCCTGGGCTTAGTCGCCAGTGTTGCTAGAACACCCCTACTCATTTTCTCAGATTTCAATGAGCTTTGGCGAGCATCAACAGGTCGATAAAAAATTTGGGCAAGCTCGTAGATCTTGGTCTGCTCATAATTTCATTTAGGACTCATTTCGACCTCCATTTCCACTACAGTCAGGTCTGCACAGGCAATTTTGTTGTTTTCTGCAGGATTTTTGTCAGTTCCAATTACTACATAATAGGTCCCATATAGTCTACTATGGGTTGTGCTATATAGCACGTGCTGGTCTCACTCAGTTTCTCCTCATTTTGGACAGTTTTCACATCAGGTGCATGCATTTTCCATGGCTGACAACAACACATATGTGTTCAAGATGTCTGCTATTGAGGATAGATTGGATGGGGACAATTACCCTATGTGGGCTTACATGATGCAACATGTACTTGTATCAAAGGGAGTTTGGAACATTGTGCAGGCCATTGATGCACGTCCTAGTACTGTGGATTTAAGCGATGTTGAGGATGCTCCAGGTTTTGCTGCTAGGGTTGCTGTTGTCAGAGCTGTTTTGCCTATGGCTGAGCACGCTCATTGGGATGTAAGAGATGCGCAGGCTCATGCATTGATTGCATTGTCTCTGAAGCGCACTATCACTCCTCACATCCGTTCAGCAAAACTGCAAAACAGGCTTGGGATATTCTAGCAGGTCTTTATGCAAGCCACAATGAGGCTAAAATTGCTTTGCTGTGTAAAGAGCTGTAATCAAAGATTATGCATGAGGAAGATGAAATGGACACTTTCCTTGCTGGTGTCAAGGATGTTAATGAGAAACTAATTTCTGCAAGAGAAGTCATTTCTGACAGTTCACTTGTGCAGACTTTTCTTGATGCTTTGGCAGATTCTTATCAAACTTTTGCTAGTACTTGGAGACTTATGACCCAAGGAAATCCTGAAGTTGTCAAGTTTAATGCATTATGCACATTGTTGTTGCAAGAGTCACTTTCCAAAAAAAACAGGACTAGGCGGCGTGCAGTTGAACGGGCTTTTATTGCAGCTCAAAGAAAAGGTGGGAACAATAATGTAACCACTTCTTATGGTTTTGCTGCGAGTGCAAAACTTCTATTCTAATGCTTTTGCTGGTAGCACTTTGTCTGGCAATTCTGGTGATAAGGGAAAAAAGAAGATGCGTTGCCATTATTGTAAATCTAATGATCACTTGATCAAGTAGTGTCCAAAATTGAAGGCAAAAGGGGCTAAGAAGAAAGAGGTTGGATCCGCTACAGGGTCCAATACAAGTGCAGCGATTGTAGAGTCTTCTATCAAAGGAGATTGTGATGTTGATGTTGATGCAGAATGGGCATTTAGTGCAAAGTGCACTTATGATCCTATTGTCCATGATGCACATATGTCAGTTAGTGTAGATTCACCTGTGTGGTATTTTGACACTGGTGCTACAAAGCACGTTAGTACCTCTATTGAGTTTGTCCCTCATGGGAATACGGTGACTTGTGCCAACAATGCCTCTTATCTTGTTCAACCAGTTGGAAAGATTGTGCTACTACTGCAAATGGCAGTTCTTTCACACTTGTTGATGCATTGTATGTACCTGGGATCAAAAAGAACCTTTTGTCTGTATCTGCACTTGCTAGACTTGGTCTTGTAGTCAAATTTGTGGATGACAAATGTACAGTTCATGATCTCAGTTTTGGTGATGAAATTGTTGCATCTGGCCTTTTGTGCACTGTGTATGACAAGTGTGGACAAAATTTTGCAAATGCAATTGCAGATTCAAGGGTTCTTTCGGATGCAAAACTGTGGCATGCACATTTTGCGCATCTGAATTTTACCAGTTTGTTGCGTTTGCAGAAATCTGATATGATTGCTTCTTTGCCGCCTCTTGAAGCACCTGTCAAACATGTTTGTGAAGGCTATATTTTGTGTAAAATGCAGTGTGCTAAGATTCCAAAGGATGGATCAATTCATGCTACATGCAGATTGCAACTTGTGCATAGTGATGTTTGTGGGCCTATGCAAACTTCGTCCTCGGGAAATTACTTGTACTTCGTGACTTTCATTGATGACTACTCCAGGCATGCATGGGTGTATCCACTGAAAGCTAATTCTGAAGTGTTTATGTGCTTCAAGCAATTTCTTGCTATGGCTGAAAATGTCTCAAAATGTATTATGGGCACCCTTCGTTCTGATTGGGGGGGAGTCTATGAATTTAATGCATTTCTGGCTAGTCGTGGGATAAAACACCAATCTACAGTGCCGTATACGCCTCAGCAAAATGGTGTTGCTGAAAGGAAAAACAGGTCTCTTACGAAAATTGCATGATGTATGGTCAAGAGTCAAGCTTTACCACATTTGTTTTGGCTCGAGGCTGTCATGTGTGCCACTTACGTACTCAACAGGTGTCCTATAAAAGCATTGCAGTTTATGACTCCATATGCAGCATAGCACGATAGAAAGCCATCTATTGAGCACATCCGTGTTTTTGGCTGTTTGGCTTATGGTTTAGTTCCACAAGCGCAACACAGAAAATTGGATGATAAGGCTGTCAAATGTATTTTTGTTGGTTATAGTGCTAAAAGCAAAGGTTACAGATTGTACCATCCGCAAACAAAGCATATTTTGGTCTCACGTGATGTTATGTTCGTGGAAGATTATGTTCAGCCTTTGATGTCATGTACTAGAGATAGTAATGTAAGCTCATAGCAGATTTACAGTTTATTGCCTCTTTTCAATGGTGGAATTTTGAATGTAAATTCAAATGAGGCAAATGTACAACCTATGGGAGTTTCTAAAGATGTTACAGATCATCCTATTACTGATGCAGGTGTACATGATGTACTTGATGAGGAAAGGGCTGAAAATGAGTAGGCTAGAGGTATGCCAAAATGGCTAGTGTACACTTTGCATGATAGTAAATTGGATGCACCTTTGTCTAGTCGTACTCGTTTAGGTTCTTGCCATGCCTCTTATGCATCAGATTGTTGTGCTTTGGCTGTGTCTAGCTTATGTGATATAGAGGAACCTCTATCTTTTGATGAAGCACATAATTCAAAAAATTGAATGGCTTTCATGCGATCAGAATAATTGATATCAGAGCCATGGTGATCACGGAGAGCACGATGCCTTCGAGAGCTATGAGGTGATAGCTCGCTCGCTCGCTCTCGGTGATGGAGAGATTAAGAAAACTTGGAAGCTTTGTGAGAATGCACAAGCTCAATTGAGAGTGATGTATGCTCTTGTGGAAGCTCAAAAAGGAGTATGGAAGATTGTGTGTAAGTAAAGGTGCTGCCCTAAAAATTGTGTGCGCAACAGCACTGTTTTTAGATTCGTTTTTCTCCTTGTAGAATGCAGATATGAGAATATTGTCCGCTATGCCCATCCATTTTGACGTGGTCTACAACTTTGCAGAAGAAACTTTTTGCAAATTCCTCGCCGTTTTGCTGATATTCAGCTCAGACTAACTGTATACGGAAATTGCAGGTTTTCTGTTATCGCATAGTGTGCGAGTTTGATGCACTTTTGGAAGCACGGCAGGTGCTCAAAATTAGGTGCATAAATTCTAAGCTGAAGATGCAATTTCAGCTTGTGCAAAGCTTGTGGTTTGAGGATTTTTGGTAGATTTGGGAAACGAAGTACGAAGGCGTTTACACACCATCGAAGCGGTCTCCTGAGAGACATGGTTTTTGGAGCACACAGGTGGAGCTTCTTTCACAGGTTTCACAGGATACTTTGGTAGTGATTTTGTGCTTGGATTCATGGTCTTTGTGAATGGGCTTGCATATGGTTATGGTGCATAGTTAATGCCCATTATACATGCATTTTGGCAAGCACTTTTAAGTGATGGTGAGCTCTCTTGAGAGCATTGTTTTCGCATTGATCAAGTTTCCAGATTGCAACTCTTTTGATGCTTGCTTATGTGCGGTCACTCTGTTGATGTACGTTGAGTGCGGATTGCCATTGTATGTGAAAATGTGGAGCCATTTTGTCATTTCTACTCGTTGGTATTGAGTAGTGTTATGGTTTATGGTAGAAATGGTACTTGAGTTTTTGCTCAGTTTTCAAGTGAAACTCTGCCGGATTTTTCCCAGTTTCTCGCCATGGTTTATGTGTATTGGCATTTTGTTCTCTGATGATATAGTGGTCGATATATTTTCATTTTGACAGCGATCAAGTGTTTACTCTCACTTTTGATAGATTTTGTCAGTTTAGACACAGTTTAGTGTTCTTGTACACACTCTCGCAAGAGTGAGGATTTGCGTATGCTTGTGTAGCTAAGATACAGGCTAGTCACAAGTTTCACAGGTTTTTGC
Source organism: Adiantum capillus-veneris (assembly GCF_014529385.1). Taxonomy (NCBI): domain Eukaryota; kingdom Viridiplantae; phylum Streptophyta; class Polypodiopsida; order Polypodiales; family Pteridaceae; genus Adiantum; species Adiantum capillus-veneris. The sequence goes on from NC_140931.1 coordinate 88,702,671, forward strand.
AGATTTCTATAGGCAGTTTCTCTTGTGGGACGCATTTTGAGTTGGTTTTCTCTCTACTTGCATATATGGTTATGTGCTTTACGCTCAGTTGAGCAGTTTGTCCTAGTTTATCCTTGCAGAGTTTGCAGATTGTGGCATTGTTTTATGCTTATATGAGCATCGATTTTGATGCAATTGATCATGCTTTTGAGCATTGTGTAGTGGTCATGTTACCTCCCACTTTGTTTGCCATAGTTTTGGCACAGATATGGAGACGCTTCAGGTTAGAGGCGGTTCTCGCTCATGATCGTGACTGACATGTTGGCACTGCAGCCACGATGGGCATATTAGGCGTCGTTGCTTCAGGTGTATGAGGCAGCGGAAGAGGCAGATGCATGATGCTACTATGAGGACATATGCTAGAGAGTATGCACGTGACGGGCATGTCACTTTTTGAGTCTAGCTTGCCTTCAGACTACTTTGTGTCTTGAGATAGCACATTGTCTACGCGTTTTCTACTAGATAAGCATGCAGTTTTTCATGTGACATCATGTCGTGATTTGTTTTACTCTTTCTCTAGTCGGAGACTTGGTTGTGTGCAATTTGCTGATGGTTCAGCATATGACATAGAGGGTGCTGGAGGTGTATGCGTGTCTTTACCTAGCGGTGCATTGCTTACGCTACAAGATGTACATTATGTACCAGGACTCAATCAGAGTCTCATTTCAGTGCGTCAGTTTGCAGAGTAGTGGGCGTTGTGTACTTCTTAGAGAGAAATCTTTCTAGATGCATAGGGAATCAATGGTGATAGCTAGAGGTGCTAGGAGTATTCTGGTATACCCTTTGCATATTTCTGACACACGAGGCAGTGTAGTCTCTATGTATTTGCAGCCATGTTTGGATTGAGAGACGGGACGTGTCTCTTTTGCCGATGTGCTGCATGAAGAGCAGGTTGTGCATTTGTCTTGTGGTGACATTCACACAGACAGTGGTATCTCTTGGAATGCACAACTTGGTCAGTCATCAGTTGAGCCAGAGACCGATGCATTGTTCTATGATGCGTCTGATACGTTTGAGGGCAACAATGTCCTTCAGAAAGCTGTGTGTGATTGCAGTGGTGCTCATTTTCCAATTTTGCCGTCATTCTCAGGAGATATGCCTTTGGCAGACGATGCTAACATGGTGATGCATAGTCAGGTGATTCCTAATGAGGATGCATATGGCACTGAGGTTGCTGACAGGGATAGGTTGGCACACATAGTGCATGTTTCGTCGGCTTTCGGGTCTCTCATGTTTGACCTTTTGGTCTCGAGACCTGATCTTGCTTATGCAATTGGTGCATTTGCAGTGGGAGTTGCCAGTTGTGCGATGACTAACACTGGCATTGTGCATTGTGGAGCCATGCAGGTCGTCACTTGATACCTACATCAGGAGTGTCATTGTAGCTCTAGCCCTAGTGGTATGTATGTTGCATCCACACTAGAGCGGTTATTACAGAGTGAGCTAGTGGGCATAGGTTGAGAGTTGTCTTCTCTCACCTCTTGTATATAGTAGTTGTAGGCTAGTCTTCTCGCCACTTATCGGCACACAGTCTTTAGTGGGAGACTGTTAGGTAAAGGCGGTGTGCCTCACCGTGTTTTGCCCGAGTCCGTCGGCCAATGTCCGACCGCCCACATTTATCTCCTTATTCTTTATACATACAAAGAATAAGGAGCTCTCACTCATTCACACTGTGTACTCTCTCTCTCTCTTCCCTTGTCACCCTCCGCACAGGCACCGCATTCGCGCACTCACAGACGAAGTATCACTCCTCAAAGATGTTTCCAATTTCGGTTGAGATGAGGAAATCTCAATTCCTTGAATTGGGGTGATTGTAAGGTTTCCAGATCCTGAAACCTTAGAAATTACATAAAGCCTATCAAATTGATCTGTTTGTTAAGAAAGCAATGTAGAATTGTCCGACCATGGCAAATATTGGTATTTTTGGAACTGTAATTATGACTTTACTATGGTTAGAAATTTTTAGAACTGAATTCCGACAAAAACTCGCATAGTTATGGCCACTGGAAGTGTATACTGTTAACTAAATTAACTAAGTGAATTGTAAAGTTGGTAATCATTGCTGCAAAAGACTTTTATCATAGAACTTTCTAGATAATTAGAGATATTTTACAAATTAAGTTGTAATAGGATTGAAAATTAGCGGAAATCGATTTGGTGTATCTGGGGGCTGTGTGGGGCAATAATGAACTTGCCCAGGCTGAAATTAGTAGCAGGTGGCACTAGGGGAAGGCTGGGGGACTGCCTTGAAGTGCAAATTGCTACCAAAAACAGCCTATGAGCCCTAAAAACCTATAAATAGGTCCCCTCTCTTCACAATTCAACTCAGACTCGAAGTCCTGGCAGATTTCTCTTGCGTATAAGAGAAAACCTCTCACAAATTACTTAGAGAGCAAAAACTCTTTGTAATTAATCGAGGTAATTAGTCTAATTTTGGTTAATTAGAGAAATAGGTTAAGTTTTGATTAATTTCTCCTAATTGATCTAATAATTAAATTAATTTCTACATATTAAGCTAAAAATGATTAATTTTGGGTTGCTTTAAGAAAAAGATAGTTTTAAAGCCTAAATAATTATAGTATAATTTTAAGAGCTTTGTTATACTATGTAGAAGCCAGGGAAATTATTTCTTAATTTTCTGATCAATCTACCTAATTAATTAGGAAAAATTAGATGTTTTAATCATAAAATGAATGGGAAATTAGTTAACACACTAAGATAATTACACCGTAATTATCAAAGCTAGGAAACCTTTTTAAAAATCCAAATTAATTAGGCCATGCATAGAAAATTATTTTATCTAATTAATTACACCAAAATTGTCTATTTTTGAGTAAAAACTAAAGGGGAATACTAGATAAATTATTAGATAATTATACAGTAATTATCAAAGCTAGAAATCAAGGTAAGAAAGCCATCATAATCAGGACATGCATAGAAATTTAGTTTATCTAATTAATTAGGATAAAATTCTTTGTTTTTTAGTATAAATTGAAGGGGAAAATTGGCTAAATTACTTAAATAATTATACAACAATTATCAAAGCTAGTAATCAATGTTAAGAAGCCCTTTTAGTTAGGCCATGCACAATAAATTAGTATATCTAATTAATTAGGCCAAAATTGTCTGTTTTTTAGCATAAATTGAAGGGGGAAATAAGCTAAAGAACTTAGATAATTATATAGTAATTATTAGAGCTAGAAATCAATGTCAAAAATCCATGATAATTAGGCCATGTACAAAAAATTATTTTATCTAATTAATTAAGTTAAAATTATTTGTTTTTAGCATAAATTGAAGGGGGAAAATTAGCTAAACCACTTACATAATTATATATTAATTATCAGAGGTAGAAATCACTCTTAGAAACCTGAGATAAATAGTTCATGAATGGATAATTAGTTTAGCTTATTATCTTAGCTAATATTGTCTGATTTTGATTATAATATGGCCAGGGTAATTAGTAAATTAATTTATATAATTACATAGTAATTACCAAAGATGGAAAATAGTATTTCAAAGTCATAATAATTATCTTAAGTATAGATAAGTAGTTTAGCTAATTACTTTAGCTAATATTGCCCGATTTTGACTATAAATTGAGAGGGAAGATTAGCAAATTAATTTATATAATTACATAGTAATTACCAAATATGGGAAACAAAATTAGAAAGTGAAGATAATTATCTTCAACATAGATAATCAGTTTAGCTAATAATCTTAGCTAATATTATCTGATTTTGACTATAAATTGAGAAGAGAAATTAGTAAATCAATTTATAAGTTAGCAAGATAATTACCAAGCTTATAATACATCAAAATCCATCTAGGATAAATATCCCACAAGCAAATAAGTAATTCATAAATTACTAAAGCCAAATTAGGATATTTTTGAACAGAAATTAAATAGGAAAATTAGTAAAATAGCTCCAATAATTATGGGAGCACAATAATACTACTAGGAAGTTAAGGAAAAAATTTCTCACCCAGATATTTATTGAAGATATCTACTTAGTCCAAAAATCCTTATTTTTGGGTAAAAGAAATAAAAGAGATTATTCAATTAATTCTCTAATCAATTAAGTATCCTTTTATAAGGCTACCACTATGGCTCCAAAGAGGACCCAAGGAAATTCTCAATTCGATGAGGAAGATACGCCGCACAAAAAGGATTAGGGCCTCCCATGACCATGAGCCTGGGCCTAGTAGTAGGCCTACGGAGGAGATGTTAAGTATGGAGCATGATTTACCCTTGTAATTTTCTGTGGTAAAAGCGCACATTTGTAAGGTCCCCATTATGAGGAGAAGCCATCGTGCGTGAAGGAAAATCACTCATCGGAAACCAAAATTTTCACGGCCAAGAATCAGGGGCAACTTTAGGGGCCTTGGGGACGGAAGCCCCTGAGACTTTTTTTTCCCTCGTCGGAATATTATGGCCGGACGGCGGCCGGAAAGTGTCGAAAAATAACCACCGGTTGGCCGGTGGCCGGTGGTCGGAAGTCAATGGCCGGTGGCCGGTGGCCGGTGGCGGAATTCAAAAGCGGACTTGTCTTCTCAAGGGCGGCCACACATGGGCGGATTGGAGGGTCCGATTTGGACTTATTCGCACAAGGGCGGCTACACATGGCTGCCTCTCATAAGAGAGGGCAGCCCTTTTGGCCTATAAAAGGAGGCCATTTCTACACACATTTCATAGTGTGAAGTTGATGCAACAAGGTGAGTGTGAGGTGGTGAGAGTGAAGCAAGGCGGGAGCTCTATTAAGGGTTTAATCCCTTTGTAAACTACTTCTTCTTTTGAAGTGCTAAAGCCATTGAGTGGCTGCTTTCCCGTGGACGTAGCCCACATTGGGTGAACCACGTATATCGTGTGTACTCTCTCTCTCTCTCTCTCTCTCTCTCTCTCTCTCTCTCTCTCTCTCTCTCTCTCTACTCTATAATCTCTTATGTGTGAAATCTATCTCTCTCCATTAAGTAATCTACTCAAATATCTATTTAGCAACAATGGCAGATGAAGCATGGATTGTCCTTGATCGAAAGGCACTGGGAACAATCCGGTTAAGCTTGGCGTCAACGGTGGCCTTCAATGTTTCGGAGATGAAGACCACGGAGGACTTGATGAAGTCACTTGACGACTTCTACGAGAAACCATCGGCATCCAATAAGGTATTTCTTATGAAGCGCTTGCTCAATCTAAAGATGGCAGAGAATGGTTTAGTTGCAGAACACCTAAATGACTTTAACACAAACATAAGTCAACTTCGATCGGTGAAAATCAATTTCGATGACGAAGTGCGAGCTCTCCTTATACTATCATCTCTAACGGATAGTTGGGATAGCCTTGTGATGGCTGTAAGTAATTCTATTTCTGGCACAAATACTCTTAAGTTTGATGATGTTGTGGGTGTTCTCCTAAGCGAGGAAATGCGAAGAAGTACAGGAGAATCATCAAGTGCTGCACTATCAGTGGAAACAAGAGGAAGGCCTAAGGAAAGGTTCAAAAACCAAAAGGGTCGTGATCGCTCAAGGCGGAGCAAGTCACGTACAAAGTCAGTTCTTGAATGTTGGAACTGCGGCAAGAAGGGCCACGTCAAGAAGGATTGCTGGTTCAAGAAGAAGAAGGAGGCAGAGTCTCAAGACAGCAAGCCAATATTGGAGGCCAATGTGGCAGGTAAAGTAGAGCAAGATGCTCTAATTCTCTCATTAGACAATGTGTCTAATTCCTGGATAGTAGATTCCGGGGCTTCATTCCATGCGACACCACACAAGCAACATTTTCAAGACTACACCAAAGGTAATTTTGGGTATGTATACTTGGGAGATGATGAAGCTTGTGAGATTTTCGGCAAAGGTACAGTTTCTGTCAAAACTGCTGAAGGAAATGAGTGGAAGCTTAAAGATGTTAGGCACGTTCCTTCTCTTCACAAAAATTTGATCTCTACAGGACAATTGGATGATGAAGGTCACAACATTGCATTCGGAAACAAAAGGTGGAAGATGTCAAAGGGATCTTTGGTGGTTGCCAAGGGAGAAAAAGTCGGTACACTTTACTTGTGTACTGTAAGCACGCAAGCTTCAGCTTGTGCAGCAACTACAGAAGTTGACAGTGCGGTGTGGCACTACCGACTTGGGCATATGAGTGCCAAAGGAATGCGAATCCTTCAAACAAAGAAGCTTCTACCAGGTTTGAAAGAAGTGGACTTAGAGTTCTGTAAAGATTGTGTTTATGGTAAACAAAAGAGGGTAAAATTTCAAAAATCAGGAAATGAAAGAAAAAATAAAAAACTTGAGTTGGTTCATTCTGATGTTTGGGGTCATGCAAGTACACCATCACTTGGTGGCTCATTGTACTATGTAACATTCATAGACGATGCGACTAGAAAAACATGGGTTTATGTCATGAAGAATAAATCCGATGTATTTTCCATATTTCAAAGGTGGAAAGCCTTTGTGGAGAATGAAACAGGTACCAAGGTTAAATGCCTCAGATCCGACAATGGAGGCGAATATTGCAGTCGAGCTTTTGAAATCTTTTGTGCTAGCAATGGCATTAGGAGGCAAAGGACAACCCCAAGGACACCTCAACAAAATGGGATTTCGGAAAGGATGAACAGGACAATCATGGAGCGAGCACGAAGCATGGGGCTACATGCAGTCCTACCGCTTGAGCTTTGGGCGGAAGCTGTAAGTACGTATGTGTACTTAATCAACCGGTCACCCTCAACGGCATTGGATGGGGGAGTTCCAGAAGAGGCATGGACAGGTAAACCAGTGAATTATGCATTTCTCAAAGTGTTTGGGTGTGAGGCTTTCATGCTCATAGATAGAAGCCTAAGATCAAAGCTAGATGCAAAGTCCAAAAAGTGTTTCTTCATTGGCTATGGAGAAGGTGACTTTGGGTATCGCCTATGGAATCCTGAAGATGGTAAAATCTTAAGGAGTAGGGATGTAATTTTTAACGAACAAAATATGTACAAAGATTACTTGGAAAGAAAACAAACAAAAGAAACAAGTGATGAGTACATGGAGCTTGAGGACGGTGAAGACTCAAGGACTGCAAACGGTGACAATGTGCAACAACGTCAACCAAATGAGGAGCCTCAACCTATTCCCCGAAGATCTACAAGAGCAAGTAGACCTCCAAAAAGGTTTCTTCCTTCCTTCAACCATCTCTTGATCTCAGATTCTAGAGAGCCGGAATCATACGAAGAAGCTATGCAACATGAATCCAAAGAAGAATGGACGAAGAGCATGCAAGTGGAGATGGACTCACTACATCGCAACCAAACATGGGAGTTGGTTGAGTTGCCTAAAGGTAAGCGGGCACTTCAAAACAAATGGGTGTACAAGCTGAAGGAAGAAGAAGGTGGGAAGAAAAGGTACAAGTCGGCATATGGGCGCTCGAACTTTGGGATAGGTGTTCTTGAGACACGCCAGTACTGATCAGAGATACTTTAGATTGATAGTACCTTGTCTTAAGTCTAAAGATGTTTGTTTGTAAAAGAATATTTTCAATACTGCTATCAAGGGTTGTTTTAATGAATTACTGTTATGAAAGATAAAAGGAATCATTATTTTAATTGTGATAGGAACGTGGTAGCAATTAAATAACAAAGATTCATGTGTGAGTGCGGGGTGGTAAGTTTAATCAAGGACGGGTGAACTTGATTAGTCAGGTAACTATCCATCCCCGCACACCAAAAACGTCTGAAAAACTTCTCCAATTGGAAGAGGAGTTCACTAGCGGCTGTGCCCTCACATCTGTTGGGGGGGGGGGGGAGCGTTGGTTGAGGATACCTTAGCCAAATTGTGGAAGTTATAGGGCCATAATAGTTTTGTACCTTTAAAAGTTTGTCCCATTCCACTGCGAGACAAGACTAGGTCTTTGTTTAGGACTATAGACCCAAGCCATTTTCAATGGTAAAGGCCTATTCCCTGGATTTTTCTTGTTTAGAGACTCTAACTTCTATTAGACCTAGAGACCTTTCAAGAATTCCATCCCGCTTTTTGGTGTTGACGGGTTGGGGATTTCACAAGTATGTGCACAAAGGTTCTTGATCGTTTCAACATGCAGAAGTGGAAGGCTTTGAGTACTCCATTGCCTGCATATTTGAAACTTAGCAAGAATGACTGTCCCAAATCTGCTGAGGAAAAAGCTACAATGACTAAGGTTCAGCTTGTGGTAGTCTCATGTATGCCATGGTGGCTACAAGACCTGACATTGCACATGCAGTGGGAGTTGTTAGCAGATTTATGTCTAACCCTGGTAAAAAGCATTGGGATGTTGTCAAGTCGATTCTCACATACTTGAGTGGCACTGTTATGCTATGGTCGTAGAGAGTCATCCATTCAAGGATTTGTAGACAGTGATTATGCAGGCTGTGTTGACGATCGTAAATCAATAACAGGTTGAATTTACACATTTGTTGGTTATGCTATTTCTTGGAGATCCGTTCTTCAAGATTGTACATCCACTTCTACCACAGAGGCAGAGTATGTTGCATTGAGTGAGGCATGCAAAGAAGCTATTTGGCTTGCTCGCCTAGTGAAAGATCTTGGATTGGAGCAGTGTACACTAGTTCTTCATTGTGACAGCCAGAGTGCTATTGCCTTGGCTAACAATCCAGTGTTTCATTCTAGAACAAAACACGTTGATGTGCGTTATCACTTCAATCGTGAATTCTTGGCAAACAAGAGCCTTGATTTAGTGAAGATTCCTACGCCAGAGAACACAGCGGATGCACTTGCTAAAAGTCTCTCCAACCATCAATTTTAGCACTGTCGTGAGTTGATGGACATTGGGTGAAGAGTGATTCTCTTCCATTCTTGTGGTCTCCCAAATTGGCCATCAAGTGGGAGAATGTTAGGTTTAATGGCCATGTGGCTGATTGCACATCACTAACTGCTACTAACCCTAAATGTACAACTATACACTTGTGTGAGCCACTAACACTAAGTACAATGTGTATTGTGCCATAGTGCATAAGATAGAGAAGAAAGAAAGGGGGCACACAGTGTGTGTCGGCTCTCCCCCTTCAACCTGTGTGTGTGGCTATGGTGGTGCGTGTGTGAGTGTGTGTGTGTGTGTGCGTATTCATCTTCCTCTTTCGTTGGGCTCCTCTCCTTCAAAAAGGTGCTGATAGTGCCATTGGTGTTGTGAGGTAAAGCAAATGCTTCGTTTGATGGTTTGCATGGTGAAATTAAGCAGACCTAGATTGGTTTTTGGGAGCAATTTATGTGCAGATTTTGAAAGATGATGTCAGTTCATGAAGCAGATGCGAGGATTAAAAGTCTACAACAAGAAGTAAGTGAAGATTTAGCTTTTTCTTTTATAAATTTGAAGCCTGCTTCTACTGGAAGGATTTGGTTGCTATTACTGAAGTGGTCAATGCAGATTGTTTCAAGATGGATAAATTCTAGCTTGCCTCCACCCTCATGTTCGAGATAAGGTCAATGATGAAGAGCAAGGAAGTTATGATGAAGCTGTCAAAGTTGCTAAAGTAAAGAGCCACAAACTGAAGAAGAAATTGGAGTTGGGCTTGTTGAAGCCTGCAGAGTTATATATGCCTGTTGTGGTAGCAAGGTTCTATGGGCCTATTAAAGATGGTTCCAACTATTCAGCCTATTGGGATAAGGCCTATGATTGATTTTTCTCCTTTAAAGTTTCTAGTTTATGATGTGCCTATGTCGATGGATGATAAGCTGGTCAACAAGGAAGAGACTCTTGTCGAACAAAGCCTATGTGTGAGGGAAACAGCAGGTGCCAAGTTACAAGAGCAGCTTGAAGAGGTAAAAACTATATTTTTGAAGCCAATGCATGAAGAAATAGTAGAGTGTAGCCAAGGTGTTGCCCAAGATCTGAAGGTAGCTGAAGAGAGTGTGCAAAGCCAAGGTAGTGGTCAATTTTTTGTGGAGCAGTAATAGGATAAGGATGTTGATACAAAGGAGATGTTCACCCCAATTGTCTACTAGCTTTCGATGAGCACCACATGCCCCTAGATAGCTAAGCCATTCTGCAGTAGATCTTTCCTTGTTTATCCTAGCTCTCACATTTGCTCGATATCGTCGTCTCTTATATGACCTTTGTTTCTTGTTAAGGTTTTGATTTTGGTAAATGTTTGAACTCGACTCGCCTGATAGGTCTTCGCTTGTATCTTCTTCACTCTCATATAAATTACCATAGATGGTCGTACTAGGCCTTGAGTGTTCAGTTTCTATGTTATGTTGGATGGGATGTAAGTGACTTTTATTCTTCCTTATTGTCTTTATATCTAAAACGGTGTTCAATCTTTTAATTATGGCTATATTTCGTTTTAGGCTTTTCTTTGATTGGAAAAAATGAGTGCAGGAGCAAGTTGGATTGCCAAAAAAGCGCACATGGTGACATATTCTGATGAAGTTTATGATTCTTGGTTAGTGTTAACCCTCACACACATTCCTATCACCTACGACGGACGATGTATTATTTATTTGGTAGAGTCAGGTACCGGGCTTGTCGATCCAATAGGAAAAGGGTAAGAGTGATCACCGATGAGAGGCGCACTCTAACTGGAACATTCAAGGGACTAGTTGGCTAAGCATGGGCGCCCAAGTGTGAATGGGGCGAGCTCATATAAAAGTCAACTAAACCTAAAATTCACTCATTCTCTCATTTGTGCAATTGAAGAGTGCTCTTGCTCCATCTCCATCTTCTTCTTCTTCATCTCCTTGTGTGTGTGTGTGTGTGTGTGTGTGTGTGTGTGTGTGTGTGTGTGTGTGTGTGTGTGTGTGTGTGTGTATGCGTGAGAGAGACAGAGAGTGTGTGCGATCGAGCATTGCGGCGGCACGGCGGCGGTAAAGCGGTTGAGCGCGGCGCAGCGGCGGCTCCTTCTTCTTCGCGGCGAGGAATCCTCCACGACAGCAAGCGTAGAGCGGTGAGTGACACACCATCGCATCTTTGAGCTTACTAGTTTAGTCTTGTTGTGTGCTTGGAGCCATTTGTGGCTTGCACACAGTGTATCGGCAAGTTCCTTGCATTGACACGTGCGACATACGCGCACATTTTTGGCGCCGTTGCCGGGGATCACCCGCGTGACAAGCAGAAATACTCACCACAGGTGCACTCTAACTGGAACATTCAAGGGATTGGTGGCTAAGCATCGGCGCCCAAGTGTGAATGGGGCTAGCTCATATAAAAGTCAACTAAACCTCTTATTCACTCATTCTCTCATTGTGCAATTGAAGACTGCTCTTGCTCCATCTCCATCATCTTCTTCTTCATCTCCTTGTGTGTGTGTATGCGTGAGAGAGAGAGAGAGAGAGTGTGCGATCGAGCATTGCGGCGGCACGATGGCGGTGAAGCGGTTGAGCGCGGTGCAGCTGTGGCTCCTTCTTCTTCGCGACGAGGAATCCTCCACGACATCAAGCGTAGAGAGGTGAGTGACATACCATCGCCATCTTTGAGCTTACTAGTTTAGGCTTGTTGTGTGCTTGGAGCCATTTGTGGCTCGCACACAGTGTATCGGCAAGTTCCTTGCATTGACACGTGCAACATACGTACACATTTTTGGCGCCGCTGCTGGGGAATGCCATACACTAAGCTTGAATGGCACTCTGTGCTTCTTTTGTGGTGCAATTTCAATTGTAGGAAAGGTAGGGAAGGAAGGTGTGTGTGTTGAGAAGAAGGATTTTGTTTTTGCTACTGTGTATTTCTTTGTTAATGAAGTTTTCAAAGGTACAGTGTTTTCTCTCTGTGATAAGGTGTTAGTATTAAGGTTGTTAGTTATGTGTAATGCAAAGTACAGTAAGTAGGAAGTAGATCTGTGAGAGCTAATGAAGTGTGTAAATGTGTAACAGTAGGTGTATTAGTTGTAAGTAGGTAGGTAGAGTGTGTGTGCTTGCATGCAGGCCGCGGCGACCTTATCCAAACAAAATAAAAAAATTAAAGGTAGAACCGGGATCGGGAATATCTCCCTGACCCAAGCCCAAACCCAATCCCAATCTCACGCTCAAGCTCAGGCCTCAGTCGCCCTTTAAAATTACGTATTTTAGCTTCACACGTAGCTAAAAATCGACTTTTTTGAGGACCAACGGAGCTTCAAGTGACTGAACGTTGTGCTGTAAAGCACACCGCAACCCTCCGTGGGATACGTTCATTTCGAGCTATCACACACTCTAATCAAAAAAACCGATCATTAAAAAAATATAAAAAAACATTGTTTTTTTAAATGAGTGAAAACGGACTCCTAAAAAAGTAAGCAGTTAACCTTTGAGGTTATTCGCCGACGCTGGTAGGGTTCCAAAGACACATGCATCTGTGCTCTGGTCGTGTGCTAAAGATGGAGCAACTAAAAAGAATCTCGACTTACGCGAGTTCTCAATATCCACCTACCTTAGGTTCCGGGCTCTCGGCGGGGACCCAAGGTAGTACAAACCGAGACCCGAACATAGCAGCTAGTGACTCTTCCTCTGACTACGACGTCATGGAGGGTTTCCCAATGCCTAATCCCAATAGCTCAAGCCAAGACATGCATGCCATGGGCCCACGGTTCGGGCCGAGCATGCTTAGCCGCTTGAAGGAAACCTTTAGTAGAGCCACTCGCTCCGAACATGGAGCTAATGATGTAAATGAGGGGAGTGGGGAAGTAAATTCTCCATTCATGACCAACGTACACCCTATGACCTTAGAGAATGTACACATGAATACTTCATTCACTGCACCTCCTGACTCTTCAGAGCTATTCCCCTCCGATGTCATATTACCCGATGGTAGAAGCCTTGCCGAAGTGCAAGAGGTTGAGCGGTATATCATTGCGGCTAGGGAAAAGGAAGTCGAGAGCTTACGCAAGGCGGATCAACGAAGAGAGTTAAAAGCAAAAGCCCCTATGTCAATATCCTTGCTAAGAGAGCAATCGAGTGCTCCTGAATTAGCGACCATTAAGGGTCACCTCAACCCATAGAGAGCCACATTGCATCTAGCTCAAAGGACACCCCTAGCACCTCAAGCCTAGCTGGAGCGTTCTTAAGTGAGAACTGGCCGAGGATATCTACAATAGGGGTTTACGACATGAGGATATCTACAATGGCCTAGTCATTAGAGGTATCACCACTTGGGAAGCAGTCACCACCAATGCGATCCAATTGGAGGATAATTTAATGATTCAAGGAGAAAGAGTGTTTGTTGAGCCTAAATCTATTAGCTTGCAAGCATCAGGGCATCAGTCAATGACCCTAAAGCCTATTGCTAAGGAGCCAAAGATATCTGAGATGACTTTAGCAGATCTCACCAAGGCTATTCAAGAGAGTCTTAGAGACAATCGTGCTCCGCAAAACAATCATATTTATCCAAGAAGGGAGCAACAATGGTGCTCAGTATGCTATGGACCGCATAGTACAAGTGAATGCCCTACTTTTAGAGTAAAATTCAATGGGAATTGCAATGCTTGTGGAAGGTATGGTCATCAAGCTAAGGATTGCATAGTATTTAAGTGCGCGATGGCCAATAGACCAACCGTAGCATGGACGTACACACCTCGAGTGCCTACATTGATGCCAGCCCCTTGATGCCAGCCCCACCTCTTGAACAAACAGCACAACACATGGTCCCTAGGGCCCAAAATGTTGTTCAAACAACACCCTTACCACCTCCAGTGCTAGGACCGCAACCACCACATCCGAGGATCACTTCTGTGAATCAAGTGGGTTGTGAGTCATTTATTGCTTGTTTGGAAGGCTGTGAGGAAGATATAGATCCTAATATTGCCTATGGGATGGATGTGCTTGAAGAACTAAATGGAGGACTATTGGGGACAAGTCAAACCTGTATATCAAGTAGTTGCTCTTGCGGCAAGAGGCCAAAATACGAATTACACTGCTAAGAGACCACCTCTTCAATGCTATGAGTGTGGAGGTCCACATCGTGTGGCCGAGTGTCCTATTAGGCTACAAAAGAACGCCACACTAATGCAAACCAATCAAGCGAGCACGTCTACAATGCCAATACTCATGTGTAATCGATGTGGCATAGATCATTTGATTGCCCAATGTGCAAATAATCCAAATGCACCGAAGATCACGCCATTAAACTTGATTGAAGTTATCGAGGAGCCATCACAAAGTACACCTGTGGTACCAGTAAACCTACTCACATGATCGATGCTCCAAAAACAAAATTATATTCTTGAGGAAAGAGATACGGGATCAATTGCCCAATCTCAAAAAAAGAACAAAACACGACGGAAGAGATCCCAAAAAGCAGTGAAGTCAGACCCCAGTTCAAAGACTAACATAGGGACTGGTGACGACCCCGTATATACGAACGACGCTGAAGAGGGTTCTGATTCAGGTGAAACCATGGAGGCCAAAATGACCACTAAGATAGAAACCAACAAGGAAGATCTTCATGAGCCACAATGGCCAGGATCCAAGAAGAAGATAGGAACTTATCCAAACCCTACAGAGGAGATCGAGCGAGTCAAACAGTTAAGGAGTTTGGTAGAACATACCCAAAGGGATCTAGAACCAACACCTAGGGAGATCTAGATTACAGACACCGTGTTCCCTATGCAACAACAACCTCACCAAGTCCATAGACTCTTAGCAATACCTAGTGTCATCCAAGAAGAAAGTGACTTAAAGTCATGGGAAAGTGGGAGTAATCACTTCTTGATGGAAAAAATGTTTACAGAGGGACTACCTGATCCTATCGAAGAAATGGAGATCCCATCTTTCCCACGTCAAGGGACTGAAGTCCAAAAGGTGCCGTTAAACATTGCCAAATTGATGGATTTCATGTCTTCAGAAGTTAGGACCACCATCATGTCCAAACTATATAAAGACCCTGAGCTAATCTCAGCTCTTCGAGCCTTCCTCAATGGAGAACTGAAGTTTGGGCTACCACAATTTGCACAGATGGATGGAACTGGGGAGATGCCAATAGAGGAGGAACACTTAGATCCACAACCCAACCTAGATGAGAACCTTGTTATAGAAATACATGTTAACAAGTTGGGACGATACTTTGAGGGTGATGAATCGAATGCGACCATACCAATCACTACTAAGGGATTAACTATGAAGGGAATCCTTGATGGTGGCGCTGGGGTTAGCATTGTGACTAAAAATTGCTAGGAAACTATGGGAAGACCTCACCTTGTGACCACAACCATTGTAGTGAAGATGGCCAATGGGTCTATCATTAAACCTATTGGGATGCTAGAAGATCTCAAGATCAAGGTCTTTGGACATAAAATAAGGATTACCTTCATTGTTATGGATTTCTCCAAACACACTATGGCATCGGAGATGATCTTAGGACGTCCTTTCACGAGGGAAGCAAAAATGGTGCATGATTGGTCTAAAAATCATGTCTACTTGCAGTTCCAAGATTCTGTCATTCGAGTGGATCTTGTGAGGTCGAGCACATCCTCTAGGAAATAGGTTTATAATTGATCATAGATCTGACACCACAGGTCACTCGGCCCCATTGCAGTATTGTTACATGTGTAAAGTGGACACTGATGTTGGGGAAGATTCTCCTTATATGGATGTACTACCTTGGATGACTGAGTCGGACAATGTGGATTGGGTCCACCTAGCAGCAACCATAGACACTTGGATAAATAGGGGGACGACATGGGTAGCATCTAAGGGGGATGAAATTCCACCACTCATACCCTTAAATATGCTAGAAGCAATGCATATAGCTTCTGATGACCTACAAGATGAAAGTTTGATTGGCATTGGAACCAGTAGCGCCTCACAAGACTATAGCCCACACGATTTGGGGTCAGAATCATCAATTGAAATTGACTCTAAGGACGAAGAATATGAGTTAAATCTTAGTGCAAATGTGGGGATAAACCATTCAGGGCCCTAGTGGTACCCCAGATGACAATCTATCCAAGGGAGCAGAAGACACAAGAAGCGATTCATCTAGTGACTCTTCACTAGAGATCAGCCGTAATCGAAAATTAAACAAGAAGAGTAAGAGATATAAGAGGCGACGATATCGAGCAAATGTGAGTGCTAGAATAAATGAAAAGAAATCTACCGTAGAATGGCTTAATTATATAGGGACATGTGATGCTCAAGAGAAGCCAAAGTTGGGCCGTATCATAAGGAGATGACAAAATTGAGAGTTAGCTCAACAACAAAAGGAATCAGAAGTGAAATCACAGCCCACAGAACAACAGGACCCCACAAACTTACACCCTGCACCTGAACATTTCAAATCCTATACCACAGAGGAATGTAAGGTTGTGTATACAAAGGCTCAAAGAAAACCTATTGGTGGGGCAATGGAGTCTATGATAGTCCATTGATAGTTAAGGAAATAGAGTTAGCAGACCTAGGAGAAGACCTGTTTTCATTGCCCAAGATCTGACAGAGACTGAGGAGTGTG
The DNA here is from genome assembly GCF_014529385.1 of Adiantum capillus-veneris. Classification (NCBI taxonomy): domain Eukaryota; kingdom Viridiplantae; phylum Streptophyta; class Polypodiopsida; order Polypodiales; family Pteridaceae; genus Adiantum; species Adiantum capillus-veneris. The sequence goes on from NC_140931.1 coordinate 88,719,088, forward strand.
TACTTAAAGAACTTCTCAAGGAATTCAGGGATATATTTGCTTGGACATATCATGATATGAAAGGTGTTCCACCTTATGTGGTGCAACACACAATCCCCATGAATAGCATGGCTAAACCAGTTCAGCAACGACCCTACCCAATGAATCCTAAATATGCAAAAATCGTTCAAGAAGAGATTGAAAAGCTTGTGGAATGCGGATTCATATACCCTATTGAGCACTCAGATGGGTGTCTCCAATAGTGATTGTGCCAAAAAAGAATGGGAAACTCAGAGTGTGCATGGATCTCAAGAAGGTCAATGCCGCCACTAGGAGAGACCATTACCCCTTGCCATATTCAGAACATGTGCTTGAAAGAGTTGCAGGGAAGGAAGCTTATAGCTTTTTAGATGGATACTCTGGCTACAATCAAATCACAATTGCGTTGGAGGACAAAGCTACAACAGCCTTTATAACCGAATTTGGAGTGTTTGCATTTCGTGTTATGGCTTTTGGCTTAACCAATGCCCCTGCTACCTTTCAAAGATTAATAAACACTGCTTTTAGAGAATATTTGAGGGAGTTTTGTGAAGCTTTCTTAGATGACCTTTGTGTTTATTCCTCTTGGAAAGAACATCTATTATGCTTACGAAAAGTGTTTGAGAAGTGTAGATTGTATCGCATCTCCTAAAACCCTTTCAAATGCCAATTTTGGGTTAAACATGGAGTCATTTTAGGGCATATAGTGTCCAAAAATGGGATTTCCACAGATGAGAGCAAAATTAAAGCCTTTGCTGAATCGCCACCACCTGCAAACTATAAAGGAGTTCAAAGGTTGATGGGCCATGTTGGTTATTACCGACGGTTTATTTTAAACTTTGCCGAGATAGCTCGTCCTTTATACAAGCTTCTTGTTGAGTTCCAATGGACTACGGAGTGTGACCATGCTTATGAGTCATTGAAAAAGACCTTGACCAGCGCTCCTATTCTTCAAGTGCCCGATTGGAATGTAATTTTCTATGTGGATATTGATGCATCAAACTTTGCTATTGGGTGTGATCTAGCTCAACCAGGAGAACATAAACTGGACTACCCCATTAGCTTTGCAAGTCATCAATTGAATGATGCCGAGAGAAACTACAACACTACAGAGCAAGAAGGTTTAGGTATGATTTATGCAGTGAAGAAATTTCGCTACTCCCTTCTGGCCAACAAGTTTGTGTTCTATGTTGATCATCAAGCCTTGTTCTATCTAGTAAATAAACCTTGTTCCACGAGAAGAATTACACGATGGTTGTTAATTCTCTTTGAGTTTGATTTTACCATTGTGGTGAGACCTGGTAAAAGACATGTCATGGCGGATCATTTGTCTCGCATACCCAATGGTGAAGACCCTATTGGAGTTGATGATGAGTTGCCCGATACTTCTCTATTCCTAGTCGAAACCATACCTGAATGGAGTGAGAAGCTTGTGAACTTTCTAGTTAATGGTTTTCCACCCAAAGAGCTTCGTAAAGACATAGCTCAAAAACTATTAAAAGAATGTGAACCTTACTCTCTCATTGCAGGAACTCTCTACAGGCTAGGGAAGGATGATATTCTTAGACGTTGTGCCTGTGAGGATGAGTATTTATACATACTGCAAGAAGCCCACATGGGTATAGCCGGAGGACATTTCTCAAGGGAACTAATAGCTAGAAAGGTGTTTCAATCAGGCTATTGGTGGCCAACCTTATTTAAGGATGCATCACTTTTTGCAAAAGGATGTGATGAATGCCAACGTTACAAGATCACACAACGAAAGGATAGGATTCCCTTACATCCTGTTAAAGTGACTCAACCATTTGAAAAATGGGGTTTGGACTTTGTAGGCCCAATTAGTCCAGCAGCTCGTAGCACTCAATCTCGATATATTATCGTTGCCACTGACTATGTGACAAAGTGGGCGGAAGCCAGGGCGACACGTAAGGCCGATGCGAAATCAACTGCCAAGTTTCTCTTTGAGAACATTATTACAAGATTTGGTTGTCCCTTGGAGATTGTGAGTGACAATGGTACTCATTTTATAAATGGAGTAATAAAAGAACTCACTACCAACTTTATGATAGCTCACCATAAGTCCACACCTTATTATCCACAAGCAAATGGCAAAGCTAAGAGCACCAACAAGACCTTAATTTGTATCTTGACCAAAATGGTGGAAGCTCATCGCACGGATTGGGATTTAAAGCTTACATCAGCTCTATGGGCTTATCGTACTGCATACAAAGTTGTCATTAACTGCACACCATTCAAGATGGTGTATGGCCAAGAAGCGGTTATGCCATGGGAGTTTGTCGTTCCTAGTCTTCGAGAAGATTCTCAAGAAGGTTGGAATGGTAACCCCTTAGTTGAGCGATTATATATCCTTGAAAGGCTAGATGAAGAGAGGCAATTAGTTGTGCAAAATGCACTTGTGGAGAAAGATATGAGGAAGAAATGGTTTGACCGTCATCTAAAGAACAAAGATATCAACGTTGGTGATAAAGTCCTTATGTATGGAGTGCATAACGAAAAGAAAAAGTTGAAATATGCAGGAAAAAGGACCATATAGAGTATGTGAGATCACCCCACAAGGAACCATTCGTATGGAGACTCTTGATGGAGTTGAAACCATTGGATTTCTCAATGGGAGCAAATTTAAAAGATAATATGATCCTTTAAGCCAAGAGGAGCTACGTGCCATCCATACAAAAAAGGCAGCCAAGGCACAAATAGAATTGAAGAAGATACAAGCTCAAGCTGAGGCTAAGGAGCGACAACAACGCATAAGACGAAAACGAGAGGCTAACCTTGGAGTCATACATGCATTCCACGTTGAAATCGACGAGGATTGGTTGGACTCTGACACACCTCTACAATACCCTATTGAGCTAAACAGCACCTATGGAAAAGTGCTATATAATGCCTTATTGGACACGGGGACTAAATATAATCTGCTATCATATGGGGTGTGGTGTCAATTAGGGAAGCCACCTCTATCTGAGAGTATTATCCAAGTCAAGGGTTTCAACAAGAAGAAAACTTTGGTTTTTGGAATCTGGCACACTTCTGTCAGTTATGACAATGGGGTTGTAGCTCAAAACTTTTTGGTCATGCCTATTGGAACTATGGAGGGTAATATAAACCTAGGACGTACGTGGATGGTAGCGAGCAAATGCACTATTGATTGGGAGACAGGGGGTGTCACAACACAGAAACCAACTCTTAGCCCTCCACTCAAGCCATAGTCCCTGAGATATTGCCTCTTAAGGAAAGAAAACCCAAAACATTGCATATCCAAGAGGTTGAACCATATGTCCCCATAGCCCAACTCTCTAGAGCTTCAACTGATGTAGCTGAAATAAAGCTGAGACACACAAGACCCATCTCCATATAACAAAGAAAACACACAAGTGGGTCCCTAAAGCTTCTTTAGCAACCATAGCCAGTGCTAAAAGACAGGAGTCTGGTAAGAGACGTCCCATTCGCCCCAAGAAATGTTGCGTTGGATTCCTAAAACACTATTGGAAGCCCAAGGCTACTATGAAGGAAATGATCAAATCTGGGTGCCAAAACAAAAATTGTGCTCTGACTTGTCACCGGGCCCATGTGAGCTCAATCATGTGGCTCCAAAACAAATTGAAGGTCGCAGAAAGGAAAAAATCACGGAATGCTACATACCTACTCCAGAGCTAGTTTGGGTATCGAAGAAAGAACGATTTGTTCCACCTAGCTCAGGAACAGCGAAATCAAATGAAGCTTCTTGCTCTTTGTGTAGTTCCTATGCATAAATAGAAGCTTCAACACAACCTCCACCTACCATTGTACATATCCATATAAGCAAGAAAGAGTTTGCACCTCCCGTTGTAAGTTCACCACCTACAACAATGTTGCAAATAAAATCATAGGAGAGTACCTTACCACCCTTGCAACTAGATGAAACGCATAGGGCGGTCGAAAACCCATAACAACTTGGAACAATTGGTTTCAAAAGGTGATGACATCATTCCAAAAGGTATGACCTACCCAAGGAAGGGGGGAGTGTTTGTTGACATCCATCATTCACTTGCTTCCCTCTCAACCTTCCTCCCTGAATTCTTAATCTCCAATCTTAGGAAATGTATATATAAAGCCTTATACTCACAAAAACAAGATATAAAAGTAAAAGAGCAAGAGCCATAACATAAAATCATAAAAACACCTTATGCACAAGAACGCAACCCTTGTAATATGTGCACTCTAACCATCATCTATTTGCATGTACAGATATGGCTAGTACGCTAGAGTCATCCACTCCTACCTTGTGTGAGAGGTATCCTCGTTACTTTTCACAAATGTTTCACATAGTCTTTCCGATGCTTTCCTGTGAATGGGATTTGGTAGGCACGCTAGCATGTGAGAGGAATTTCAAGGAGTTAGAATGGTTGATACGTCTCTTGACCACGACTGATCCATACTTAGTAGAGAGTGTATCTCTCATTGCACAAGCCTATGCTTTTGACCAAGATAACTATAGGCGTCTAGTGACCTTCTTAGTAAACATTGGTGCCTCTGATGATGAAGAAGATTTACATGATTATACGGATGGCACATATGGTCTCACGGATGATGACTTTGTTTTTCTCGACGACGAGGATAGGGGTTTAGCCTTAGGGTTTCCCCCCAATCTCTACAATATTCTATTCCCTTAACTTTCTAGGGGGAGTGCAAATAATTAGGTTAGGGTTCCTTATGTTTTTTAATTGTGTTCAATAAGTGTTGGTATCTTTTCCCACTTATGTGTCTCCTAGAGGTATTCTTTGTGTTTCCTAGTGTGTACAGGAACGTGTTGATGTGGTAGGATTTGGACCTTCATGGAATCTTTCTCCCGTTCACACTTCAAATCAAGCACGCCTATCAACACAAATAGGTGTTTCTTGTCCATTAACATTACCCCTTATCTTTTTGCATCCATGTTTGTCTGCTTTAATTGTGATTGGTAGCATAATATTTAGTGCATTTGCTTAGTATCAAACATTAAATTAAATGTAATTTTTTGTCATAATCACTTGTCTAGGTTTAAAAATCAAGCAATCTGACTAAGCTAGTTTGACCAAGCTAGGTGTTAGAGATCTTCTCTTAATACCATGGGGAATGCCTTCCTAATAATTAATGGTTACGTAGGTTCTTAATCCGATTTAGGCAGCATTGTGTGAAATGTAATAGGGCTTTCTAGTGGGTTAATTGGAGCATTGGGCTCATGAGGACTCACATGGCTGCCAATACTACAGTGATCAGATGAAGGGAAAGGTCTGTGTGATGGGCCAGCACCATGGGATGGTAAGAGGAAGGTCAGTGTGACGAGCTAATGCCTTGAGTCTCTTCATACCATCTCCTCTGCTTGGGTGAAAAAGATGCTAAGGAGTGCTCCATGCCCCTTTGGCCATAGCCACTCATGTGTGGATGTTTGTGAATAGTGAAAAATGTGCAAAAAGATAAAGAAACAAAAAGAAAGTGAAAACATGATGACAAGCTTACATAATAAACAAATAACCTTAAAGTTAAAACCTAATTTGCTTCAAACTTTAAAAAATAACCTTTAACTACATCAATATTTTACACTTATTACTTAAACTAAACTTACAAAAAAGGCAAATATATGCTTTCATTGCAATATAACGTATTAGGTCTGCCCAATCTGGGAAAAATAAAAAACCTTTTAAATCTTAAGTGCATAAGTGAAGGGTGAGTTTAGGAAATGAAAAGACCATGCAAGTGGAAAGTCGAAAGACTTTTTGTGTCCATACAAAGAAGATATTGTGGAATGCACATTCATTCAATTGTGTTTTTCTTTTGAGTTTTATTCTATTTTAGCTCTATAGAGTGTCCTTGCAATATATAGGTGGTGAATTTTATTTTTTCGAAGCAAATTGGGTAATTAACCTTTTAATTTTTTTGAAGCCATTAGGAATACTATATAATACCACTTGTGGGGCATCACATAACTGCATGGAGGGGGGCAAGACAGTAGTGTAGAGTGTGCATGACATCACTTCTTGCACTACATTGTACATGAGAGGGAAAGCTTGTAAACAATAGCTTTGATACCCGCAACAATCCACCAGATGGCTAAAAAATACAGCCCCCATGTTTATTTCAACGCTTCTCTCACTCTCTCTCAAGGGGGAAAATGCCCAAAAACGTGCCAACTGGCACTCATGCATGCATGGTTTTCTCGTTTTATACCTTTCGATCTAAAAATATCTCAACCGATTGCTGAGTTGACTTAGTGGCAGGGTAATAAAATGTTCCTCTTGTCATTCTAGAGCTAATGACATGAACAGATTTCATGGCTCAAAATAGCAATTTCCTAAATTTTAGGAGATGCTTCCATTGGACTCTCACTGGTCATCTGACCATCTTTCACCACTGGGACCACGTCCAAAAATGCAATGTAGCTTAGTTCTCGGGTGATTTTCTCTTGGTGCCTTTATTGAGTTAATTTCCTAGTATCCACCAACTTGTTAAGTGCGGTGAGGGGACCTAAATGACTTTGAACTGAGCCAGACACCCTTTTATTACTAAGATTCCAGTGCCGACCAACTTCCCGTCTATGGGTGAAACTATTGTTTCACCCTGGCCGTACAATGTCTAGCCATTTGCAGCTTCAAAAAGAGTGTCTCAAAAATTAAATGTTAATCATCAAAAAGAAACCAACAACTAAGGTTGGCAGTTGCCATGTCCTCGTGACATACCCCCCTCTTGAAATCGCAAACATCTTTGATTGCATACCATAAGTACATGCCATTGATGATCTTGTGTTGTTAGCACTCTTTTATCATCGCATGTATCCGCAAGAAAGATGATAAGACATAAATACAAATGACTTAGTGAGACCTTCATACTTTTGTCATTTCCATCTATGATAGAAGTAAACATTGTACATTTAACATTTAAAGAACGATGCACACTTCTATTACACTAAATCCATATGTACATTTGATGTCCTAGCTCTATCATTACCCCTCCTTTGCACACGTTGTGTTGGGGTATAGGTAGGATGTAACCCAAGGGCCTCAAGGTAAAGCTGCAATACATTTGGTGACTCTGACAGTTCATGCTCTTCCATCCACTTTGCATCCATAGGTGGATAAATCTTGAACTTCACCAAATAGCATCTTGCAACCTGTCCCTTAACCTTTCTTTCCTTATGTGCCAAAATCAGACATATCTTCTGGTACACCACCCACAAAGGGTCTTAGAAGACTCACGTGAAACTCATTATGAATCTTCCAAGCGTCATGCAATTTCAGCCTGTAAGCAACGTCGCAGATCTTATCAAAAGCACTTGAAAAGGCCCATAGTAACGCATGCTGAGCTTTGGAAACAACCATTCTTTGCCCTTCATTTTCTTTAACCTTGCCTTTTCAAATCGCAAAAGTACCCAATCACCAAGTGAAAACAACCACCTTGTGCAAAGTCTTAGAATACAAATCACTTGAAAAGGAGAAACGAGTTTACATGAGATAATGAATGTAAAAAACCTGCAATTCTTTACAAAGTGATAAAATGGTGTACGTGTTTGCAATGCTCGGGTAGAATGAATGTGTTTTGAGAATTGGTCCATCTTTTTGTTGAGTCCACCTCTTTGCAAAGTAACAACATGGCCCTCCATGTTTACCTTGAACCATTGCACATCAAACAAGTCCACTTTGAATCCTTTGTAATCCACTGTGGATTTTGAAATACATGACTTCAACTACAACTGGATCTTCATCGAGACAATCATCCTCGACTAGATTGCTTGAATTTTGTTGTGACCTCGCTATCAAACATGTGTCACTTTGTGTCAACCCGCTCTACTCTAAAGTGGGTCCTTTACACCATGTTGATGTGTCCAAGTTGTACTACGATAAAACATTAAAATGAGTGTCAACAAAAAAACCACGCCACACATCAGAGATTAGAGATTTATATTAGGGCTACAACTCCAATAATATTTGCACTCCTCTTCTATCACCTATTCACCTTGTTGTTGGGTCCTTACCATGGCATCGTGCAACCAACTTAGAATCATGAATGAAGACAAGCTCTCAAGATCTTGAGGATAGAACGCTGATAGTTGTTTTTCCCATCTAAATCCATGTCATGCAGTGTGTTGCTCTTGCTTTTCTTTATCATATCAAGCAAGCCACTTCTACATCGTTGGATTGTGAAGGATGCAAAATCGATTGACCTTTACCTCCAAGTTGATGCTCATTTTCTTTTCAATGTCGGAACCCATTATCACAATCCCAGCTAAGCGCTCATCATCAATTGTCTGTCAAACCACATCATCTTCATGGGTGAACCCTAGAGAGCCACTATCCAATGTACATTGGTGACTTTGAAAGCAGCCAATCCTCTGCCATGCTTTCCTTTGGCACACCCTTTGGCACACACATCCAGTAAGCATCTTCATGAAGCACTCTGGGAAGAACATAAATCTAGAATTCACGGCACCTATTGTTTCTACTTGATCAACTATGTGCAATGAGATGCACTTGAATGTAAGCGTGGTGGTAGGAAAGTGTGTCTCAAACATGCAAACCACCTCCACAATGTTTGCTTCACATAGGGTATGGAGATAGTGTCATCACCTTTTGGAAAATCCAATGAGTTAATGTAGCAAGTTTGTAAACTATGTGACAGATGCTAGAGGACAAAGAACCCTCAATTGACATGGGCAAAATAAATATCAAAACAAGTTCAGCGTCTTACAATTGTGAAGCGTGCAACTTACTATGTTCTTCACACATTATTTTGAACCATATGTGATAGATCTTATGCCAAGCATATGACTTCAAGCTAGTGAGCTTTGCTTCCTATGTGAATGTCATTCTAAGTGAGTGTATGGAGTATTAACCCTATGTTTGATACATCCAAAGCCAATATAGTCATGCATCGTTCATATTAGAATGCCTCTAATGAAGGCATTGTGTTGATTTGCATGTCGGTCCATGTCCACTAGTTCTATGCACGTCCACAATTGTTGTAAGTCTTCAAGTGAGGAACAAAGATATACATCCATATTCGTCACTTTATACTGACCTGACACGACCAAGATTAAGAATAAGTATCCTTTCTTGGTTGCTAGCCATGGTGGACTATTGTAGTGACAATGAAAATTGTCCATACACTCTAAGATGTTGAGCAATGCCTGAATGGATTTATGCCATCCATATCCAGTTGTCCATAGTCAAACTGAAGTGCAAATTTCTTGGACCCTGAGCAAAATCCAGCCACGTATCATCAATGTGCTTCCAGGCCATACTATTGGAGAAATTCTTAGCACACTACCTGAAGATATATTCTGTTTATATCATGATGCTAGAGCAACCATTGACTTGCATTGAAAGAAGTGCTTGATGTGAGGTAAAAGAGAAAAATATGTGAGTACCTTTTGTGACACTTTTTATCCTCGAAGATTTTTTAGATATTTGTCTACTTCACACTTAATACATATCTCCATGTCTACATACTCCCCTCTGAGCAGAATGCAATCATTAAGACAAGCAAGAATAAAATAATAATCCATTCCTAAATTTTGTAGGACCTTTCTTGCATCATCTCTCAAGGCTGACATCATGTTAGTAGCTGGTTATATATGCTATTTAAGTAGCTTACATACAAAAAAACAATAATTCAGTTTCAAAAATGGTCATTTCATAATTGATGTTAATATAGTGTAGATAGTCACTTGAAAAGTTTTGTGACACTTGTGTCACTCCATCCAAACTTTGCTTGCATATTGAGGAGGACCAAGAGCGTTTTCAATATATACAGTATTATAACTCCCTTGTATAGTGGTGTGTCAGCCTCACATTTCATGTCATCATAGATAAGCCACTGTGAGTCCATGATTGTTTCAATCATTTTATCAAAATCTAGCTCTAATATTTCCTGGTTTGAATGGCGCTCCACACCATGACTCACCGAGCTTGAAGGCGCTTCAAGCATAGCTTCCATGTTTTTTGGTTGAGTGGTCATCTACTAATGCACCTTGTTGACTGTAGAATTGCTACATGATGTTCATTGTCCAAGTCCTAATAAACTAAGCACTTGTAATTTTCAATAAAAGGTAAGTCCAATAATTAAGATAAACATGTTTTACTACTAACATGAGACAATTGTTCCCACGTATTGGACGAATTGTGATTCTCAATAAATCGATCTATAATTGATGGATCGAACTTGCCATATTCATGGACATGCTACTGTGCAATGCATCATGTTCAATGCATTGTCCATTTGCATTGATTATAAGTGCATGAAACCCTTGCTGAGAGATAGGCATCTCTGTTGGATGTCACCACATCATCATTGCTCCTCATAATGCTTATGGACAAAAACTTAAACATAGAATTAATCTTAAACTTTCATGTAAATTATAAATCATAACCTAAACTGAAAAACATAAACTTATAGCCTAAATCTTAGTCAATCTTGGTGATCTTTAAAGTCATTCTTGTGAGGTTTAAAGTTCTATGTAGCTAGCTATTGTCATTTTCAACACGATTGAATGCTTAAAAGGAATAGTAGATACCCCCATTTCAAGTTACGTAATATATACAAGGATTTGGTTATGCTAATTTATTGACAAAATTTTAACATTTGGGATTTTAAAGAAAATTGGATGTGAATTGGTTGTAAATTTGGTTGTGCACATGGATTCCGTAGTTGTTAACCCTCACGGCTCACGGACACCCCATCACCTACGATGGACGCGTATTATGTATTTGGTAGAGTCAAGTACCGGGCTTGTCGGTCCAATAGGGAAAGGTAGAGTGATCGTCGATGAGAGGCGCACTTTAACTTGGACATTCAAGGGATTAGTTGGTTAAGCATGGGCGCCCAAGTGTGAATGGGGTGAGCTCCTATAAAAGCCAACTAAACCTAATTTTTACTCATTCTCTCATTTGTGCAATTGAAGAGTGCTCTTGCTCCATCTCCATCTTCTTCTTCTTCTTCACCTCCTTGTGTGTGTGTGTGTGTGTGAGAGAGAGAGAGAGAGGGAGAGTGTGTGTGCGATCGAGCATTACGAAGGCACGACGGCGGCGAAGCGGTTGAGCGCGGCACGACTGCAGCTTCTTCTTCATCGCGGCGAGGAATCCACCACGAAGGCGAGCGTAGAGCGGTGAGTGACACACCCTTTGTTTTCTTGAGCTTGCTAGTTTAGGCTTGTTGTGTGCTTGGAGCCGTTTGTGGCTCGCATACGGTGTATTGGCAAGTCCCTTGCTTCGACAGTGCGGCAAGGAGCGCACATTTTTGGCGCCGCTGCCGGGGATATGCCTTACACTAAGCTCGGTTAGCACTTTACGCTTCCTTGTGGTGCAATTTCTATCATAGGAAAGGAAGGGAAGGAGTGTGTGGAAGGTTTCTGTTTTTTGCGTTTTCTGCAATTGCTGTCAAGTTTCAATTTCTGCTATTGTCTGTGTTTTTTCAATTTCTGCAATTTCTGCATTTTCAAGTTCGGCGTTTTCAATTTCTGCAATTTTCTGCAATTTCTGCGTTTTTTTTGCATTTTCTGTCAATTTCTGCAGTTTTCTGCATTTCTGTCAATTTGCTGCAATTTCTGCGTTTTTTCTGCATTTTTTTCAATTTTTGCGTTTTTCTGCATCAAAAAAAAAATTAAAAAAAAATAATTTAAAAAAATATTTCTCAAGGAAAAAAATTTCGGAAATTAAAAACGTGAGCGAGCGCGCCCGAAATTTTTTCGAAAATAAAAAACGTGTCTCTTAAAACGGACGGGTTGGTTTGTATAAAAGGTAGATCGGGATCGGGATCATTTCCCCAAGCCCAAAGCCCAAGCCCAAGCCCAGGCCCAGGCCTCAGGCCTCAGTCTTATGATATATACTAGACTCACTCTTATATATATACCTTACTCCCTCAAGAGAGAATGAGAGCATGTGGGACAAGTCCTCCACTCTCCTCCTTTCTCTTCCCACTTGCACCCTTAGACTTTCTAGTTTGGGCCTAGTTCCCTACTGGAAATTGACAGTTTTAGGGATTTCGAGGGCATAGAGTGACCAAACGGAGGGCTGTAAAGCACGGCACGACCCTCTGACCGATACGCTCGTTTCGAGCTATCACACGGCCCATTCCACGACACGCTCTAAAAAATCTAGCAAAAAACAAACAAAAAACACGCTAAAAACTAGTCACAAGGCCTCCTAGAGCAGCTTTTTGACACCTTAGGGTATCAAAAGCACATGCACTTACGCTCTGGGCGGGTGCTAGAACACGAGCATATTGAGGGTGCCTCTGTTCATACGGACACCCATTACCCATCCACGATAAGCTCTAGACCCTCAGCGGGGACACAAGGTAGCACCACCCAAGACCCTAAAATAGCCGCTAGTGATTCCTCCTCCGACTCAGAAATCATGGAAGCATACCCTACCCAAAACACTGAGAGAGAAGGCCATGCACCTCCCGAAGCTCCACAGCCTAGTACTAGTATGTTTAGCCGTTTCATGGAAACATTAGGTAGAGCTACTCGCTCGGAACCTGAGGCAAATGAAGCACACGAAGGGGGTGGGGAAGTGGACTCTCCTTTCACATCGCACGTGGACCCCACACCCCCAAAGAGTGTCCATGTGGATATCCTACCAACTTCTTACCAAGAAGGCCCTGTTGAGCTGCCTCCTTCAGAAGTTCCCTCTAGAGTACCATTGGTGGCAAGTAAAACCACGGGGAGCAACATTGCCTCTACCTCACAAGAAACCGTTAACACGTCGACTCTAGAAGGATTGTTCATTAATGATCATTGGACATACGACCTCCACACTGAGGTGTTGACGGATCTACACTCTGGCCACGCCTACCATGTAGGATGGATAGAGATTGTACAATCCACCTCTAGTGCCACGAGCATCGAAGATCAACAAAAAATGATCTGTAATGTTATCCATGGCATTATTCAATCAGAAAGGCAAAACCGAGGGGTAAATATACTCTCAACTGGCCCCATGAGATTTCTGGATACGATCAAGGCTCAACAGCCTACTCTATCACAAATGGAGACTCCTCTAATGAGCCCCATGGACCCATCTTACGTCATTTCACCTGGGGTCTCTATGCAATCTGAGCCTCCGAGCGAAAACTTTAGCTTCCCTAACTTGGCTCAACCCTCTATCAAGGAAAACACAGTGCTCACTCCAGGGATAAGCCTAACAGAGAATGTACCGATGACATCTACGGTTAGCGCAGTGCCACTACCTAGTGTTGTAGTACCTAATATGGGGCCTCGACCATATGTGCCTCTATCCCCTTATGCACACATGGCCCCCACACCTCCAATTGTACCACTTGCTTATGCTCCTCGAGTGCCGCTCCCTAGCTCTTATCCGAGTGGACCTATGCCCGGTTATGTTCCATATCCTGCATCATCCACACATATGCCAAGACCGGTACCCGTCCCTCTCCCACATATGATTCCAAGAGTACCTCCACCGGTCCTACCTCCTCACATAGGTGACTTGGCAGCGTTTGCTCAAACCATAGGTCGATCTATCGCGGAAAATATGCGTCATGCATCTGATAGAGAGCCTAGAAGTAAGGCAGTACAAATTGCCAAACTCACGCAAAAATTCAATGGGGATGAAGATGCTAGGAAACACATTGAAGTGTTTGAACAAGTATGTGATTCCTTAGGGGAACGCAACGAACTACATAAGTGCAATGCCTTAAGCTTGACATTAAGTGGGAAGGCTGGAGATTGGTATAGGACCCTAAGGGTGGACGAGAAAACAATCTACCCTACCCTTCGAAGGTTGTTTCTAAAGGAGTACATACGAGAAGGTGTGCTTTGGGGTGTAGCATCTCAGCTACAGAAGGCCGAACGTAAGGAAGGAGAGTCAGTAAGGGACTTCATTAGTCGTCTAAAGCACTTAAACTCTCGCTGCCCTGTAAATGAGCGCTTCAACAATAACCAACAGCTTGATCGATTCATTCGAGGGTTGAGGAATGAAGGAATCTATAATGGACTAGTGATTAGAGGTATCACAACCTGGGAAGATGTCACTGCCAATGCAATCCAACTAGAGGACAACTTGATGATAGCAGGCATGAGGGTGTCTACTGACACGAGATCCACTAGCTCACAAGCCATTGAGTATGAACCCATGACTGCAAAGCCCATTGCCAATGAGCCAAAGGTATTTGAGACATTCTTGACAGACCTCACCAAGGCAATCCAAGAGTCTCTTAAGGATAATCGACCCCCTCAAAATAGTCACATGTATCCAAGAAGGGAGCAACAATGGTGTTCCATTTGCTTAGGTCCACATAGCACTAGTGAGTGCCCTACGTTTAGAGTAAAATTTAATGGAACTTGCAACGCATGTGGTAGGTATGGTCACCAAGCTAAGGATTGTTTAATGATCAAACGTATGATGGCAAATAGACCACCTGTAGCCTGGACGGATGCGCCTCGAGCTCCTGTATTGATGCCTACTCCACCTGTTGAGCAACTACCGCAACACATGGTCCCTAGACCTCAAAATGTTGTACAAGCTACACCGTTACCACCTCCTGTGCTGGGACCGCAGCCCCCGCATCCAAGAGTCGCCCCTATGAACCAAGTGGGTTGCGAGCCATCTAATGCTTATGCAGATGGTTGTGAGGAGGAAATAGACACTAGTATTGCCTACAGACTTGATACATTGGAAGAGTGTCCTATATACTACATGGAAGATTGTTGGGGACAAGTCAAGCCGGTTTATCAAGCTGCTGCTCTCGCACCCAGAGGTCAAAATATCAACACCCAGGCTAGGAGGCCACCTCTTCAATGCTACGAGTGTGGTGGACCACATCGAGTAGCGGAGTGCCCTATTAGGCTGCAAAAGAATGCTGCACAGATGCAAGTGAATCAAGGGAGCACGTCTGCAATGCCAATACTCACATGTAATCGTTGTGGCATAGATCACTTGATTGCCCAATGCCCCTATAACCCAAATGCGCCTAAAATCACACCCCTGAATTTGGTCGAAATTGCTAGTGTGACATCGCCAATACCACCCGTCGCACCCGCTTATGCGATTACACGGTCCATGCTTCAAGGGCCAGGACATATCCTCGAAGAGAGAGATACCGCGTCAATTATCCAAGCAAAGAAAAAGAAGACACGAAGGAAGAAGTCGCAAAATACGGAAAATTCAAAGCCAAGTTCCAAAACAAACATAGGAACAGGAGATGACCCCGTGTATATGAATGACCTCGAGGATGATTCAGATTCAGTCGAGACAATGGAGACTAGAACAAATACCACAAAGGGAAAGACCGACACAGAAAACCGTAACATGGAACCAAATGAAAACCGAATGAGAGAAAACCATAAAGAGCCTCTGAAAACACCACAAGTGTTTCCAAATCCAATCCAAGACCCCCAAGATAAACCGCAGGGGCAAAAAGAGAAGAATCGTAAAAAGAAGATTGGGACGTACCCAAACCCTGTAGACGAGATTAAGCAGGTGAAACATCTAAGAGGTTTAGTGGAGGAGACTCAAAGGAAACTAGAACCAGAACCCATGCATATCAAAATTCATGACACAGTGTTTCCCACGCAAGTTCATCCACCCCACATGAACCATAGACCGTTAGCCATATCTAGTATCATCCAAGAAGGGAGTGAGGACAGGACATCAGAAAGTGAGCATACACCCTTCTTGTTGGAAAGGATGTTTAACGAAGGAATACCTGATCCCATTGAGGAATATGAGATTCCATCCTCACCAGTTCCTAGTCAGGGACCTACACCCTGCAAAACGCCAATGAATGTTGCCAAACTAGTGGACTTCATGTCTTCTGAGGTCCGAACCACGATCATAGCAAAGCTGTATGGAGATCCTGAATTATTCCTTGCACTTCGAGCATTCCTTAACGGAGAGCTACGAACGGGATTACCGCAGTTTGCGCAACCAAATAGGCCTGACTCGATTATGATTGATGAGGAAAATCATGTGCAATCACTTGACTTAGATGGACACGAGTCTGTGATCGAGGTACCCATTAACGAATTAGGGCAGTATTTTGAAGGCGACGAGTCTAATGCGACCCTACCCATCACTACCAAGGGATTAACTATAAAGGGAATTCTTGATGGTGGTGCGGGAGTTAGCATCGTTACAAAAGATTGTTGGGAATCCATGGGAAAACCCCGCCTCAGTGTTACTAACATTGTGGTAAAGATGGCAAATGGTACCATAGCCAAACCTATGGGGATGCTCAAGGATCTTAAGATCAAAGTTCTAGGATACAAGGTGCGACATACGTTCATTATAATGGATTTCTCTAAACACCTTATGTCATATGAAATGATTTTAGGACGACCATTCATGAGGGAAGCACAAATGGTTCACGATTGGTCTAAAAATCATGTCTATTTGCAATTCCAAGACTCTGTCCTTAGAGTGGATTTGGTGACTGGTAAGGTACACCCCTTAGGGAGTAAAACCATTATTGATCATCGCTCTGACACCACAGTTCACTCGGCCCCACTACAATATTGTTACACTTGTAAGAAGGATACAGACATTGGCCAAGATTCTCCTTACATGGATGTGTTACCGGGTATGACGGAATCAGACAATGTGGATTGGGTCCACCTAGCATCAACCATAGACACTTGGGGAAATAGGGGGACGACCTGGGTAACACCTGAGGGGGATGAAATGCCTATACCCTTAAATATGCTACAAGCAATGCATATCGCTTCCGACAAGACTCATCCTAATGTAACGAAGAAAACATACAAGTGGGTCCCTAAAACTTCTTTAGTGACCATAGCTAGTGCTAAAAAACGGGAACCTAGTAAGAACCGTACCACTCGCTCCAAGAAAAGTAAGAAAATGTTGCGATGGATCCCTAAACGACTATTGGAAGCCCAAGGCTACTATCAAGGAAATGATCAAATCTGGGTGCCAAAACGTAGATTGTGCTCTTACCTATCACCTGACCCAAGTGAGCCCAATCCCGTAGCTCCAAAACGAATCAATGATCGTGGAAAGAAAAAAATCACCGAATGCTACACACCCGCTCCCGAGCTAGTTTGGGTACCAAAGAAAGAACGATTTGTTCCACCTAGCTCAGGAAGGGGGGAGTCCCATGAAGATTCTAGCTCATCATGTAATACATCCATAGAGGTAAAAGCTTCTACACCGCCTCCATCTATAGTAGTGGACCTCAATGAAGCTACAAAAGAATCCACACCTCCCAGTGTTCAAGAATCACCTGATGAACCACTTCAAGTTCGATCCTGGGAGAGTACCTTACCAACCTTGCAACTTGACAAGGCATCTAGGGTAATAGAAAACTACTGGCAAAAATCCTCACCTATTACCAACTGGAACAATTGGTTTCAAAGGGTGACAAGCTCATTTCAAACGGTATGATCTACCTAAGGAAGGGGGGAGTGTTTGTGGACATCCATCATTCATTTTTTTCCCTCTCAACCTTTTTCCCTGACCTCTCAATTCCAATCTTAGGGAATGTACATATAAAGCTTTATACTCACCAAAAAAAAAAAAAAAGAGCAAGAGCAATTAGCAAACGAGTATGCACAATAAAAGTCAAAACATTGACTCAGACCTACACCTGTCACATTTGGTACAGTGAAACAGAAACCTATGCCATAAAACACCTTTGATCCTCATCACTTGAGTGATGGAGGGTAGGTAAGATTAGTACGATAGGAGTGTTTCTGTTTTAGAGTTGAGTGATTAGCAAAGATCTCTTTTCCCACTGATGTGCCTCCTGGAGGTATTCCTTTTGTTTCCTAGTGTGTACAGGAGCGTGTTGCTATTGATAGGATTTGGACCTTCATGGAACCTTCAAATCAAGCGCGACCATCAACACAAACAGGTGTTTCTTGTCCATTAGCATTGCCCTTATCTTTTTGCATCCATGTTTGTCTGCTTTGATTGTGATTGGTAGCATAATATTCAGCGCATTGGCTTAGTATCAAACATTTAATTCAATGTAATCTTTTGTCATAGTCACTTGTTTAGGTGTAAAAATCAAGCAGTCCGACTAAGCTAGTTTGACCAAGCTAGGTGTTAGAGATCTTCTCTTAATACCATGGGGAATGCCTTCCTAATAAGCAATGGTTACTTAGGTTCTTAATCCGATTTAGGCAGCATTGTATGAAATATACTAGGGCTTTCTAGTGGGCTTAACACTAGTGACCTTTAGCTTAAGTATTATAAAGGGAGTTTACTAATGTGATGAGCCTGGGGAGTGTAACAATGTTATATGACCCCCCAAAGTTACAAAATTTAAATGCTGAAAATGAACAAACAAAAAATCAAAGTGCCACAATGTAAAATTTTAAGCTGGAAGAGAAATCTCAGCTTGATTTGGTACTTCACTCACATGTATTGCCTATGGTACTAGAGCCCTAGAGGTTCCCAGTGTGGGCGCTTTTCCTTGAAAAGCAAAAAACCCAAGGCATACAAAATAAGCACACACATCATAATTGAATCAATGTGAAAAGACCTTGGGGGGTCAAAGAAAAAGTAATCAGCCAGGCGATGATTTCATGAGAAATTCCTTTTATGGTAGCTTAACTACAAGGTTTTCTAGATATAGCCTCTAGTCAGCCCTCGAACATGAATACTTGGCTCTCGCGATTAAACAACTTAATTGACCACAGAAAATTAAGAAGCTTACCCATGGTATTAATATTCGATCTCTAGTGCCTTTCGACCGTCATATTAGCGACCCCAGACTTGTTTAATTTTCTACCTTTACATCTGTTTATGCATTTGATTACATTGCAATTTAATGTTCATTGCTAACAAATTGTTTGAAATTCTTTGACCAATCAATTTTTCTATCTAAAACTGCATATGCTTTTTAAGAGAATGCAATTACTGTGCCAATGTTGTTTGATTTTGCAGTGACTGAAGAAGGCTAAGGACATTCATCTCAAATGCTCTTCCACCTCGACGACCCAGCTTCAACTCAATAGCTTCCGAGGACAGAATCTACATCAGGAAGGGGGGCATGTTAACCCTCACGGCTCACGGACACCCCATCACCTACGATGGACGCGTATTATGTATTTGGTAGAGTCAGGTACCGGCCTTGTCGGTCCAATAGGGAAAGGTAGAGTGATCGTCGATGAGAGGCGCACTTTAACTTGGACATTCAAGGGATTAGTTGGTTAAGCATGGGCGCCCAAGTGTGAATGGGGTGAGCTCCTATAAAAGCCAACTAAACCTAATTTTTACTCATTCTCTCATTTGTGCAATTGAAGAGTGCTCTTGCTCCATCTCCATCTTCTTCTTCTTCTTCACCTCCTTGTGTGTGTGTGTGTGTGTGTGAGAGAGAGAGAGAGAGGGAGAGTGTGTGTGCGATCGAGCATTACGAAGGCACGACGGCGGCGAAGCGGTTGAGCGCGGCACGACTACAGCTTCTTCTTCATCGCGGCGAGGAATCCACCACGAAGGCGAGCGTAGAGCGGTGAGTGACACACCCTTTGTTTTCTTGAGCTTGCTAGTTTAGGCTTGTTGTGTGCTTGGAGCCGTTTGTGGCTCGCATACGGTGTATTGGCAAGTCCCTTGCTTCGACAGTGCGGCAAGGAGCGCACATTTTTGGCGCCCCTAAATCTCTCATTTGTGCAATTGAAGAGTGCTCTTGCTCCATCTCCATCTTCTTCTTCTTCTTCACCTCCTTGTGTGTGTGTGTGTGTGTGAGAGAGAGAGAGAGAGGGAGAGTGTGTGTGCGATCGAGCATTACGAAGGCACGACGGCGGCGAAGCGGTTGAGCGCGGCACGACTGTAGCTTCTTCTTCATCGCGGCGAGGAATCCACCACGAAGGCGAGCGTAGAGCGGTGAGTGACACACCCTTTGTTTTCTTGAGCTTGCTAGTTTAGGCTTGTTGTGTGCTTGGAGCCGTTTGTGGCTCGCATACGGTGTATTGGCAAGTCCCTTGCTTCGACAGTGCGGCAAGGAGCGCACAGTAGTACATCACCATTCTTCCTTGAGTTTTATGGCACCTAATATCCCATACAAATAAAGATGCAACGATGGGATTTTTTTTGGCGTGCACCAAAATCATAGCCATTTTCAAATTAGAGTGTATTCTCCTATATATATATATGAGATGTGATACTCGAATCATAATAATTTTATAGCTTATATAAAGCCTTCCTAATACATGTATAGTATGGCTATTAGTTAGTATTTTTCCAATAGTGCAATATGCAAGACAAGGACAAAACTATATCATGGAAACATCTCCTTAGTAGAAACATTGATAATAGGTCAATAGATTAAGGAAAATGTGATATTTTTGTCAAAAATAGAAATTGTGGTCCTAAAAAACCATAGATTATGATCAACAACCCATTAAACTTACTTTAAAAATTGCTTTGATGATTAGAATTTTTTTCTAAAGTCATTAAGATTAGATTGATCTTGCCGTTTGCTTTTCTTTGTTGAAATGCACCAGTGCATCCACTTTGGAGGCTTTCCATGACCAAATGAAAAGGAATTTTACCCATTTATTATTTTTTCTATATAGATTTGTATTTTAACTTCAAGCTTAAGTAAGCACGATAACAAATGTGACAAGTTGAGCAAGGGTATTGAATTATTTTCCAAGACACTAAAAGGGAACTTTTATGTTGTGTTAGGTGACCAAATTAGTGATAAAGGACACAAAATGGGGTCATATTAATGCTTTGATGGTGTGAAACATTGTGTACATACTCCACAAGAGATAGAAATTGAATCCATTGCTTGGGCTCCCTACTGCAATAACCTCGAAGAATATCTTCAATGACTTGGTTGAACCATTCCGTTTGTCCATCCTATTGAGAATGGTATGCACTGCTAAAGTTTAACTCTTTTCAATCACCTTGAAGAGAGAGGTCCAAAATTTTGAAGTAAATTTCACGTCCCAATTGCTTACAATCCATTTGGGAAATCCATGCAATCTAAAAATCTCATTAACTAAATGTTGGATGTAGTAAAGGTTATCTTGACTCGAATGAGATGTGCAACCTTAGTGAGTTGGTCAACAACCACCATAAGTGAGCTATATCCTCCGTTGAAGTTTACTAGAGAGTTTAATTCTCTCAACCTTAAGCCTTTGGCATGTTAAGCATTGGCAAACATAGTGTAGCACATCTACCTTTTGCACAATTTAATAGAAGCTTTTGTGCACATCATTGAGGGTCTTTGCATACTTCGGGTGTCCTGAAGTATGCCTCAACCAAGATAGCCTTACTTCGGTTAATATCCTTTGTTGCACATGACCTATCTCTGTAATAGTGAGGACATAATTTTTTGGCGAGTTCTTTTTTGGAATCCAACGAGTAGATTCTAAAAAGATTCTCTCTCTCTCTCTCTCTCTCTCTCTCTCTCTCTCTCTCTCTCTCTCTCGGGTGTGTGTGTGATGTGCCAATGGGTGTATGTGTGCTAAAAAAAAAGGAGGAAGATGGTATCACCTTTCTATCACCCAAATGTGGTAGATTGGTTATGCCATCTCTCTCTTGACTAGTTGGTCTAGAGTTCAACTCTCCTCGTCGGATAGATCTTTAACATCTTACTTTCGTATGACATTAAAATTCTCCTCTCTCTTCTTCTTCTTCTCTCTCTCTCTCTCTCTCTCTCTCTCTCTCTCTCTCTCTCTCACACACACACACACACACACACACACATTTTGAATTTATCTCTTGACATACACACCTTGATTTAACATCCATCATTTACAAATCTCTCTCTCTCTCTTTCCTCTCTCATGTACACTCCTACAAGCACATATATAAACCTGAATCATTGCACACATACACACACACACACACACACATTCTTTCAAACATCATAACCTATGTCAAGCAACAAAATAACCACCCACTACTAGAAAATGCTACAATCAAGGTTAGTCTCTACCTCACTCATGTACACTCATAAACAAGCACACAACTACACCCGAATCATTGCACACGTAGTCTTATCAAATGACATGATATACGCTGAGCAACAAGCTTAACCACCAACTTGATAAGTCTCTCTCTATTCCATCACACTTGTGTGCACTCATATATATGCACACTTGTATACAAACACAAAAAATATACCCAAATCAAAGCACACACACTCTTTTCAAACATCATGATATACATCATGCAACAAGATTAGCCATCAACCGGACAATGATACATGCACACAAATTGTTTGCAAACAAGACAATTTCAACGCTTAACATTCCATAATCCAATTTGACATTCAACAACATTGAACAACAATAAAAGGCTATCATATCAAACCCATATAAACTAATATTAAAATAATTAAAAGTAAACATCTTAAAACAACAACTACAATAAGATAGATATGGGGGGTCGATCACGCTGAGGGACATACCCGTGTTGTGCAGGTGGCCCATGCTCATCGAGTTATCCACGTTTTCCCCTTGGCATGGTAAATATGTGAATAAGAGAAGACTAAAAGATTAGCTTGTGAAAAAAAACACATAGATATACCTCCAAATGAATGAAACTAGTGATTTTCTAGCTATTTATAAAGAACCCTAAGTGACTTTACTTCCAAGATCATTCGCACCATGTCCTCCGTAAGATTTTCAAATAAAATATACTGAAAAAAAATCTCACTAAAATATTAAACACCTTTAATTGACTTGCCTTCAAAAATTAAAACATAGTGGCAAGCACATAGTACACAATACTCATCAAAAATTAAAAAATAGTATGAACAACCGGTAAGTTTTGATGTGTCATTACATAGAAAATAAGTTCATATGAAGTAATCGATACAAATTGGGATTTAGGTTCCTAGTGGCCGCAATTCTTGTGGCGGATCCGCTACTGGGGCATGTGCAAGTGGGGGACCCATGGGTAGTGTGGGAAATAGTGGCCTATAGAGTGATTGACCATGTCTTGGCCAACCTAGAGCTACAGCTAGAGGTCTACTTGAAGGTGGAGAAGATGGCACAATCGACTCCTGGTGATGTCGCAAAGACAATGGAGGTGGTTGTGGCTGTGTTGAACATGATACCTCGCCCACATGAAGAGTCGATCCTAGACCACTAGGAAGCTGCCGTTGCAATTGAACACGTGCCTAAAACAATTTGCGATCCCAGTCAATGATGATGATGCAATGTCATTGTAGATGCTTGCACTCCATTGCCAAGCCGCCACATTCTGCAAGAAAATCCAAAATTGCATCCCCAACCTTTGTTGAGGTACCTAACAACCACCTATCTACAGAAGCACAAACATTAGTGAACATTGGAATGGCAACTATCGAGCAAAGAAGTCCCCTCCTTGACTTACCGAGCAAAGAACTCACTCTCCTCCACTCCATGTCGAAATGGTGCTCCGAGGCCATCTAGCACCCATGGCAGGTCCCAGAGTGGCCCTTGGATCATGTCACTATCAAATTCAAATCCATCGTTGTCTGCTGCCACATCTCTTGCTTGATGATCATACAATGGAATGAGTGGAAGCCCTTCAATTTTACGTGTGAACATGGCTAGTAGCAAGGTCTTGACCTACAATATGGCTAATGCTTAAAACATAAATACACCAATATCTACTATGAAAGTCACAGAGAAGTGGTTAAGAACTTACTAGATCCATGAAGTCATCTATCACAACGTATGTACATGACAGCATTCAAAGAAATATGGTTCAAAGATGGAAAAATCACACAAGCGAGCCTCCTTGATGATGAGTGCCAAGTGGTCTGCTTGGCACGCCACGACTACTGGAGCCTGATTTACCCCTTGTAATTTTCTGTGGTAAAAATGCACATTTGTAAGGCCCCCATTATGAGGAGAAGCCATCGTGCGTGAAGGAAAATCACTAGCCGGAAATCAAAATTTTCACGGCCAAAATTTAGGGACAACTTTAGGGGCCGACTTTTTTTTTTTTGCTTCGCCAGAATATTATGGCCGGACGGCGGCCGGAAAGTGGTCGAAAAACGACCGATCAGTTGGCCGGTTGGCCGTTGGCCGGTGGCCAAATTCAAAAAGCGGATTTGTCTACACAAGGGCGGCCACACATGGACGGATTGGAGGGTCCGATTTGGACTTATTCACACAAGGGCGGCTACACATGGTTGCATCTCATAAGAGAGGGCAGCCCTTTTGGCCTATAAAAGGATGCCATTTCTACACACATTTCATAGTGTGAAGTTGATGCAACAAGGTGAGTGTGAGGTGGTGAGAGTGAAGCAAGGCGGGAGCTCCATTAAGGGTATAATCCCTTTGTAACCTATTTCTTGTTTTGAAGTACTAAAGCCATTGAGTGGTTGCTTTCCCGTGGACGTAGCCCACATTGGGTGAACCACGTATATCGTGTGTACTCTCTCTCTCTTTCTACTCTATAATCTCTTGTGTGTGAAATCTATCTCTCTCCATTAAGTAATCTACTCAAATATCTATTTAGCTACGTCATATTTCCTAACAACTGTGTCATCTGGTAGTAAAAAAATTTATAGCTAGAGTGAACACACTGGCAAGCTCGGTAGAGTATACATTCCATTGAGGGATGCCACCAATGTCGGCTTCAAATTTGCAATGTGTGGGAAGGTCTGCCCACACAAGCCACACCCCTCCAAGCCGTTGATCCGGTTCCATTTTGCGAGAGAGTGAGAGAGACCCAATCAAACGTTGGATCGCTTTAAATCTCTTGCAATACACAATACCATGCGAAAGAAGATTGATTGAGTGCTCAACAACCTCAAAATTGAAATTAGATGCCAAAATGTCATAAACTTACTCATAACTAATTTTTGGATCCATGAGCGGCTTTTATAGATGGTATATATCAGCAAGTACTACGAGATGTACTAGAACCACTCCGACACTTACAATTTCTGCCATTTTTGCATCAGAGTGAGCCGAACTGTGTCACATGCAAAATTTAATCAAATGTTAGGTACCATTAAAAAAACATTAAAGCATTGATTTGTGGTTGCATTTCTTACCTAGTTTACCTAGTGGAAAGGAAGCAAGTGGTTCAAGTGGCCGAACCGAAACTAGGTGGCGACCCTTACTTTGCCCAGTAGCAATGGATATGGTTCACTCAGGACCTTGGGATCTCGAACCTTGGGTTGGACTAGGCCTTCATGATTTTGAGTGTCTCACAGAGTCACCCTGCTCATAATCTGACCCCCCACCTTGCTACTCGCACCTTTCACTCTGAAACTCTTACAAGAACTCCTGAAATTATTTGATGACTGATCATCCTCTCTTCCTACCTTGTTTAGGTCTGCTACTACACTTTTTGGGCTTGGACATCCCTTGGCCATGCTAGGAGAAATGGCATTGGTGGGAAGCTAATTGATGGTGACACTTCCAATTTTTTCCTTTCCTCTAACCTTCTTGTGCAATGCTACAAGTCCCAAAAAAAGTGAAGACACTATAGCAAACCAAACCACATTAGTTGTACAAGAAAAACATAAATTACTATTGTATTCTTCAGTTTCATTTTCAAGGAACTTGCCATCCACATAGTCCAAGAACCATGGATAGTCTCTCCACATTTCCTTACCATGGAGCTTTTCTATCCAATCGTTGGGATAGATCCCGCTCTCCTCTCTCTCAGACTCTATTCACGTGTTGTTGGGATGCTTGGGGTATGGATTGAAAAGACCTATCTGAAGGCCGCCCAACCACTATCTACAAATTACAAGAGGAATAACTCCATCATTCAGAACATACAATTTTAGTCTTACATCCTAATAAAACTCTATAGTCCAATACTGTTGTGGTCAACAAGAGGGGGGGAGGCAATGGTTGAGAGGGGAGAGGGGAAGAGGGAGGGGGGAACCCATAGTCCACGCGGGGGCCTGGTGTGGTCCCTCGCGGGAACCCGCGGCTGTAGGTGGCCACATGGTGTGCCATGTGGACTGTGGGTCATCCAAAATCCATGTGGACTGCCACAAAGTTCGCAATGGTCTGCGTGACTGGCACATTGGTTCCACGTAAGCATGGCACCAGCGTTGTCGTGCGATAGCACGTCCAGAATAGGAACGGGTGATATATACTGCGATGCATGTATTTAGATGCGTGGGAACATTCTCTATAAATGTACATATGCATGCACAATATGTAAGCTAAAATTATATACGTTATCTAATAAATTATTTTGAAAGTCATTTTTCTTGCCAAGTGGAAAGAAAGCAATTGGTTCAAAATGGGTATACAAAGTCAAGTGCAAGTCAGATGGTAGTGTGGAAAGATACAAAGCGAGGCTTGTTGCTAAAGGTTATGCACAAACAAAAGGTCTTGATTATGATGAGACATTTAGTCCAGTTGCAAAGATGACAACAGTCAGATTGGTGATAGCAATGGCAAGTATGTTCGGTTGGAAGTTACGGCAAATGGATGTCGATAATGCATTCTTGAATGGTGATTTAGAAGAAGAAGTTTATATGATACAGCCAGAGGGTTATCGGGAGGGTTATCAACATCTAGAGTTTCCATATTATGTGTGTAAGTTGAAGAAAGCATTGTATGGTTTGAAGCAAGCATCTAGAAGCAAGCATCTAGAGCTTGGTGTGAAAAGATAACCAGATTCTTGAAGAAGATTGGATTTTAACAGTCTACTGCTAATCACTCATTGTTTTTGAAGGAGGTTGATGGAGAGATCGTCGTTATTGTTATCTATGTTGATGACTTGATTCTCACTGGAAGTCATGATGAGCAAATTTTGCATGTCAAGAAGAGTTTGTTGAGAGAATTCAACATGAAGGACCTTGGTGAGTTGAGATATTTCTTGGGAATTTAAATTGTCAACACTTTATCAGGAATTTGGATGATACAAAGACAATACGCGTTGGATATGCTTGAGAAGTATGGAATGACAGCGTTGCAAACCGGTTGATACACCTCTTGATCAAAATGTGAAGTTGTTTGATGATGGACATTGCATTGAGGATGTCACTATGTACCGCAAGATGGTTGGAAGCTTTATTTACTTGACAATAACAAGGCCAGATTTGAGTTATGCAGTGGGTGTTGTGAGTCAATTCATGCAAAAGCCATGTAAAAGTCATCTTGATGCAGTGAGACGGATTATGAGATATGTGAAAGCCACTGTCAGTTATGGAATGTTTTATGAAAAGAATGGGAAGCTTTGTCTTTATGGTTACACAGATGCAGATTGGGCAGGAGATTTTATGGATAGAAGATCTACAAGTGGTTATACATTTTCCATTGGCAATGGTATGATAAGTTGGAGTAGCAAGAAGCAATCAATTGTAGCATTATGAAGTACAGAAGCTGAATATCACGGAGTAGCTTTGGCATCATGTGAAGAGTCATGGTTGAGAGTACTTATGGTAGACTTTGGTTTTGACTATCTTGACATTGTCATTATATATTGTGACAATATTAGCAGCATCATGTTGGCAAAGAATCCAGTTTACCATGCTCACACTAAACACATTGAGGTACATTATCACTTCATTAGAGAAAAAGTTTTGGCAAATGAGATTGATTTGGTGTATGTGAAGACAAATGATCAAGTTGCGGATATATTCACAAAAGCTCTTGGAAAGGAGAAGTTTTGCTACTTTCGTGAAGCATTGGGAATCCATCATATGCAAGCTCATTCTGACCTTGAGGGGGAGTGTTAAAGAATATGATGTTAAAGAATATGTCCATTGTGCTATGGGCGGTCGGACACTGACTATACTATGTTGTAAATATACTTTGGATAATAGTTCAAGGAGAAGAAGAAGAGAGCAGCACGTTGAATGGTTGCTGCAAGGTAACGATTGTGTGTGTGTGTGTGTGTGTGTGTGTGTCGATGTGTGTTAGTGTGTGTGTGTGTGTGTGTGTGTGTAGTCTTCTTTCCTACCTTCTCCATCACCTGCACACTCTACATTTTATACACTTCTGATGTTCTTGATTAGGTCTGCTAAACTAGAACTGTACTTCCTTCGGATGTTGGTCAATTTACCTGAAAAGTCTTAATTCCGTCTTTGCTCCGTCAAAAGGTCAAACAAAATCCAAATTCACTTCTAAAAGAAGTTCTGGAACTCTTAAGTCAAATGGAACATCACTGTATAACCTCAGTCAAATTTTCTCTTCACTAAGCCCCAGTAGACATCCTACACGTAGGATATCTCCTGCTCTGTTTTGCCTGGATTTTTGCACTATGGATTCCCCTTGATGTGCTGAGTCCACAACTGTTTTTACTTTTTGATTTGGACACCTATAAGCTGGTCAATGGATCAGAAATCTATTCCGGCAACCTGATGTTGGTCTGATCAGCCAAATCAACTCCAATTTGGACCAAAATTGACTAGGAGGCTTGCCTTAGGCTATACAACACCCTGCTATGACCACAGTTAGTTTCTGGCTTCAATTTATTGCTTTAGACATTCTACGCGTAGCATGTCTTTTTGCTCAAAATGGCTTCAATTGCAAAGCACAGACTCCTCTTGAGGTGCTGATCACTTTGGTATGCTCAAAGCTGGAATTGAAGTGCCAGATCACCCAAAACACATCCTACGCGTAGGATGTCTTTTTGGCTTGTTGACCCCAGACTTGATCTACAGCTTCCCCTTGATGTCAGCAACCCAGTGGTATGCTTAGATTTTGGTTTGGATTTCAAAAGACCCCAATTTTAGTTGTTCTAGCCCTTTTCAGTCAAAAGTGCTAAAGTCTGCTTAGAACCCAATTTTCTCACCCAATTGAGATGAAACCCTTCCACTCAATATATCATGCAGATCATGTTCATGCAGCCATCCTATGGTTTTGGTCTTAAAATAATGCCTTGGCACAATTTGGGTAGGATGTCTAGCAATTTTTGTCTACCTGGCCTTATCCTGTCAAGATATGGTCAAGTTTCCACTTTCCAGGTGAAAATAGGGTAAAACCTACCTTCTGAACACACTGGTCAACTCAAAATTTCAAAATTTCCACCAGATTAGCCTGTAGACATCCTACGCGTAGGATGTCTCCTGGTTTAAAATTTATTTTTTTCCTGACAGAAATGCTCTTGATGCTCTGCAGCTCTGTCAGAAACACTCACAGCAACTTTTGAACTTCACTTCAGCTTTCAAACACTCTTTTGCGTCTTTTACAACCTTGTGATGAACTTAACAGCAAGTATAACATGCATGAAGTGCTCTAAATCATAAATCATGATGTCCTACTTACCCTACTCCTACTCATCATGTGAAATGGTGATAATGGTGTTTTGATTGCTTCCTGGCCTCTCTGGACTCTCAAGCTCTCCTGTCACCGCTTCTACCACTCCAACTCCTACACTTTAACTCAACTAATACCTAAAACTACATAAGTCTACCTAAGTCGAAGGATCTAGGCCAGACACACACTCCCTAGACTCCCTCTAAGACCTAGAGAGTCCTCCACCCTCTGATCCTATCTAAATGTAAAACAAGACTCTGGCAAGCCAAAGAATCCCTATCCTCAAGGACTAGTCTCGGTCACCTACCTAGGGTTTTCGTTCCCGACAGCGGTGCCAATGTTGGCGGATACATCACGACGGAGGTCAGCACAGCGAGAACTCACCTAACAAGATTTGTCAGCTGAGGACGAAGCTCAACCCGCAAGCACATGGAAGCAAGCATAGGGTGTCAATCTACACTCGACCGACTCTCGACTAATTCCTACAGAGGTCTCTACCCAATGTCTAAGCTACAGCCTTCAGGAGTACATAAGAGGAGATTTCCTACAACGCTTTCTAGAGCCAAATACCCATCAAACGATCTCGAAACGCCACAGAACTTGAAGGAGACCCTACTAACACCAGTAGGTCGCTCTCCCTAAGGTCTATGAACCAAAATCCCAACCCTAAACACCCGGTGCAAAATCACGTAGGATGTTTGGCCAAAATTTGCGGGTCATCGTTTCCGAAAACTAAAGTGCCTAATGTGTAGCTCTACTTAATGCAAACGCGTGGATATGCTGGAATGTGAAAACGGATAACGTATACTCATCGAATCACCAGATAAAGCTCGTAGGTCGAGCTCGCAAAACCGAACCGTACGCCCGCAATGTAGGTATCGGCGTGTAGCTCTCGTCGGGGGCAACACGCTTCACTTCTCCGCACTCAATTCCGACCATCGGTGCGTGCGTAGCATCAAGATGAAGCTCTCACTCTCTCTCGTACACAGTACACTCACTCACAGACTTCAACTTTTTAAAATGACAAAGGTCTTTCATTAAGGTCAAAAAGTGGTATAAATACCTTACAATCTCAAACCCTAATGTTCTAATTTAACCATCTACTCAATCTAAATGTCAAAACTGACATACAATCTGGAAGCTTCTGTAAGCCCCAATATTTACAAAGGTGAAATATCGGGTTTTCTCAATAAATGAATAATTACAAAAAATAATAATCCGTCGAGCAATCATTTTCCGTAGGGTGCGTCCAGCTTCTAACATAATGCTAAACCTAGTTTTGTCATGTTTGTTGTATTTAGCACTTCATCATTGTCCCCAAGGTTCCACTTAGTAAGAGATCCATTATTATTTTGACATGCTCCATGGCTCCGTTTGAATCCAAAGGCCTAAAGGGAACTAAGAAAACATGTATATAGTATCAATGTTGAGTGTGACTATAGAAACTTTGATGATAGGTCCGCAGAATGGCAAAAATATAACCTTTTTGTACCTATCTTTTTTGCCCCCAAAAAAATAAGTGAGGTAAAAGAAACCATATGTTTTGATCACCAACCCATTGAAGTTAACGGGGCATTTTATCTCATGTCCTACAAAAATCCCCACTCTTATTTATATGCAATCAATCGTAAGAAATGGCTATTTTAGGCAAAATATATTGGTCCATCAACTTAGAGGCTTGTTGTGACCAAGATATGATAAATGTTACAAGTTTCTCACTTTTGCCATATGTAGGAGTCCTTGAACTATAAGCTCATGAAAGGATTTTTCAAAATGAGTGGATCTACTATGATTTTGGAATTTTTTTCAAAAACCCTGAAAGGACACTTTTATGTCCTGTTAGGTTACCAGACTAGTGTCCCCAATAGTGCTTACATTTTTTTTTAAATTCCTCTTCCCATGCGGAATTGACACAACACCTTCTCATAGTTGCATCAATATTTATCAACGACTTTCGAGCATCTTGACATTCTTCATCAAACCATCTTTTGTGTGATCTATCTTTGTTGATACCATGGAGATGCTTTATGGCAAAGCATTCTTTGGAGCAAGAACAAATAACTTTCTTGAAAGCTTTCCATTTAGTTTCGAATGGTGCATCACATTGAAGCTTTGTCATCCATAACTTTTGCTCAACCATTTCACTCCACATGCAAGGTCAATGCATATGGTCCGATGGTCTGATTCTGGGTCCATTGGCCAAACATAATAACTCTTACATAATGACATCAGAGAGTAGCATATAGTCAATCACACTACCCCCATTATGTTTTCTACATGTAAATCCATTGGTTCCAATCCACAAAGATACACCATTAGCAATGAGGATATCCATGCTATTACACATGTGTAAAAGTAATTTTCCATAGTGATCCGGCTCTTTCTCATCCACCATTGAAGTAAGATCATACAAGTGAACTTCCTCCAACTCCCTTGAAATGTATCGCATATCAAATTTTTGAGTATCATGTTGCAAGATTTTTGTGCAAACATCCATATCCTTAAATACAATAACATCACCTTCATCTTTGAAATAAGAAATGTCCTCTTCTAAATCAAAAAATAGCTAATCTCTATCCATGCAAGCATAAAAAGGGGAATCATGATGAGAAATGTAGCAACCGGCTACAAAAATGGGTGCTCTTTTTGGTGTCATGATTTTCAGCTATACGTAATGTTTGTACTTGTCATCTTTCACAATTGATACAAAATCTTCCAACCTTTCTTAACGATGCATGCTACCCCTCCTTGCCTGTAAGGTCCCTCCCTAAACCCTAGAACCATTCAGAACTTTTTCAGGCTATAAAATAATTTAGAAAAAGCACGACCGACAAAGAAGTCATGCGAACAACGAGACTTTACTCCATAATGAAAAGACAAGGATATTCCGGATAAGAAATTACGTCATCCCTATATTTTTCCAAAAAGCTTAAGATTATTTTTATACTTCTTCGTCAAAAGCCACATGGAAACTGATCTAGATCGAGAACTAACAAAAAAAGGGACTAACTTGATTGAAAGATAAAGTTAAGAGATAGGATTTCAGAAGAAATTAGGGTCCAATAAGAACTGAGAAGAGAATTGGGGTCCAATAGGAATTGAGAAGAAATTGGGGTCCAATAAGAATTGAGAAGAGAAATGGGGTCCAATAGGAATTGAGAAGAAATTGGGGTCCAATAAGAATTGAGAAGAGAATTGGGGTCCAATAGAAATTTAGAAGAATTCAAAATAAGCATCCCTCTCCTTTGTAATTTTACACACATTGCTAAGCTACTTGCATACTTACCATGCTCAAGATTATGCTTAAGTAAATCAAGGTTTCCATTAAACCTTGCTCTTGCTCTCTCACTCTCTTTAAAGCCAAACCGTTGAGGGTTTTGTGAAAAAGCTCCTCTCTCCTTCCTCTTCATCCTAAATCCCTTTCCTTCTTCCTTGAGCCTCACATCTCTTCAGAAGGACTTCAACCCCACTTCCCTCTTGTTTAGAGGAAGTAATCTTCACTTATAGCAAGATTAATTAACCTAAACCATGTATTTTATTACTGGGAAGGTTTATGTGTATTATATTAGGTCTAAGCTTTAATGGCAACCTTGCCTTTAGGGTTAAGTGCTAAGGGTATCTATGCATCATTAAGTTAAACTTTAAAAGTAGATTTGCACTCTTAAGCTAAGCTTTAATGGTAACTTTGCACTTAGGTGTAAGCTTTAGTGACTACCTTGTATTTTAAGTTTAAGCTTTAATGGTAATCTCGCAATTAGGATAATGGTAATCTCGCAATTAGGATTAAGCGCTAAGAGTATCTATGCATCATTCAGTTAAGCTTCAAAGGTAGATTTGCACTCTTAAGCTAAGATTTAATGGTAACTTTGCACTTAGGTGTAAGCTTTAGTGACTACCTTGTATTTTAGGTTTAAGCTTTAATGGTAACCTGGCAATTAGGGTTGAGTGCTAAGAGTATCTATGCATCATTAAGTTAAGCTTCAAAGGTAGATTTGCACTCTTAAGGTAAGCTTTAATAGTAACTTTGCACTTAGGTGTAAGCTTTAGTGACTACCTTATATTTTAGGTTTAAGCTTTAATGATAATCTCGCAATTAAGGTTAAGTGCTAAGAGTATCTATTCATCATTAAGTTAAGCTTCAAAGGTAGATTGCACTCTTAAACTAAGCTTTAATGGTAGCTTTGTACTTAGGTGTAAGCTTTAGTGACTACCTTGTATTTTAGGTTTAAGCTTTAATGGTAACCTCACAATTAGGGTTAAGTGCTAAGAGTATCTATGCATCGTTAGTTAAGCTTCAAAGGTAGATTTGCATCCTTAAGCTAAGCTTTGATGGTAACTTTGCACTTAGGAAAAGCTTTGAAAGACAAGCTTGCAATTTAGGGTTTAGCTTCCATGGTGACCTTGTCTGTGATAAGGGTTAAGCTTCCATGGTGATCTTGTGTGATTAGGGTTTAGCTTCCATGGTGACCTTGTGTGATTAGGGTTAAGCTTCCATGGTGACCTTGTATATGATTAGGGTTAAGCTTCCATGGTGATCTTGTGTTATTAGGGTTTAGCTCCCATGGTGACCTTGTGTGATTAGGGTTAAGCTTCCATGGTGACCTTGTGTGATTAAGGTTAAGCTTCCATGGAAACCTTGTCTCATTAAAGAGAGAAAGGTTTAGTCTCATTATGGTAATCAAGCTTAGGGTTTGCATGTCTCTTTACGGTAGGAAGAATGTATGGTTATAATCCTCTCTTTCAAGCTTTAATGGAAAGCTCTAAATTCTCATTTTATCCCCAAAGCGAGCTTTAATGGAAATCTCGAAGACTCATAAATTATAGGACGACCTTCTAGCTTCCTCAATGGAAAGCTAAGCACCATAAGAAAAGAGTAGTTGTCTAAGCTCGATAGAAGTAGTTCAATTTTTGGTATTGAAGAGTATTTCCAACGTTGTCAATGTCAATTTGTTTGCAAAAACGAGATGGGGGAGATAGGGGATAACTTCGCGGATTTGATCTCCGTGTTGTTTTGAACCAAAATCTCTACAAGCTTCCATGGAGATGCCCCACGGATGGTAAAGGATTGCAAAAACCTGAGAATCGTACAAAACGAGGATTGAACTTAAAAAGTTGGCATTTTCGAAGAGACATTAACCATCAAATGTCTATGGCAAAAACTTGCTTGTATTTTCTAAATAAATTTGGCTGGTAGATAATTAATGAAAGTAGGAATTAAGGTTGATATGAACCTAGAAATTACCAACTAGGAGTTAAAAAGGAATCTCGAGAGGTGATAGGGATAGTCCATTGCAAAACATAGATTTAACTAGGAGTTTTGAAGATTGTCTGGAAATGACCGGAAACCAAGATGGATCCTCTTGGGGTCAATTTGATTGAAAGGCCAGCCCAGTGAGAGGATTCTCTTGGGGAACTTGACAGAGATTGGCCCTTTTTGGCTAGGGCAACGTAACCGGCAAGTTTGTTATACCTAGGTCATTCATGCCCGAGGGATAAGGGATGAATGGGTTTGTTTTATTTTTGCCCGGCCGTGTGAAGTACTTGCGGTTTCTTATTGAAAAATGGTCATAATCCGGGTATGGCCTGATGTCAATAGTTGGATGAGAAGGTCGTACTCACGGAGGATGATGTGAATTGAATTAAGGAAATTTGTACGATTTGGTTGCGTAAAAAGAAACTGGAAAGTCTAGGAATATAGGGGCTATCATGTGCATCTGTCATCAGATGGTGCTATACCTCTTGAAATAAAATGCTTAAGAAGGAACAATTAAATTACTCAATAAGCCTTTCCCAAACACTTAATTCAGGAAAATATTGTGAAGGTGCTGCCATTTTGATGGCTTGTAACCGATTATCTTGGTCCTGAGTAAGACAAGATGAATTGGTTGAAACTAAATGTATTGCATGATTAGTTAAGAAACTAGTTACAAGCTAATTGTAGCAGATAAAGGTAAAGAAATGAATTAAAAGTTTCTAAATAAAGATCTGGTGGGAACAACCAGATGAATCTCCCTGAACAAGGGTATGCAACAGATTGTATGCTGCTTGTTGTCTGACGATGTCTGATAGACTGTCTTCTTGATTTTGTAGTAGTTAAGTACTACCTCGGGAAGGGATTTTCATGAAATGGTTCGATGGGTGGGTAGATCCAGAGGGTCAGATGGCTGGATGTTGAATAAAATATTTATGTTAAACGCTAGGACTATGCAAGATAAAAACGGGTAAGCGGGAACGAGCGAGACCATGTAGGATTACAATACCCCTCTTCTTAGGGAAAAGCGATAACTGTCATGCCTGCTTGTTAGGAAAAAGGGGTTATCACCATGAACCAAGGGAGAACGAGAAAGCAAGATCAGATCCTCAAGTTAAAGATCAAGAGAATCAAGACTAAGGACCATGATGTCGGGTGTGGGTGACTGAAAGATGCCAAGGATGGATTAAATTATGATAAGCAGATAGTGTCGTCAAATTGATGGGATTTATCCCCTTGGGTTGGCATTCGAGATAGGCCGAAGTCCTGTCTGGGTGTCGGTCCCAAGTGGGAGGGATACCTGTAGATAGATCTACGTCGTTCCCTGGAGCAGTCTGGAAGACTGAAGGAGGTGAGTAGGGTCGAGTCTGTGTATGGCCCTCACAAGTGGTATCAAAGCCGAATTTTGGACCTTAGACCTTGGAATTTTGGATTAATGCATGAGGAAAAACAACTCCGTCTATTCTACACCCAAATTTCAGTAATATATTACAGAATGAAGTCTTGATGTTCCAATAAATTATTCAAAATTTTCCAAGATGGCTTGGGATCTGCCAGAAGAAATTCAGTGGATTATCTATGAGAGGATGGAAACTGCTACGCTAGAGCGAAGGCTCGTTATGCTGGAACATTTTAGGGAGTTCTTATTTCTAGAAACCTATACTTGTCCCTGGGATTTAAGCAAGTGGGAAGTGTGAGTAAAGTTGGAAATGAATGATATAGAAATTTGTGAAAGAATAGGTAATGCACTTGTGCGAAGACGCATGGAAGTGGCATAAATGAATGAAGACGCATGCACTTGTGCGAAGACACATGAAAGTGACATGAATGAAACTTTTATTGAGCTTTACTTGTCATTCTCCCTTAAGCTTAGTAATAAGGAGCAAGATTGGGTAAGGTAGCTACCACATGAAGAATTAATTTTTGGGACATTGACTGGAAGATTATTTTGATTAATAATGAAGAAATCCAAGAAGTTCTTGTGATTAGCCACAGATAAAGCTATAAGTATATATAGCAAGACTCGTTTTGAAATTACTGATGACTTGGAATATTCAAAAAGAATAAGTTTATAGGATAGTCGTGATAGAATGGGGATAGCCGAACCAAAGAACACGTTAGTCATGTTGAGACACCTTATCGAACTTTTCTCTCCTAAGGAAAGTTTCATTTCTACTAAGAAATAGAGAACATGTGGGTTGAATGGAGTTAGACGGTTAACCTTATGGTGACATGTACAACTATTAAATAATTTACGGATTGCAATGATGAGAGAAAGCTGGGATTGGGACCAAATAGATATAGTATGGTCCAATCTTATTTCCAGATTTTGAAAGTAAACTTCTACTTATAGCATCTAATTTGCCTCATGAAAAGATGTTTATTTATCCAAGCTAGAATTCTGTCTCAGAATTGTGCTAGTCTCTCTTGCTAAATAAAGAATATGATATTGCAAATAGTAACCATGCCACCCCGTCGAAAGCTGAGAGAACGAGTTGCCCCTACTGATGTGCTGATAACTGGCCCTGAAAGACCTGTAAACCCTTCAGAGCAAGTGTCACTTGAAGTTCTAGTAACCTTTATACCTAAAACCACGACTGTTGATGCTACTCCTCACCTAGCCTCAATTTATTCCAAGATAGATCTCAGGTCATGTTACTACCAGGTTAGGATCAAGAGGGAGACATTCCCAAGATCGCCTTAAACACCAAGTTTGGGTACTACAATTTTACAATTAGGCCTTTTGGTCTAACTAACACCCCTGCTACCTTTACTCGCGTGGTGACAGACCTCCCCGAGGAGGTCACCTAATAAAAATGTAACCTATCACGTGAGTTCAACGGAAGGGTATTTAAAGTTCTTGAAACTTACAGAAATATATATACAAAAGAGCATTATTTTTTCAAATTTTAAAAAAACTTACAGATTTTAAAAGAAAAGGGTACATTATATTCCTAACAAAATTAACAGATAAGGGGTTTTATAAACATGTCTTGAACGCACGTGATATGATAGTTTTACACATAGTGAACCCCCCGAGCAGACCTCTTCACGAAGAAGTTAGACGTATTTGTTTTGGTCTTCGCGGATGACATTTGGTTTATTCATAAGCCAAGAAGATAGTAAACAATATCTATGACAATGTTCTAGAAAGCCATTGAACCTGTTTTGAAGCTTTTAAATTTTTAATAAGGTTTTTGAAGTCCAGTAGCGAATGTCATGTCCCCTATAAATAGGAGGGATTCTACAGCAAGAAGTTTACCCCGTAGCCTATGAATCTTGAGGGCTTAGGATCCCCCAAGAAAAACTATCCAACGCATGTTGTAACCACTTCTCTTTTCGTGTTACTATCTCTTTGCGATATGTAAGCTCTTGATGTTTTGATTATAAGATGAATACAATTTTCCAACGATATGTAAGCTCGTGATGTTGTAATTTTTTTGAGAAAAGAAGATCGATCCAACCTTCTAATTTCAAGTTCTTGTGGTGCAATGAGAAGTTATTGCTGTGCATTTGACAAATAGAAAAGACATTAAATGAAACGTGTTTAAAAACTCACAAGGAATCAAGATGGGAAAGTGCAATAGATAAGCTCATAAATATCGTAGACATTTAAAACTCCGAAGAAGAATAAGAAATGAGTTAGCCAAGAACTCAAAGTTGGAATCTTTACTCAAGCCTATCATAGACAAAAGACCCTTTGCTGAAATTATTTTTTTTATTAAAAAAAAGACTAAATAGAGATGTCCTTAAGAATTTAATTAAAGAGAAGAGACTGACATTTAAAGACAAGGAAGTACGGACAATACTCAAATTTTTCAAAAAAGGGTTATTTCTTCAATTAAAGCCAAAAAGGATTACAAAGGAGGCAGGAAATAATTACAAGAGAGACAAAAAAATTTACAACTCATCAAGATCCTCTAATATATGGTCACATAACCAAGTATTGCAAGCACCGCACATATTAGGATACTCGCCCTTTAGAATGCTTCTACAAGAAACAGCTTGAGCAATTTCTCGGGTATGAGCTGAGAAAAGAAAAGGACCTCTACGAGGAAGACTCGAGGAAAATCTTGGAATGGGGGATAAACTGCACAAGCAAGAACAACCTTGCGGAGAACTCAGGATCTCGTGTCCTTTTGATGCAGTAGTATCAAGGGCCAAGCCCTAGAGCCTCTGTAACCATAGCAAGTCGGGTATTGTTGCGGAATTGGTCTTTACCCCAAAGAGTCACTCTTGTGAGATGTCGCCATGTCTTCCATATCGTTTGGTCGACACACGAATTTGGCTGAGGAAAGAGGAGATCTTTGTTTCTCTCTAAGAACTGTCTTTTAACTGCCTCATATGCACTCTGTAAGTGAGAGATGCATACAGGAAGAACCAAATCTTCTTTCCAAGACGCCATCAGATAAGAAAATGACTAAGTTACAAGAGAGTGAAGATTGCAAAAATAACAGGATAACAAGTGTTGATAAAGAAGGGATTACCAGTAGCTTATAAAGAAGAAGTAGTGTATTGAAGAAGCCACAAACGCAATGACTTATTCAAGAAGATAGCTTATTAAGAAAGTTTTTCCATGACTCCAATATTATATTAGCAGATTTTGGGATGAAGAAGTGTAAGAGAGAAGTCAAGTTGAAAGTGTTAACAAGAAGTTAAGTCGCAAGACGTATCCAAAAAGCTTCATCAATTACGTATTTTATTCGAGTTGAGGACAACTCTTTCTTTTTTTGTGGAGAGAGATGCTGCCTTCAATAGACTCAAAGACCTCTTGACCAACAGTCCTGTCCTTATCAAGCCTGACTAATTCACTCCTTAGCTCTTCTTTATCCGAGGAAGTACAAGATATTCAGGTAGATTCAAGCTCAGAATCCGAGGGAACACTTAACTAACTATACCTTAGCAGATGGTCTTCTTTACTACCTGGAAAGATTCAACCCCTAGATATTCCTCAAATGAAGTGGGAATCTCTGAGTATGGACTTTGTTACAAGTCTTCCAAAGACAACTGGAAACTATGATTCTATTTTTGTCATAGTAGATAAGCTCTCTAAGGTGGCTCATCTAATTGCAGTCAAGCAGACAGCCAACACCATCGACACAGCCCAAGTATTTGTCAAAGAGGTAGTAAGATTACATGGAATCCCTGCAAGAATCATCAGTGATCGAGATACCAAATTTACTTCTTACTTTTGGCAAGCCATGTTTCGATCTCTGGGTACCCAACTGAATCTCAGCTCAGCATATCATCCGGAGACTGATGGTCAAACTGAGCGAGTAAAGTCATTGAAGATATGCTTCGAGCATACTGCAACCAGCAGCCCCAACAATGGATCAAGTTTCTTCCCCTAGTTGAGTTTGCTTATAACTCTTC
Organism: Adiantum capillus-veneris; assembly: GCF_014529385.1. NCBI lineage: Eukaryota > Viridiplantae > Streptophyta > Polypodiopsida > Polypodiales > Pteridaceae > Adiantum > Adiantum capillus-veneris. The sequence continues at coordinate 88,758,867 of NC_140931.1, forward strand.
TCACCATCACAGCCTCGGAATGTCACCCTTTAAAGCCTTGTATGGTCAGAAATGTTTAGTCCCTCTTCGATTAGCCGATCCAGCTCTTCATGTTCTTGCCGCTAAGTCTACCCTGGAAGAGATGGATCATCAACTTCTAGTCATTAGAGACAAGAGAGCTAGTGATAGGTAGAAGAGCTACGCTAATTTAGTTCACCATTCCGTTAGAAGCTTTAGCGAATGCGAACAAGTTTTCCTCATAGTCAAACCCAAACATAGCTCCTTAAAGCTAGTGAAATTCTGTAAGCTTACATTCAGATATTATGGTCCTTTTCGAATCCTTAGAAAGATAGAAGAACGAGCCTACGAGTTAGCCTTACCACCTCACATGCGCATTCATAATGTTTTTCATATCAGCCTCCTTAAGAAATATGTTGCTGACCCTCTACATGTTTTGAATCATGATGACACCATTCTCGTCAATCAGTAAGAATTCCAAATGGAACCAGAACAAGTTCTGGAAACTAAAGAGAAGTAACTGCGGCACAAGACAATTTGAGAAGTGCTAATCAAGTGGAAGGGCTATCCGGTTGAAGATGCTTCCTGGGAAGATTGGGACCAGCTAATTACCGAATTTCCAAGTTTTGGAGGATGAGCCCATGTAATTCACCTTTTGGAATCAAATCAATATCTCCTTTTTGTCCAAACCCTTGATCATATTTTTGGTTGGTTCTTTGGAACAACTTATAATTATTCTTCAAGATATCGATGGCACTTTTGATTTAATTTTTATGCGGATGTACTCAATCGTCATATTTATGGAACTCAAGCATCTCTAGTCAGTCAATTCTTTTGAGATTCACATCGTCTATGGTGTTTTACAAGTCTAATTGTTATGATACGTGAAATATCTGATTACCAAGTGAAAGATGAGGCAGTAAGCTATAGACATGAAAGAAATAAGGATGGAGGAAATAAACTGGGTACACAAGGGAGGGGATATTGCAAGATTAATTGAAAGATCATTATGAAATCTTTTAACTATCAAGAACATGGTATAAGCTGGATGATATCAATAGAGAAACGAGTCAACGCTCAAAATGAAAAAAGTTAAAGTCTAGGTAAGAATGGTAAGATTTTTACAAAGTGTATTGAGGCTAGATAGAGAGTGAAGTGAAGAAATGATCTTCAGACCTCACAAGAGAAACACAATTAGATCACCCAAGGAAAAATACCTAGTTAAGTAAGATCACATTCAGTAATTAAAGTAACCTCGAGTCATTAAGACTTCTTTATGATTAAGACTTTTGAGTCAGCGCTAAAAATGAAAGAGAAGTGTATTATTCAAGGTCCATACCAGCTTCACTGTCCTTTAATTTAAATACCCTAAAGTTACTGACCATCTCCAATCATAAGTTGACCGAAGATCGAGTCTGTCTACTCTCTAAAGCATGTCCTGAGCTGAGGACAGCTCTTTCTTTTTGTTGGGGAGTTTGTAAGGTCTCTCCCTAAACCCTAGAGCCATTCAGAACTTTTTCAGCTTAGAAGATAATTTAAAAAAAGCAAGATCGACAAAGAAGTCATGCGAACAGCGAGACTTTACTCCATAATGAAAAGACAAGGATATTTTAGATAAGAAATTACGTCATCCCTATATTTTTTCCAAAAAGATTTAAGATTATTTTTATACATCTTCGTCAAAAGCCATGTGGGAACATATTTAGATCGAGGACTGGCAAAAAAAGGGACTAACTTGATTGGAAGATAAAGTTAAGAGATAGGATTTGAGAAGAAATTGGGGTCCAATAAGAATTGAGAAGAGAATTGGGATCCAATAGGAATTGAGAAGAAATTGGGGTCCAATAAGAATTGAGAAGAGAATTGGGGTCCAATAGAAATTGAGAAGAGAATTGGGGTCCAATAGGAATTGAGAAGAAATTGGGGTCCAATAAGAATTGAGAAGAGAATTGGAGTCCAATAGGAATTGAAAAGAGAATTGGGGTCCAATAGGAATTTAGAATAATTCAAATTGAAATAAATTCTTTGATTGAAAATTCAATTTAGAGTAAAATTCTTGAATGAGTCAAAAGTTGCAACTTTTCACTCATTCTCTCTCTAGCTTGCATTGAAGGTGAGCCCAACCACCACCCCACAGTATATACAATGTATTCTACCCACCATTTCCTATATAAGCACCCCCTCTCCTTTGTAATTTTACACACATTGCTAAGCTACTTGCATACTTACCATACTCAAGATTATGCTTAAGTAAATCAAGGTTTCCATTCAACCTTGCTCTTGCTCTCTCACTCTCTTGAAGGCCAACCCTTGAGTGTTTTGTGAAGAAGCTCCTCTCTCCTTCCTCTTCATCCTAAAGATCCCTTTCCTTCTTCCTTGAGTCTCACATATCTTCAAGAAGGAATTCAACCCCACTTCCCTCTTGTTTAGAGGAGGTAATCTTCACTTCTAGCAAGATTAATTGACCTAAACCATGTATTTTATTACTGGGAAGGTTTATGTGCATCATATTAGGTCTAAGCTTTAATGGCAACCTTGCCTTTAGGGTTAAGTGCTAAGAGTATCTATACATCATTAAGTTAAGCTTCAAAGATAGATTTACACTCTTAAGCTAAGCTTTAATGGTAACTTTGCACTTAGGTGAAAGCTTTAGTGACTACGTGTATTTTAGGTTTAATCTTTAATGGTAATCTCGCAATTAGGATTAAGCGCTAAGAGTATCTATGCATCATTCAGTTAATCTTCAAAGGTAGATTTGCACTCTTAAGCTAAGCTTTAATAATAACTTTGCACTTAGGTGTAAGCTTTAGTGACTACCTTGTATTTTAGGTTTAAGCTTTAATGGTAACCTCGCAATTAGGGTTAAGCGCTAAGAGTATGTATGCATCATTAAGTTAAGCTTCAAAGGTAGATTTGCACTCTTAAGCTAAACTTCAATGGTAACTTTGCACTTAGGTGTAAGCTTTAGTGACTACCTTATATTTTAGGTTTAAATTTTAATGGTAACCTCGCAATTAGGGTTAAGTGCTAAGAGTATCTATGCATCATTAAATTAAGCTTCAAAGGTAGATTTGCACTTTTAAGCTAAGCTTTAATGGTAACTTTCCACTTAGGTGTAAGCTTTAGTGACTACCTTGTATTTTAGATTTAAGCTTTAATGGTAACCTCGCAATTAGAGTTAAGTGCTAAGACTATCTATGTATCATTAAGTTAAGCTTCAAAGGTAGATTCGCACTCTTAAGCTAAGCTTTAATGGTAACTTTGCACTTAGGTGTAAGCTTTAGTGACTACCTTGTATTTTAAGTTTAAGCTTTAATAGTAACCTCACAATTAGCGTTAAGTGCTAAGAGTATCTATGTATCATTAAGTTAAGCTTCAAAGGTAGATTTGCATCCTTAAGTTAAGCTTTGATGGTAACTTTGCACGTAGGAAAATTTTTGAAAGACAAAATTGCAATTTAGGGTTTAGCTTCCATGGTGACCTTGTGTGTGATTAGGGTTAAGCTTCCATGGTGATCTTGTATGATTAGGGTTTAGCTTTCATGGTGACCTTGTGTGATTAGGGTTAAGCTTTCATGGTGACCTTGTGTATGATTAGGTTTAAGCTTCCATGGTGATCTTGTGTTATTAGGGTTTAGCTCCCATGGTGACCTTGTGTGATTAGGGTTAAGCTTCCATGGTGACCTTGTGTGATTAGGGTTAAGCTTCCATGGAAACCTTGTCTCATTAAAGAGATAAAGGTTTAGTTTCATTATGGTAATCAAGCTTAGGGTTTGCATGTCTCTTTACGGTAAGAAGAATGTATGGTTATAATCCTCTCTTCCAAGCTTTAATGGAAAGCTCTAGATTTCCATTTTATCCCCAAAGTGAGCTTTAATGGAAATCTCGAAGACTCATAAATTATAGAATAACCTTCTAGCTTCCTAAATGGAAAGCTAAGCTCTTACCATATACATGTGGTAGTGATGTGTGTGAACACACTAGGACTGCCGGGCCATTTTTTCCCTCTTTAGGAGGTTTTTTTCCCCGCGCATTGTATATACGCCCATCACTCTAGGGCTATCTATCTTTCCATTGCACACTAAGTAACACACTCTCTATTGTGTGCCTTGAGCTTCTTTCGTCTTCTCCAAGCTGTGTGTGTTCTCTACAACCCTAATTCCAACAATTGGTATCAGAGTAGGTCACGTCCTCCCGGGCTTAGTCGCCAGCTGCTTCAGCACACGCCTGCTCACTTTCTCTGATTTCAGTGAGCTTTGGTGAGCATTCGCAGGTCGACAAATATTTTGGGCAAGTTCGAAGAGCCTGGTCTGCTCAGATTTTTTATTTGGGCTCATTTCGGCCTCCGTTTCCACTACAGGCAGTACTGCACATGCTATTTCGTCATTTTGTGCAGAATTTCTGTCAGTGCCGTTTTCTGCATAACAAGTGCCTTATAGTCTTCTACGGTTTGTGCTATATAGCACAGGTTGTTCCCGCTCCATTTCTCCTATGTTCGGGCAATTTTCACATCGGGTGCAGCATTTACCATGGCTGACAACAACAACACAGATGTGTTCAAGATGTTTGTTGTTGAGGACAGGTTGGATGGGGCAACTACCCTATGTGGGCTTATATGATGCAACATGCTCTTGTGTCAAAGGGTGTCTGGAACATTGTGCAGGGCATTGATGTCCTGGTTCTAAGGATGTAGGCGATGTTGAGGATGTTGCAGGTCTTGTTGTAAGGATTGCAGCTGTTAGAGTTGTTTTGCCTACGGCAGAACAAGCTCGTTGGGATGTTAAGGATGCGTAGGCTCATGCATTGATTGCGTTGTCTGTGAAGCGCACCATTGTTCCTCACATCCGTTGAGCAAAATCTGCAAAACAGGCTTGGGATATTCTAACAGGTCTTTATGCAAGCCGCAATGAGGCTAAAATTGCTTTGCTGCGTAAATAGCTGGAGTCGAAGATTATGCATGAGGAAGATGATATGGACACTTTCCTTGCTAGTGTCAAGGATATCAATGAGCAACTTATTTCTGCAGGTGAAGTCATTTCAGACAGTTCTATTGTGCAGACTGTTCTTGATGCCTTACCAGATTCCTACTAGACTTTTGCTAGTACTTGGAGACTGATGACCCAAGGAAATCCTGAAGTTGTCAAGTACTAGCATTATGCACATTGTTGTTGCAAGAGTCACTTTCCAAAAAAAACAGAACTAGGCAACGTGCAGTTGAACAGGCTTTTATTGCTTCTCAAAGAAAGGGTGGTAACAATAATGCAGCCACTCCTTATGGTTTTGCTGCGAGTGGCAAAAATTCTGTTCCTAATGCTTCTACTGGTAGCACTTCGTCTGGCAATTCTGGTGATAAGGGCAAAAAGAAGATGCGTTGCCATTATTGTAAAGCCAATGATCACTTGATCAAGTCGTGTCCTAAGTTGAAGGCCAAAGAGGCTAAGAAGAAAGAGGGTGGTTCCACTACAAATGCTGGTTCCACTACAAATGCAGCCATTGTTGAGTCTTCTGTGGAAGGAGACTGTGTTGCTGATGTTGATGCAGAATGGGCTTTTAGCGCAGAGTGCACTTACAATCCTGCTGTCCATGATGCATGCTTGTCAGTTGCTACAGATTCACATGTGTGGTATTTCGACAGTGGTGCTACAAAGCACATTACCTCACATCGTGAATTGTTTACCTCTCTCGAATTTGTCCCTCATGGGAATTCAGTCACTTGTGCCAACTACGCCTCTTATCCAGTTCAGGGAGTTGGAAAGATTGTGCTCACTGCTGCTAATGGTAGTTTCCTCACACTTGTTGATGCACTTTATGTACCTGGGATCAAAAAGAATCTCTTGTCTATATCCGCACTTGCTAGACTTGGACTTGTAGTCAAATTTGTGGATGACATATGTATAGTTCATGATCTCAGTTTTGGTGATGAAATTGTTGCATCTAGCCTTTTGTGCCGTGGGCTGTATAAGCTCACTTTGTATGACAAGTGTGGACAAAATTTTGCAAATGCTGTTGCAGATTCAAGGGCTATTTCAAATGCAAAACTTTGGCATGCACGTTTTGGTCATCTGAATTTTGCCAGTTTGCTGCGTTTGCAGAAATCTGATATGGTTGCTTCTTTGCCGCCTCTTGAAGCACCTGTCAAACATGTTTGTGAAGGCTGTATTTTGGGTAAGATGCAGCGTTCTAAGTTTCCAAAGGATGGTTCAGTTCGGGCCACATACAGGTTGCAGCTTGTGCATAGTGATGTTTGAGGGCCCATGCAAACTCCGGCCTTGGGCAATTACCTGTACTTCGTGACTTTCATTGATGATTACTCCAGGCATGCATGGGTATTTCCGCTTAAAGCGAAGTCCGAAGTTTTTATGTGCTTCAAACAATTTTTGGCTATCGTTGAAAATGTCTCGAAATGTACTATGGGCACCCTCTGTTCCGATCGAGGGGGGGAGTATATGTCTCATGATTTTAATGCATTTCTGGCTAGTCGTGGGATAAAACACCAATGTACAGTGCCTTATACACCTCAGCATAGAGGAAAAACATGTCACTTACGGAAATGGCACGATGTATGGTCAAAAGTCAAGCTTTGCCGCATTCTTTTTGGCTTGAGGCCATTATGTGTGCCACTTATGTACTTAGCAGGTGTCCTACGAAAGCTTTGCAGTCTATTACTCCATATGAAGCATGGCATGATAGAAAACCTTCTATTGAGCACATGCGTGTTTTTGGCTGTTTGGCATATGCTTTGGTGCCACAAGTGCAGCGCAGAAAATTGGATGATAAGGCTGTCAAATGTATTTTTGTTGGTTATGGTGCTGAAAGCAAAGGTTACAGGTTGTATCATCCGCAAACAAAACGTATTCTGGTTTCTCGAGATGTAGTGTTTGTGAAAGATTCTGTTTAGCCCTTGCTGTCATGTACTAGAGACAGTAATGTAAGCTCACAGGACATTTATGACACTTTGTTGCCTCTTTTCAGTGGTGGAAATATGAATGTAAGTTCCAATGAGGCAAATGTACAGCCTATGGGGGTTTCTGAAAATGTTTCAGATCAGCCTATTATTGATGCAGATGTACATGATGTACTTGATGAGGAAAGGGCTTAAAATGAGCAGGCTAGAGGTATGCCAAAATGGTTGGTGCACACTTTGCGTGACAGTAAATTGGATGCACCTTTGACTAGTCGTACTCGTTCAGGCTCTCGCCATGCATCTTATGCATCAGATTGTTATGCTTTGGCTGTGTCTAGCTTACATGATGTTGAGGAGCCTTTGTCTTTTGATGAAGCATAGAATTCAGAAAATTGGATGGCTGCCATGCAATCAGAATATGATGCACTTATAGAAAATGACACATGGACTTTATGTGATTTGCCTCCTGGCAAAAAGGCCATTGGTACGAAGTGGGTTTACAAGTTGAAACGCAAGCCGGATGGTGAGATTGATCGCCATAAGGTTGCAAAAGGTTATGCATAGCAAAAAGGCATAGATTATGAAGAGACTTTTGCTCCTGCTTGTCGTATGACTACTGTGCGTTTTCTATGTGCATTGGCAGCTCATTTTGGTTGGGATGTACATCAATCAGACATTGTTACTGCTTTCTTGAATGGTGACATATTTGAGGAAGTTTATGTAACGCAGCCTCGCGGTTTTGTCATAAAAGGACAAGAGGACAAAGTGTGCAGATGTAAGAAGGCTTTGTATGGGTTGAAGCAATCTCCTCGTGCTTGGTATGAGAAAGCTGACACTCATTTGGTTAAACGAGGCTTTCGTAACAGTCCAACAGAAAGCACATTGTATGTAAAGCGTGAGAGTGATGTACTTCTCATTGTGGTTCTTTATGTTGATGATTTGCTGATCACTGGACCAAATGAGAGACATATTTCTGAATTTAAGGCTGATTTGAATGCTACTTTCAAGATGAAAGATTTGGGATTGTTGCATCATTACTTGGGTATACAGTTTAAGCAATGTGATGGTGGTATTGCCTTGTGTCAGAAAAGTTACATAGATACATTGCTATGTAATTTTGGACTTGAGGATTGCAAACCTATTGCCACTCCCATGGAAACAGGTTTGAAGTTGAGTCTACATGATGCTGGTGATCCTGCTGATGTCACTCTTTACCAAACTGCTGTTGGCCGCCTCATTTATGTATGCAACACGAGGCCAGATATTCAGTTTGCAGTCTCATAGGTCAGCAGATTTATGCATAGCCCAGGGTCTAAGCATTGGCAGGCTGTCAAGAGGATTTTCCGCTACCTTAGTGGCACTTTACATCTTGGCTTGTTTTATCCCAAGGGGGGATCATTGCCGCCAGACTTACATGCTTTTTCGGACTCAGAATGGGCTGGTTGTTTTGACAGGCGAGTGTCCACAAGTGGTTTTTGTTTCATGCTTGGCAGTTCATGTATATCATGGTTGAGCAAGAAGCAACCTACTGTGGCCACTTCCAGTTGTGAGGCTGAGTACAGGGCAGTCTTCACAGCTACGATTGAGTGTGTATGGCTCAGACGCCTTATGGCTGATTTGGGTGTTGGACAGGACACTGCCAACACTATCTATACTGACAGTCAGAGCGCATTGGTAGTTGCGAAGAACCCAGTTTTTCATGCTTGCACAAAGCACATTGAGGTGCATTACCACTATGTCAGGGAGAGGCTCTCAGCAGGAGAGATCAGCTTGGCTTATGTATCAACACAGGACAACCTTGCAGATCTTTTCACAAAGGCATTGTCTCGTGAGAAGCTTGAAGCTTTCCGCAAAGCTTTGGGCTTACTCCCCTTTGTGGATTGATCCTGTTCTCAGGGCATGGCACTTCCTTTACTCATGTGCCAGCTCTCGTTCACCGCATCACTCCAGGGGGGATTTGTTACCATATACATGTGGTAGTGATGTGTGTGAACACATTACTACCACATGTGAACACACTTGGACTGCCGGGGCATTTTTTCCCTCTTTAGGAGGTTTTTTCCCCGTGCATTGTATATACGCCCATCACTCTAGGGCTATCTATCTTTCCATTCCACACTAAGTAACACACTCTCTATTGTGTGCCTTGAGCTTCTTTCATCTTCTCGAAGTTGTGTGTGTTTCTCTGCAACCCTAATTCCAACATAAGCACCATAATAAAAGAGTACTTGTCTAAGCTCGATAGAAGTAGTTCAATTTTTGGTATTCAAGAGTATTTCTAAAGTTGTCAATTTCAAGTTTGTTTGCAAATACAAGATCGGGGATAACTTCGTGGAATTGATCACCGTGTTGTTTTGAACCGAAAACTCTACAAGCTTCCATAGAGATGCCCCAGGGATGGCAAAGGATTGCAAAAACCTGGGAATCGTACAAAACGAGGATTGAACTTAAAAAGTTGGCATTTCCGAAGAGACAGTAACCATCAAATGCCTATGGCAAAAACACGCTTGTATTTTCTAAATAAACTTGGCTGGTAGACAATTAATGAAAGTAGGAATTAAGGTTGATAAATGAATGAACCTAGAAATTACAAACTAGAAGTTAAAAAGGAATCTCGAGAGGTGATAGGGATAGCCCATTGCAAACATAGATTTAACTAGGAGTTTTGAAGATTGTCTGGAAATGACCGGAAACCAAGATGGATCTTGTTGGGGTCAATTTGATTGAAAGGCTGGCCCAGTGAGAGGATTCTCTTGGGGAACTTGACGGAGATTGGTCCTTTTCAGCTAGGGCAGCGTAACCGGCAAGTTTGTTATACCTAGGTCATTCATGCCCGAGGGATAAGGGATGAATGGGTTTGTTTTATTTTTGCTCGGTCGGGTGAGTACCCGCGGTTTCTTATTGGAAAATGGCCATAATCCGGGTTTGGCCTGATGCCAATAGTTGGATGAGAAGGTCATACTCAGGGAGGATGATGTGAATTGAATTAAGGAAATTTGTTCGATTTGGTTGCGTAAAAAGGAACTGGAAAGTTTAGGAATATAGGGGCTATCCTGTGCATTTGTCACCAGATAGTGCTATATCTCTCGAAATAAAATGCTTAAGAAGGAATAATTAAATTACTTGATGAGCCTTTCCCAAACACTTAATTCTGAGGAATATTATGAAGGTGCTGCCATTTTGATGGCTTGTAACCGCTTATCTTGGTCCTGAGTAAAGCAAGATGAATTGGTTGAAACTAAATGTGTTGCATGATTAGTTAGGAAACTAGTTACAAGCTAATTGTAGCAGATAAGGGTAAAGAAATGAATTAAAAGTTTCTAAATAAAGATCTGGTGGGAACAACCAGATGAATCTCCTTGAAAGAGGGTATGCAACAGATTGTATGTTGCTTGTTGTCTGACGATGTCTAATAGACTGTCTTCCTAATTTTGTAGTAGTTAAGTACTACGTCGAGAACGGATTTTCATGAAATGGTTCGGTGGGTGGGCAGATCCAGAGGGTCAGATGGCCGAATATTGAATAATTTCTTTATGTTAAATTCTAGGAGTATGCGGGATAAAAACGGGTAAATGGGAACGAGCGAGACCAGGTAGGATTACAAGATCCCTCTTCTTAGGGGAAAGAGATAACTATCGTGCCTGCTTGTCAGGAAAAAGGGGTTATCTCCATGAACCAAGGGAGAACAAGAAAGCAAGAGCAAATCCTCAAGTTAAAGATCAAGAGAATCAAGACGAAGGACCACGATTTCGGGTGTGGGTGACTAAAAGATGCAAAGGACGGATTAAATTATGATAAGCGGATAGAGTCGTCAAATTGATGGGATTTACCCCCTTGGGTTGGCATTCGAGATAGGCCGGAGTCATGTCTGGGTGTCGGTCCCAAGTGGGAGGGATACCTGTAGATAGATCTACGTCATTCCCTGGAGCAGTATGGAAGACTGAGGGAGGTGAGTAGGGTCGAGTCTGGGTATGGTCCTCACAGTCCTCTTTGTTGCTCGAAATTCTTTGACCACATCAATGATTGTACATTGTAATCCTCCAAGCCGTTAATCCTTTGTGTATCATGCTCCCAAGTTTCAACAAGAAGTACAACATCGGCTTTGCTTGTTAGTTCATCAATGCCAACCCCCACATTCCATGGGTATCCAGTGCAATTTCAAAAACATATTTTCAATTGTAACTTGGCTTCATAGGTCACGCATCTCTATTTTCTCAAGGGACTTGCCTCCTCCTTAGAGACATTTTCTTCGTGAGAGATATCCTTGTTTTTCTTATTCTTTTCCTCATATGCCTTGTGACACATATTTTGTTGCTTAATAGTGCGATCTTCATATACAAAACATTTTGTATCCCTCAAATAGATCCAACCATTATCAAGGATAATATTTTGTTTGGTTTCATCCGTCATGGTGCATACAATCGGCTGTTCTCCCGAGCAAAGAGCTCCTTGCTTACCCACTCTATGTGCTCCATAGGCCATAACTCCGGACATGCCAAAGTGGGTTTAATCTTCGATAACAATGGCAAGAGAAGGAGGCATCTCTAACTTCTCTTTGAGAAATCCACGAATAGCAATGTCCTTGGAACGTCGCTCTCATTCCTTCAATTCCTCCACATCCACATTCTCAACATTCTTTGTTTGAGTCATAGCTTACATGAGGAAGGAATTAGGAACCACGTTTCTACCACATACATCAGCCCAATACTTGTTTGTGCATACATTTTTAATGTTGAATACATCCCGGCTCATGGTGTCAAATTTCTCCTCTTTCGATACATAGTCATGCTCTACTTTGCTCATGAGCTCCTTCAAAGCATTCAAGTCCATAAGAGAGCGTTTACATTCCTTGACTTCCTCTTCAAGTTGCATCAAACATGTTGTTTGCATCTCAACGTCCTCTTGAGATTCTCATTCTCAACCACAAGAACCCTTAGCGTGTCATTCTTCATTGCAAGTGCCCATAAGTCTTCATCTTGTTTGTTTACGGTTTCTTGCAACGATACCAAGTCCGCCATGATCATGGTTTTCAATGTCATTGGTTGAGTGGTTGTGTTGTTATCTCCACACTTAAGAGATTTTGGATCATTTTCTACAATGGTTGTGGACCTTGTTGAAGAAGAAGAACCCTTGCGAGTGCCAGAAGACATTGTATGTAAAACAAGAGATGAGAGACAACTTTCTTGAACCTGTTCACTTCAAAAATGCTGCTACAAAAATGACTTCCATAACTCTGAAATTTTTTGTTTTTGCATCAATACGTAGAGGGCGTTGTGCTCTTCGGTTGAGGCTATAGATCACCCAAATCGGGAGAGAGAGAGAGAGAGAGAGAGAGAGAGAGAGAGAGAGAGATTTGGGGGAGGGATAGTGTGTGTGCCTATTTGAGGAGGGGAGAGACAGGGGGGATAGACAAAGGGGGTGAGAAAGGAAAGGGAGGAAAGAGAAAGAGAGAGAGAGAGAGAGAGGATGGTTGGAGGTTGAAAGATTAACAAAAAAAAGAGAGAGAGAGGTTACCTACTAAAAAAATTAGGGTGAGAGAGGAAGATAAATAGACAACGACCGTGCCACCTATGATATATATATATATATATATATATATATATATATAGAGAGAGAGAGAGAGAGAGAGAGAGAGAGAGAGAGAGAGAGAGGCATACTGAGAAAGAAGAGAAAAACAAAGGAGAGACAAAAGAAAACATGAGATAGAGATAGAGAGAGAGAGAGAGAGAGGGGGGGGTGGGGGGTTGGGGCAAGGGGGGTGGAGATTGAGAGAGGAGGGGAGTTGGAAGTTGGTGGCGCAATATGGAAGAGCAAGAGAGGTTGCGGTGGCTCAAAAATAGTGCCACTTGTTGCCGATGGTAGAGGCAGCAATGGGCAGCATATCTGGCGGTAGTGAAAGTCAAAGGGTGGAGGGGGGGAAAATCTCGCTTCACCAAGCTCACTTATTCTCCTTCCCCACTTGTAAGTGTGCATTCCCATTAGGAAATATTTGGACCTTGCATGGATCTTGTAAAGTTTTGGAATTAGAAGCTAAATGGTAGCCGTTAAGGGGGACAAAAGGAATGAGTATCCCTACTTTACTAAGTTTTTTTTTTGTAGGTTTCGCTTAAGAAAGAGCTAAAACAATAGGCCTTTATGATGTCACTCTCTCACTACCTTTTCAACTTTTAAAGGGTGGCTCTTAACTAACTCGTTAAAGTGGTGGTCAAAAAGTGACTTTTTTGGAAGAATATAGCATGGGGTTGTTTTCCCTCATCAATCATTGGCCATTTCTAAAAAAGTATCCATCTAGAATTTCCCCCCAAAACTTTATTCTCATCAGTGTTAGAAAAAACCCAGGGTAGAGTGTATTTTAATCGGCTAAAATCATAATATCCCAGTTAGACTTTGAGCTTGCCTTGAAGAAAACCGGCAAATTTACACAAGTTTTAGTGAAAATATCGAAAAAATCTTCAAATTTTGACCTAAAAACCGGTAGAATTTTAAACCACCTAAAATAAACAAAAAGCTAATCCACTTAGAGACATCAACTTTGAACTCTTGAACCATAATCCGATTAGTAAACCTCAATGCCTAAACTTAGCGTCATCACTGAGCGCATTTTTTCACCTCCTCGTTTTTTGACTTACCGCGTCGGAGTTTGCACCAACTAAAAGAAATGTCAATGGCACAATCGCTTCATGAGGAGAATGTCGATATGCAGGGCAAACCAATGTGGATCTTGGGATGAGGGTTGTTACCCTATGGATCCAATGATTCGAATGCTGCCTCCTTTCCCTAATCTTTCCACATTCTTACAATATGTGGGGAGGGGTGAGCAAGGACGTTTGGGGTATTGCAAGCGCTAACTTGATGGGTCTCATTCAAGAACACCAAGCCATGTCTATGCATTTGGTGACTCTTGTGAAGGACGACTTCATTAATTAGTAAGAGATCTCCAAGAAGCAAATAATGCAATGGAAAGGATTCAACCATAAAAAATCTAGAGGACATGCTCCCACATGAAAAATATGTTGTTAGGTACTAGGGAGTGTAAACGAGATCTATCTTTCATTGAGACTCTTACACCTAAAGGAGATGCTTGCAAACGGAGAGTGTTGGCAACAAGGTCGTGATTTGCAAATCATAAAAGTTTTTTAACGTATTTAACTAGTGTTATTAGTTTGTGATTCATAAACGTTGTTTAACGTATTTAATTAGTGTTATTAGATTTTTTTATTGTTATACAAACTTTATCCAAGAGGCTTGTGGTAAGTGAAAGTACTAATGATCAAGTTAATTTATTGCATAATTGCTTGACCAAGGAGTACATCTTGTCTATCCTTGATGCACCGAAAGCTAATGCTTTGAGGGACATAGTACAGAAAAAAGTATTGCAAAAGTTTTCCAATTTGATAACTCCCAGTGATATTCGAGATGCTTGTGATGAAGTTGACATTATAACTAGAGGCTACCAAAGGATTCATTGCAACATGAGGGTATCATGAAGAATTTCTTTTTGGTCCAGTGTAAAGTTACAATTGCAAAAAAGTTATCCAATGAAGATGTTATGTCGCATATTGGTGTGTATTTGCAGATTGAGGACTCGACGCCAATGCCACCTACCTTCAAGCGCTTCACAACTAAGATACCACCACGTCATCAAAGAGGAGGGGAAAGAGGAGGGGTTAATCCCATTGCTAATAGCCCTTTGTTTGCTTACACAAAATTTAACAATATTTTCATGGATTTGAAAAGGTTGCAATGCATGGTGAATTTTTACAACTTGCCTCATGAAGGTTTTTTTATAAAATGTTTTCAAAAGTTTGAAAGATTCTTAGTTTGTTAGTTTAAAGTGAATTTATTTGTACTTTTGCAATTCTTAAAGGGAGATTATTTTTTGTGCTTAAGTTGGATGAAGCTCAAATTGGCAAGGGGTGTCGACTAGAGAGAATGAGTATAACGCTCATGAATGAAGCCATGTTCTATACAAAGCGTTCATCTTTTGAGGTACAAACTCATAATCTTACATTTAAGGTTCAACCAAAGGAGGGAGATTTGGTGGCTAGATGCATTTGAAGTACCTCAAGAAATGCATGATATCTTGGCGTGGGTGTTTGAAAGAACACTCTAGATCATAGATGTCATTAAAGCACAAACAGGAGGCAAAGAGGTTGGAAGTGCAAGTGTGAGGGGAGTTTGAAGTTGGTTGTCATTTAGGTGGTGACTTGAAAACCATAAAGTGTATGCTAGGGTGCAAACAAGGGCAGGTTCACATGCAATAAAATCAACTTTCAAGACTATTCAATTACTTACCAAAAATGCAACTCACGATTCATCATGATGCACCGAAACTCTTCCTCTACAGATTCTTGTGGCATGTCATTTGCTATGCCTTTATGGACCTTGGAACCTATGCCATCATCGAGAACTGTTGGTGCATCCAAAATCTTCCAACTTCCTTTGCAATGACATAAGTTTGAGCACGCTCCCAAATTTGAGTGTGGCCAAAGGTAGTCCAAAAAAAATCGGTGAACATTTTGACAAGAGAAGTAGTGCAAGCCGTTTGGAGAGATACGACACTATCAAGAGAAAATAGCATTGCTAATACGCAAGGGAAGTAGTGCAAGCCGTTTGGAGAGATACGACACTATCAAGAGAAAATAGCATTGCTAATACGCAAGGCCCCTTTTTGCTAGAACTTGCAAAGAAATAATGCAAAGCTACAAGATGAATAGCAATGGATTTGGAAGCGATACAAGAAGCCACCAAAGCATACCACATTGGTCTCTATGAAGACACCAATCTTTGTGACATCCATTCTAAGAGGGTCACAATACAAGCGAAAGATATGCAGCTCGCCCACGGATTGTACCATTACATGATTGCATTTTTGTGTACCCTACGCCATCTTGTTTTGTAATACAACACCAAGTTTTTGTAACTCTTGTAAACAAGCAATGAAAGTCCACGTGGGTGGAAGTAGTACTATTGAGCCAGTTCTGGAATTTCCATTGTAGTGTTATGATATTACCTCTCTCTTGAAATCATAGTCGGCCTCAACTATGAGGTAGAGAAGATAAAGCCTAGTCATTAGTCCATGTTTCTTAACGGGTAGAGGATCCCTTTTTACCCTATGCCATTATTCCAGAATGGATGACTAATCCATTCGGTGCTTAGCTGCAGCAAGCATGTCTGCTCTTTAGTCCATATCATACTTCCAAAGTAGAGTGACAAGTTCTACTTGTTGTTTGGGAGACGTTGTCACTTGTCACCAAAAACATATTCCTAAGCCTCCATACTTCTTAAATTTTGTGCACAATAAAAGAAAGAGAATGAGTCTTATAAGACAAAAACATTGTTCATTTAAAATGCAATTTCATTTGCTTACTTTAGTGTAGCATTGTAAGCATTGACAAGGTTCATATTATCCTTAAGCTAGGTTCCTTGCATCCATCTAGCATATTTAAAAGGATAATTATTAAACTTAACAAGAGATCATTGGATAATGTTACCGTTTCTTAGTACCTTGTCTTCGTGTGTCAAAGAATCAATTCGGGTTGCAACACCTCTTCTTGATCTTCGATCTCTAGCGGGTCCTCCATTATTGGTTCTTTTGGTGGCTCTCCTTTGTAAGGCTTGAGTAGGCTCACATGGTTAGCATAGTGAATGAGCCGATGGTTGGGCAACTCTAACTAATAAGCCATCTCATTGATTTGCTTAAAATTTTTAAAAGAAAAGACCATAGCATCTTTTTGCTAGTTTAGCATAATACTCTTGGTGGCTCGTAGGATTCTTGCCCCGTAGTATGCCTTATATGAGCCTTGAGAAACTTTAGCAAGACCCAATAATTTTCCTTAAAGGCTAAGGCTCTTCTGTGCTTATTGGTAGTAGCCCTTTTTGCCTTTGGTTTGAGATGGATATAACCTCTTAAATCTTTGGAAAAGATTCTTGTGAGTCTCGGCTATATTCATCAACAGCAAAGATCTTCCCATGTACTTTAAGTAGTAAGGGACTTTTGGATTTTCCCTCTTTAACCCCAAAAGGTGCTTTCCCCATAGAAGTATGTACAATGTCATTGTATGCGTACTCTATAAGAGGTAGGTACTTCTCTCATTGAGAATGTTGATCTACTTCCATGACATAGGCTTTTAGTAGATTCAAGAATCATTATATTAGTTATTTCACTTTGATCATCCGTTTGTGGATGATAGGCCGAAAGAGAAATTTAATCTACTTCTTAGATTCTCAAAGAGACCCTTTTAGAAATTACAAGTCATTCTAGGATCTTTGTCCAACACTATGGATGTTGGTAAGCCATGATACTTGAAAATTTGAGATCTAAAGAGGGTTGTCGTTTGATGTGCCTTAATAGTCTTTTTGACAGTCATACAGTGTGTTTTCTGGCTAAGCCTGTCGACTGAAACAATCCAAGTTGCTTCCCTCGATCAAATTTCAATTTTTGGTATACCACGCATTTTGAAACATACTCTTGTTTGTTTATTTTTCATGGTAGACCAGCAGAAATACATTTCTACTCCTCGAAGAGTAGATTATGAAATCCCTCTTTGCCCTGCATAAAGAGAAGCATGGGATTCCTACGTGACTTTCTTATTGTATGGGTGAGTAATTCAAGGTGAAAGGTTCTTTTTTTTATTCCCTAATGCAAGGCTGTAATTACCTACTTAAAGTCTCAGTCAATAGCATACTCATCTATCATAAAAGATAGATCATTGTGAGTTGCTATAGACACCACATTTACCCTTGGCCGTTGTAAAAGTGCATCAACCACTTGATTTTCTTGCCATCAATGTGAGCAATATGAAATTTAAATTGTGAAAGAAAATTTGTCCACCTCATTTGTTATCGGAGAGCTTGGTTTGCATCATGAAGTTCTTGAGGATTTGTATTCGTAGGATGAACAGAGCCCCCAAGAGATAGTGCTTCCATGTGTCTAGGACATGTAGAACAACTAAAAGCTCTTTTTCGTATATGCCCAGACCCGTTCATCAGCGTCGAGCCTTCGGCTCTCATATGTTATGGCATGCCCTTCTTGAAGCAAAACTGCTCCAAGGCAATTACCACAAGCATCACATTGGACCTCAAATGGCTTTGAGAGATCCGGAAGCGGAAGGAATGGTTGGGAGGTAAGCTTCTCTTTGAGCTTGTCAAAGCATTTTCTTCTTTAGCAGTCCATGAGTACTTAACGTTCTTCCTTGTTAAGTCATGCAATGGTCCTGCTATTTGAGAGAATTTTTCTATGAAGTGTCTATAGTATGCACACATAGCAATAAAGCTTCTTAGCTCATGTAGATTCCTTGGATTAGGCCATGCTTTTATTACCTCCAACTTTGATGGATTCATACATATACCATCTTGAGAGATAATGTGACCTAAATATTGAATTTCTTGTAGAAAAAAAATCACTTTTCTTTTGATTAATGAAAAGCTTATTCTCTCTCACAACTTGAAAAATTACATGGAGGTGTCACTTGTACTCCTCAAGAGAATTTGGGTGGCCTAAAGATTTTTGTTTATCGTGAGTTTGAATGCGGCTAGAGCATTTGTGAGGCCAAAACTTGTAACTTATCAAATAGATCTTCTACGTACGTCATGGGAAATCTTTTTTAAAAATTTTAGTGATCCTATTTAGTGCTCTATAGTCGACACACATGTGATATGTGCCATCTTTCTTTTGCATTAAAAGTACTGGTGAACAGAAGGGAGAGGAACTAGGCCTCACTATCCCTTTTTCCACCAATTCATGCACTTGCCTCATGATCTCCTCTTGTTGAGCTTGTGAAACTCAATAAGGAGGTTTATTAGGCGGTGAGCTTCTTAGTAGAAGCTCTATTGCATGGTCATCATCCCCTCGTTTTAGAGGTAGCTCACCAGGGATGTCATCAATGAGAACATCTTGGAATCCATTTAGGAAATTAGACAACTCTTTTCCTCTTGATTCCCCTTTTGCTACCTTTGAAAACATTAGAATCATTTATAGATTCTCTAACAAAAATCATATACGCAAAAATAGAGCTTTTCATTGACTTGTCAAAAGCAAGCATATTTACTAGGGATATGGTGTTCCTTGACTCATTAGCATCTATGTACATGCTCTTTTCCTTGTAGGTGAAATAAATTCTCCTTTCAGGGAACTTCATGTTGGCAGCCATGCGGTGAACCATGGTGCCCCTAGGATAACATCCTCATGTTGGAGAGGAGAGATAAAAAAGTCTTCTTTGTCGATGTAGCTTTGGGCATGAAGCCTCAACTTCCCAATCAAGGGAGTAACGAAGGCTTGCTGTCCCTTGAAAGCTGCATCGGTAGTTACACTATCTCCCATCTCAAAAGCTTGAATGCCCAACTTAGTGGCCAACTCCGTTGATATGAAGTTGTGAGTAGATCTAGGGTCAAAGAGAATAAGGGCATCATGCTCCCTTACTTTTTCCCAAGCATCGGAGAGGGATGAGCCTTTGCAATGAGTATCCTCTTTTGGAGCTTCAACCATGGAAGCTCTAGGAGTGTCATTGCGTACATTTCTTTTGGGGCAAGAACGATAACCATGTGCTTGCTCCCCACATTTAAAGCATTTATGGTCTTTACAAAACGCCTCTAATTCTTTGAGAGAGAGCTTATTTTCACCTTTGTAAGCTCCTTTCTCCTTGGCCTTATTGTTGTTGGTGTTAGTGTTGCAAGAAGTACCTTGGGAAGAATTTTGGGCATTGGTTTTTCCCTTTGCATCATTTTTGACTTTGTTTTCGATGGGTTTGACATTCCATCTAGCCCCTTGTTGGAAATTGATGTGGGAAGCAACCATGGTGTGGTGGATTACTTCGATGATAGAACCAGGCCGTTGTGAGTTGACATACTCAGCCATTTCTTCAGATAATACTGCACAAAATTGTTGCTTTTGTTCGAGAAGTTTATCCTTTGAAAGACTATATCTTTGAGATGTAAATCCCAAAACTTGTCTACATATTTGTGGATAGACTCGTTAAAGAGCAGCTTCAAGCTTTGCCATTTGGTGAACACTTTGTCCTTGGCATCGCTTGCAAGGAATTGCTTCATTATGGAAACTTGTAGGATTTTCATGTCTTTGGGGCTTCATTGTTGCCATGAAGGCTAGCCCACCATTGATGAGCAGATTTCTAAAAGTGCATAGGCTACATGGTGTATCTTGGAGGACTGCGTGAAGCCCTCGTCTCCAAAGGCCGCATCAAATTACTGGATGAAGGCCAATACTTTGTTGGTGGCACCAAATGTGCCATCATAGGTGAGAAAAGAGATACTCTTTCCTCCCTCTTTGAATTTCTTGAGCTTTTGGGACCTTCGCCATGCAGGGTAAGTTTTGCGATATCCTCTACTCTTGTATTCTCTAGGAGAATGACTATTGCTTTCGTCGAAAGAGGAGAAAGGTGAAGAATAAGGAGAAGAGGGTGACCTCTTTGTTATCTTTTTCTTTCTTTGTTTCCTCTCTTCCCTTTTGGAACAACGAGAAGAAGGACTATGTGTTGACCGTTTCCTCTTGGGAGGAGTTGGCGACAGTCTAAACCGCCGTCTTCGTGGAGCCACATCTTCGGAGGAACTTAGGGATTTGCTTCTTTCTCGTTCTTTGGATTCCTCCTTTGTTATGGGAAAGAGTCTTCTTTCGGGAGTCTCATCAAGAGACCTCCTAAGCTCTCTCTCTCTCCTCTTGGAGAGGAAGGGAAATCCTATAAGCACCAAGTTGTTGAGTAACTTTGGCTTGCAAAATAGGGTTGCCCATAGCTTGATACAACTTAGTAACAAGATAATTTATAAACATGGGGGCATTATCATTAGCACCTTCATGTGCAAAATCAAAGTTATCAATGTTCATTCTACTCTCTTGGTTATTGTCAGCCATGCTAATTGTACTTATGTGTTTACTTAGTGCTTTCTTTGGCAATTCAAAACCTTAGTTGCTACTCCTCTTAGCCTTTGAAAATAAGCACTTAAGTATCTACACCCACAGTTCGAGTTGGTTAATTATAGACCCAGGGAGGTCACCTAATAAAAATGTAACCAATCACATGAGTTCAACAGAAGGGTATTTAAAGTTCTTGAAACTTACAAAAATATATATATAGAAGCGTATTATTTTTTCAAATTTGAAAAAAACTTACAGATTTTAAAAGAAAATGGTACATTATATTCTTAACAAAATTCACAGATAGGGGTTTTACAAACATGTCTTGAACGCACGTGATATGGTAGTTTTACACATAGTGAACCCCCCGAGATTATAGAGAGTAGTGGGGTGGGTCTAACATAGCAGAAATGCCGAGGGATAGCTCCTTTCGGACTTCTTATGGCTCAATAATGATAAAGCCATAGGCAAGTCTAAAAAGACCCCATTATTAAGACCAAAGCTCACGAGGTGTGCATCATATCCCACATAGTGGGCTCAACAAAACCGATAATAGATCCCAATCCCACTTATCCTAATATAATTAACAAAATCAACCATTAATAGGCTACTTAAGGACCTCTCTTCTTAAGTAAGAAAAGAGAAACCAAATGCTCTGATACCAATGTAATGGGAATGGCCTATGAACTTTGAGAATAACAGAATTAAGAGAATTAAAGTGAGCATTTTTGTGAGCTCGCTTTGAGAACATAGAGGGTGAACTTAATTGATGGTAGGAACATAAACGTAGTACTTAATTAACTTGGCATAAACAATACTTTTGCAAGAGAGAGAGTATTAGAGAACATGACAATAGTTGAGGACCTGATTTACTTGGAGCCGGTCCCCCCTCCAAAAGGCGTTTATATTATAGACTCTCCCATCAAGAGAGACTTGGTACAATACAATCTTTGTGTTCCTTGTGACCTTGGTGATACTATGAAGATGGAAAGCTTCATGTATCATGAGCATAACATAAACTTTGCAAAAAGCATTAACTATCCCAAGCCTCAGTCCCAAGGCCTCAAACACCTTCGAAGGTGGAGAGAGCTAGTGGGGAATGAGAATAGGGAAGAGGAAGAAGAATCATCCATAAGAGAAAGAAATAGTTCCTCGCTTATCATCTTAGCGTAGCATAAAAGCATAGTAATGAAGATGAAGAAGATGGCAAGCTTAAGCATTGAAGCATGACTCTTGGTTGGATTTGCATTTCATAGCCAAGAGTGTTGGTGTAGGCTCTCCACTTCTCAACAAGCTTGGAGAAGGAGATGGAGCTCTTACACTTTATACTCCACACAATGAGAGAATGCGTGTGTGTGTGTGTGTGGGAGAGTATACGTCCCCCTCTCAATCTTGGTCCCCTTATTATCTCTCTCGTGTATTATTTAATTATATCATTTGAGCATTTGTCCTCTTTTTACTCTTTGAGAGATAGAACTTAATTATTTATTTTTATGCATCTAAATTCTCATTGGACCCCTTTAAAGCCTATCCAATAGGATTCAAGCACATCATGAGGGCCACATGTGGAGGATTTTGACATGTGTCGTTTATGCTTCTTAAGTCATTTGGTTTGAATTGAACACTTCAAGCACTTAGTCAATTAAGCATGGAAACCGTTTGTGCCTCTTGAGAGTTTATCTTTGAATTGAACACTTCAAGAACCTTAGCCATTTAAGCATGAGAATCACCTCAAGCTTGGGCAAGGTTCCCACAAATACTTTAAGCACTTTGGTTAGCGAGCCGACAAGCACCTCATGCTTGGGTAGGATTCCAACCTCAAGGTTAGCCCTAGCTTTCCTAAGGTCAAATGACTTTTTAACACTAAGGTCTTTAATGAAGCTAACCCTAAGGTCTTTTAAGCTCCATTAGATGCACGTTGCTCTTTGATAGACTACCTCCTTTTGGACCCCTATTGAGATGTAACCATCTCTCCTCTTGGTCCCTTGCTGAGGTAAATCTAGAAGCACTTATTGTAGATTGCTCTTTGGTAGACCATCTCCTTTTGGACCCCTATTGAGATGCAACCATTTCTCCTTTTGTTCCCCTGTTGAGATAGGTCTAGAAGCACATATCTATATCCTGACACTTGTTCCCCTTTTATCTTTCCATATTGAATGATCACTTTAATATAAGAAAATCATTTGGTAAAGTTAGATATTATAATTTATGACATCACTGCAGTTATGATTTCTTATAGGGGTCGTATCGAAAGGACTCCCATCATTTCTTTGTACAATTTTGATAGTGACTGCAAATGTTGGTGGCCCTTGATGTTTTACCAATGTACATAGATTATGTCACAATCGTGGTTATAAAAATCGTAGCTTCATATCTTTGGCCATGCGTTGATCAACACGAAACAAAATTTGCTTCAAACAAACAATAAATCAAGACACTGGTTCATGTTGTAACTGCTTGTAGCCTTGTAATTGGGATAAAGCACTCTTGGCCACGTCTTCTTGCACAAATATTTAATTAGATATTCTTAAATGTGTCCCATTTTTGTTTAACATAGTCTTCCTGTTGTACATACCATGTATCCACTAATCCTTCCAGTGTGATGCAAACTTTGACAAATTTTTGAGAACTATCCCATTCATGATATGTGGCCATATTCTTGGAATGGTCTAATAATGATAACACACCTTCTGTCTGGAGGCCAGCAAATAACTTTGGTCCTACAAGATTGCTTTGTTTATGCACAAGAATCTGTTGTGTTTGCATTTGCTGATTTTCCATCAACGTCATCAACATCCGATTACTTTATTGAAGCTGTTGAATGAAATTTTGTACTAAACTGTCATTTATTATACTCGAGGCCATGTTTAGTGTAGCGCCCATGAATTCTGTAGGGTATTCCCGTACTCTTGTTAATATCTTAGTGAAGATACCCACCTACTCATAACTTTGGACTTAGTGGTCGAGCCTAATTTGATTTCACCTTGCTGTGTAGCATCATTGTCGTGTTTGTATCGACATTGTCTTGTTTGAATTTGGACACCTAGAACAATAATTTGTAGCGTGTCAACTCCACCAAGAACTCTCTTGTCTGAAATGCCTCATAAAGTTAACATTAACACCTTAATATGAATAATGACAAGAGAGCAAGAAAGTACATATTAGTGTCATTATTCAGATAATGCCTTGCAGGTAGGTTATAAAGGGAAAGAAGCAGTAAGTAAAGCATTGGTGGTGAGAGAAGAGAGACGAGCATTGGTCAAAGAAGAGAGATGAGGAGAAGTTAAGGTGGGACGTAAGTGAGCATGGAAAGACGGGCTGGCAGACAGTTGCATCCCAAGCACATGACACTACAAACGACAATTATAATTTTAGACAAAATGCTTTGAAGCTTTAGTGGAAGCAAAAAAGGCAAAGTACCAAAATGACCTTTGCCCTTAAGACGAGCCAAGAATAACTTTTGAGGATTGATTACTCATATCATAACCATTTTATTTATTCACCAATAGAAGAATTTCTTGAAATACCATCTCTTTTAGTTATAATTAAGCCAAAAAAGCTAAGCAATGCTATTGCCTTACCCTTCCCTCAACACTATCTCACACATGCATTCACACAATGGGATCAATGGCCCATCTTTATTTGGGGTAGCATGGGCATCGTTGGCCTTGTGATGCCGCCCAATTTACCAATTTGCCCGAATTTACTAAACTGACCCGTGTTTAGAATTAGGTGGTTTTGCGATGAAAGAAACATGTCTCCCAATGCTTTCAAGTATCACGTGCATGTGAGGTGGCTTGCAAAGGTGAGGTCCTGTGTTCTTGTCTGGGAGGGGGGAGGGGGACACACCCGGATTTTCATGTTTTGTGCACTCGAATTTATAAAAATCGGATTGGACGATGCAAATCACACCCGATCCCCAAAATAGACACAGGCCATTGATCCGCTCCTATAGCACCCTTTCGCCATGCCAAATAGTCAATGATAGAGCACACGTTGGCTTTTTTGGCCTGTGGAAGGCCATAGGGTTCATTGTGCAAGGTTGTTGCAACACTGAGGCCGTTGGATTCTTTGGTTGGATGAGCGTCACATGGCAAGGGTCTTTGCAAAATAACTTTTTTGTCCCTTCAATTGTTTCCTTACACGTTCTTTGAGAGACAAGTGTCCCTAAGGGATTCAAAAGTCTTGTGAATAGAAAGCTAAAACTTTGGAATAGAAAGCTATTCTCCAAGGCAGCATTTACTTTGTCTGCATGCTTGAAAATGAATTTAGAGATCAAAACATTAAACAAAATATTCATAGGAGTTTGATCTTATGATGCAATCTTCGAGAAAGTATTTTTGTCTAAGCGGCTAGTTTCCTCCTTATACAAATAAAAACTGAAAATACTATTAGAATTTTTTAAATTTGCAAAATATTCGAACTATTTTCTAGTATATTTTATCGGGTTTTTTCTCCTTTACCATCCTTTGCAACCGGCTAATCTCGATTTTCAATCGGCTTAAGCCTAAGCTCAGATACACCTTTCTCAAACACTGAGGTATTGATAAACGATTCTCTCATTTTAGGATTTCAAAAAAATTCACTTCACTAAATTGTTTAATTATTTTCTATGCTTATTTGAAAGCATTAAAATATTCTTTTGTTTTGAATTTTAATGTGTCTTTTTGTTCTAGTTCCTTTTTGTTTTGTTTTGTTTCAAAATACTGATGTACAATGTGCACCATTTACCTTATTATTGGGTCTCCTTCATAATATATAAGCCATTTGCGAGTAGCGGATACCGACTATAAGAAAATAAAAAAAAGGCTTGATTGAGACTTACCTTAAATGTTATTTAAATTTTAAAATATTAAATAGATCTTTTTATTTCACCTTTCATTTCGCATCCTCACATTGCTTGACTTCTCTTGCATTCTATTTTTTTAGAATGCTAAAGTGAAGCTTCACCTTACATAATTCTAGTAAATTCTATACAAAAATACACATATACATACATACATAAATATATACACACACACACATATTTATGTACTTAAGTTTATTAAACCTATCTTTTTTTAATGAAGGCATTAAAAAAGAAGTTCTTAAATAACAAGACATTAGGTAGGGCGTTTATAGTTTGTAATTGTGTGTATATGAACAATATAATTTTATATTAAAACAATACAACTACAACACTGATTAAAACCTACTTTTGATAAATTTTTCCTCCTTCAAAAGGCCATCGTGAGTCCTCACCTTGTTGGCTTTCTAAAAGAAACCCTTAGTGTTGTGTTGGGTTAGGGAGACTTTCATAGTTTTCAGTGCATGATGGAGACTTACCTTTCATTTCACAATCTTAACATGTTTTTACTTTTCTTGCATTCGTTTGTTTTAGAATGCTAAAGTGAAGCTTCACTTTGCATAATTTTAGTACATTTTACACACACACACATATATGTTTTTTCTTGAATTCTATTGTTTTAAAATGTTAAAGTGAAGCTTCACCTTGCATAATTCCAATAAATTCTACACACACACACACACATATTAATTAGTTCTTTTCATTTCACAACTTCACATGGCTTTACATTTCTTGCATTTTATAGTTTGATTCCAGTCAGTGTTAACGTTCGAAAAAGTCTCTTTTATTAAGCGGTTGCTCATCGAGTTTCTTTCTCACAAAGAAAAAAACCGAAAATACTAGCAAAAATTTTGAGGTTTGCAAAATTTTTGGACGACTTTCTCACATATTTCATCGATTTTTCTTTTGTTTATTATGGTTTGCAGCTAGCTAGTTTCGATTTTCAATCGATTCAAGACTAAGATGAAGCAATCCTTTCTCAAACACTCATACTAGTTTAATTCAATCTACCAATTTTATCACTTTCTTATTGTTTTTGAAAGCCTGCGTGACCCTTTCACTTGTTTTTTTTGGGTTTGGGAGGAGGGATGGGTTTGAGCCTACGACGTGACCGTGTCGAACGCTTTACGATCGCTTGGCAAGGCAGATCTCGTGCCCACAGAGAAAAAATATATAAGTGAGCAGGAGCGATGTCTAAGCAGCAGCAGCAACCTCCGAAGGCAGGGGATCTCTGTATTACGCTTCATCAGCCCTGGGCTTCGCTTCTTGTACATGGCATCAAGCGAGTGGAAGGTCGCTCCTGGCCCGCACCCCTTAACGGTGAGAGAGAGAGAATATTTGTTAAGCAGTCCTCTCAGAGCGCATGCATATATATATATATATATATATATATATATATATATAGAGAGAGAGAGAGAGAGAGAGAGAGAGACGTGGCTTTGTTGGACAGTCCTCTCAGAGCACATCTGGATCCATGCTGCATCAAAGGTACCTGATGCTGCGACCATTGAAGCCATGGAGAATTTCTACCGAGAGGTTTACAGCGTGGACGGAGTTACAAATATCAAATTTCCCGAGCATTACCCTGTCTCTGTTCTGTTAGGTGGAATATAATCTCTCTCTCTCTCTCTCTCTCTCTCTCCGTCTCTCTCTCCTCTCACACGCACGCACGCACGCGCACACACACACACACACACACACACACACACACACACACACACAAAATATAGTTAAAATATTACCTCTTACTTACGGTGGGCATGGGATGTTCTTTTTAGAGTTGGGATGCTAACCAAAAGAAAAAGCCAGGATGCCAAATCTCCATTGGATATGTTTCTCTCTCTCTCTCACGCACGCACGCACGCGCACACACACACACACACACACACACACACACACACACACACAAAATATAGTTAAAATATTACCTCTTACGGTGGGCATGGGATGTTCTTTTTAGAGTTGGGATGCTAACAAAGAAAAAGGCCAGGATGCCAAATCTCCCATTGGATGTTTGCTATATAGCCATTTGCATTCATCATCCTGCATGCGGTCATAGTGGCCGAGAAACTCGTTTCTTTCAATCAAGAACTTACGAAATGGTAAAACATTCTGAAACTTCTCTTAAACATTTCAAACGTGGATGCTTTCTATCAGTGTCTTCGTGTCCATAGGTTACTTGTATTGAAGTTTTTAACTTCAAAGAGAGTTTTTGAATCTCCTTGTTGATTTGTGTGTACATATGTTTGCGTATAAGCTCTAAGCACACATATTTATGGCTTGACACTTAAAGATTTTGCAGAACTTCTATTGTGGCGTTTCATAAAACATTGACACCATTTTGAAACTTTTGAACTTGGTTGCTACAGATCGTTTTGAAACTATATGCATGCCACACAAATAGTTCATGCTTATGTGTGGCGATTGAATAATGTGTGTGTGAAATCTGAATGCAGATAAATTTCTCTTCATTGTGGAACCTTTTTAAGCTTGCCACTCTCTCTTGTCCTTTTTGTTTGAATGACTTCAAAGCTGACCTTTTGTAAAACTTGGGTAAAGTAGCTTCTCGTATGTATTTTTCCTTATCTCTTTTTTTAAAAATGAAAATTAATCTATTACTTTATCTAATTTTAAGTCTCAAAAGAAAAAAAGGTTTATGTGCTTTATGATTGCTTTATGCATGTGTTTTAGCGCTTGCTATAGGTGTAAGTGGAAACATACAGGGTTGGGCAATGCTTTTTATGTAGTGCCAGGGTGTTTAAAAGTGTGAAATCTGGGATGCAATGGGTATAGCTCTAGTGTTTTGTATGAAAATATTCACATATATTATTATTTTAGTTAAAAAAAATGATACATACTGATACCTACCCAAAATTTTATCAGTTCAAAGTACGTACCTTACCTATTGATTACGTACCGTACACTACGCATCTTTCCACCTTGTCTCGTTTATACCAATTTTTCTAACGCAAGTTGGTTGTGGATTTTGGTGATGAAGTTGCAATTATAAGTGTTTTTGCTTGATTTACAAGCTATCTATGACGATTGTAAATTTGTTTGCCATCAGGCTCCGTGAAGGTGGTAGGATGCCTAAAGCTCGAAGAGCTAGTCAGTTGGGAAGTCCTTCCACAAGGAGTATGCTTTTCAGAATGCATTCCCTCCTTCAAAAGCAGATGACTGAGCGATCTATTTGCATTTGAGAGTCAGGAATTGTATCAAATTGGGACTTGACTGTAGGATTTTCTATTTGCTATATAGGTGCGTTTAGAAGGTCAGACAGATTATTGCTGGCTATGTGAAGACCCCAAGGTATTTGTCTTCCTTCTTCTTCAGTTAAAAAAGGGAGTTCTTTTCGTTTTTTTGGGTATATTATGAAGCGCCATGCTATCATCTTTGCAGAGAACCATAACAGACTTATAGCTAGTCAAAGCACTCTTTGCTTCTAGTTGGAAAATGCATTTGAATGCTTAGTTTTGGAAATTAGAAAAAAGGATCTAGTTTTCCGAATACTATTTAACATTGTTATATTTTAGTCAATGCCCAAAGTTTGATTAGTTCTTGTTTTCTCTGGCGAGCTCTCTCATCAGCTGCATTGTGCATTTCAAGAGACTGCATTTAGAGAGAAACCCTCACTCCATATTTGTTGAAAATACCCCAGAGCTTCCTTGCTTTAACCTTGCTGAGCGTATCCCATTGGGCAATTCAAGAGACTGCATTTGTGGAGATTGAGATGCTCTTGCATCTGTTGCAATCTTCCTGTCCTGGACTGGTCAAGGAAGATATGCCCTTGCTGGCATATCCTCCTATAAGTGCATTGAAAGATACTGCATCAAAGGAAAGGCCCTCTTCTTTCATACTTTGAAAACAGTCCAGTCCTTGCTGGGCATTTCCTCCTATAAGTACGCTCCAGTCCATGAGGGTTTATCCTTTAATATTATAGATTGGTTTTGGATGTCACAAGTTTAGGGCATGGCGGAGATTTCGTTATTCTAACTAAGGGTTGATTGTGCTCTTCTTGCATTTTTTAGCTTGTTTATTTTGAGCCTTTTACAAGGGTTTCAGCAGGAGAGTGCTGACCTAGGCCCATCTGTAGTTTTTGTATGTGGCAAAGAGTCAAGACCTGAGATATGGAGATTTTACCCTTTGTAGGGTGCATAGTTTAATGTTTGGTGTATTGGTAGTTTGGATGTAACAAACTTGGGCACCCCAAGTCTAGGTTCTGTCGCGACACAATAGAGATTCTCTTAAAACACTTCACAGTTAATGAGTTGACACGGCCCGACGTAGTTCCGTGCCAAGAGAGATTGGCCCCAAAGACTGGCGCCCCTTTCGATATTTCTTTCTTTATTAATCTTTGAGCAAAGTACAACTCCCGTGGGTCCTCGGCTCTCAGACTCTGCATCCAGATGCCCTGAGAAGTGAGGCCCTTGGGCTCCTTATAAACTTACAAAGGGATGCCAAAAGTAGAGCCCCAAAAGCCATAAACTCAAAAGCAAAGTCTTCCAAAAGCATCTTGGTCCAAAAACTGCGGAAAAAGCAGTCATCGCAATTTTCGTACGGCTGTCAGCGCAAAAAGCGGAATTCCGTGCGTTTGGCCACGTCAGCCTATCAACACAATTTTTGCCTATCACCACAATTTTTGCCTATCACTAAAATTACATACCCAGGCAATCTCATCCAATTAGGAATATTCAGTGGTGGTTGGCACATCACAATGCAACACAAATGCTCACATATGCATGTTACAAGACATAGAAACATAAAGCTGCCCGCAAATAACCATCCAGGTCCGGGCCATGAGCTGTTCAACGACTCCCTCATCGCTCCTCCCGCAAATAACCTAAAAAGGTCCGGGCCATGAGATATAGAGGCCTTTTACAACCAAACGTCCCCCATACGGCAGCCTGCGTCGTTTGGAGGTGTTGAGAGTAACCACTGCTCAGACTTCTTAATACTCCCCCCGTAAGCAACCATGTAGGTTTGGGCCATGAGTAACAACAACAATACTCCCCCCGTAAAACAACCACAAGGGTCCGGGCCATGAGTATGAACAAGTATTCTCAAACATCATTTCTCACCCTCCACCCAAGAGTAAAATCACCAATCATTGAAACCAGTATTAAAACCAGAGTCAAACATTTCAAATCGGCACCAAGACAGATTCAAAACAGATACCATCCATTTCAATCAAATTTCAAACCATACTTTCTCAAATAAAGTTCAAAAGTATCTAACTATAAAACAACTAAAAAGTTCATTCAGGGTTTTGTTCGGACAACCGAATTTTGAGGACGATTGGCTTGTCCTTCTGCATCACGGTGATGGTTCGGTTCCGAACCTAGAGAGTCGCATCATTCTTGTCATGCCAAGGCATGCCTAATAGAACATCACAATTACCCAACTTCATAATGTGGAAATCGGCGTTTCTATGATAATCTTGGATAGTCACTGGAAGAGCACCAATGAGTGGTATCACTTTTTGAGTTTGCCCTGTGGCTAGCTTAGCTTCAATTTCTCCACCCTCTGCATCATAATCAAAGTGCATCTGCTTTAAGAATTCTGGATGGATGAAATTCTCTGTAGCTCTGGGGTCAAAGAAAATAAGGGCTTTGAGCCATTGACTTTACCATATGCTCGACACAATTCATTTGTACTTTCAAGGCATATGCCGTAGATGTCAGGTACTAATCCAATAGCCGGTTTAGCTCGTTTGGTTGGAGATGGTCCTGGGTTTCTGTTGACCGTGGACGCGGGAGTTGGCTCCTCGAGTCTGTCAGTGCGTTGGGCCAACCAAAATAGTTATGTCCTGTTTGAAAGCATCCAAAACATCGGCCTTCTTGTAGTAAGGTGTCTCGTTGTTGAGGTGTCAAACGAGGCCTTTGTGGTTGACTTTCACAAGACTCTCGAGAATTTGTTCTTTGTTGGCGAGAGTTGTGGTTAGTGGCCGGAGATTCTTTTGTGGTAAACTCTAGCTTTCCTTTCATCAGTTTGTAGCCGACTGCGGCATGGTCCATAAGTTCTTGCATGGTGGAGACTTGCTTGGATAGACAATATTCTTGCAATGGTGATGGTAGTTCAATGGTGTGTCGCTCGCATTGGGCCTCCAAGGAAACAGATCTAAAGGACACCAGAAGGTACACTTCGAGAAACCTTTGGTTATATTTGTCCATGGTTTCGGTGGCAACCATTTTCAAGTTGTCCCAATCTTCCAAAGTCATGTAACTACGTGTAAAAACTGTCTTGAAAGCTTGCCAGGTTCTTGGAGCATGCGGTTGTGTCGCGATTGAACTCCACCATTGTATAGCATTATCTTTAAGAAATCCTGAGAAATCTTGGATTCTTTTGTATAGTTCCCTAAAGCATAGATGTTGTCGAATTGTTGTAGGAACTGCAGTGCTTTCTTGCGATCTTTCACCCCAGAAAAAGTGAAAAATTTGATTGTTGTGTCGCCATCTTTGAAATCTTTGGGTTGGTTAGGCGCATATCTTGGGTATGGATAATAAGGGTATCCATATGGGCTCCAACCTTTGTAGCCTGGTGGCGGTGGTGGTGGTGGAGGTGGGGGCAATGGCGGTTGCATTGGATCAGGGTCAGATGGCTGTACCATATTCTTGAAGACTCCCCCGATCGGAAAAGATGGCTGAGAAGTTTGCCAGTTGGAAGCTCTCGTACTTTCTGTTGTCAGAGGAGGTACCACCTCGGGCATCAGAGGGGGTAACATGTAGTTCAAACATTGTTGAAAACTTTGTAGCATCGGAAGATTCTGTTGAGGATGCCGCGAAAGAATGTCGTGGAGTTCGTTTAGCAAAAACTGCAAATATTCAGTTGAATCCATGAATTCCAAGTCTTGGGTTCTTTATGGCTTATGCCTTGTTAGACACAGCGATGAAGACGGGAGTGCGCCTGATGCGCTATGAAGTAAGGGTGGGAGTGGCTAATAAGTCCGCGGTCGGATACCGAATGTACCTCAAATCAAAGCTAATAAGTCCGGGGTCGGATGCCGAATATACCTCAAATCAAATTCCAATAACCGGTATGCTTTCAGAAAAGCACACGCCTTGTGCTCTGATACCACTGTCACAAGACGGGCACCACGTGCCGATAGAAAAGAACAGACTGAACAGACTTTTAGCACTTCAATCACAACTGAACTGAAAGAGAGACGACAAGCGACACGGAGTGGTGGAATTCCACCCCAGAGAGTATTGGCCCCAAACCTTGGCACCCCTTTCGGTATTTCTTTATATTGCATCAACACAGTACAAGCCGGTACTCCAGACTTTGCACTTTCTCCAGGAAGCATGCCAGAGAATGAGCCCTAACCTCATATTTAAAGGCCCTTGGCCTGAAAAGTAGTTACAGTGAAAGGCTTTCAAAACTCAAAAGCTTCTGGTTTAAAAGCAATGCCAAAAACTGCTAGCGTAATTTACGGAAATCCGTACATCTTGCCACGTCACAACTAACGGGAAACGCAGAAATCCGTACGACCTGCCACGTCATCAACCAGCGTGATTTTCGAAACTTTCGTACAGCTGCCATGTCATCAGCTTTGCGTGAGTGTGTGTGTGAGTCCTGCTTTATTTTAATCCCTTTATGTCACTAGGGCCCCATCAGACGGGGTCCCCATAAGTTGGTAGGACTTCTTCTGGTACTTGTTCTTCTTAGGGTTTAGGCCCCTCGGCCAGCATCTGCAAGTTGGCTCCATTCTTTAGGCTTTGACACGTCAGCAGTTTGTGACACCACGTCTGCCAGCAATGTATTTAGTAATCGCATCTAGATCCATCGTGGACCTCACTGATGTCGGATTAACTAATCCTTATTGCGACTATGTCTATAGAGAATTTTAAGACCGAAATGTTGCAGTCATTTCGTCTTTTAGTTCTTGCACTCAAACAAGTCAGATGAGACAGTACAAATTATTCATGTTCAATTTCGGGAATTCCATTTCATAAAGTCATATAGCAAAATATTGTCAGCTTAGCAGTATCCCTGAAACCCAAAGGGATATCAGTGACTATTCAATCTAGGTAATTTGTGACAAAGGAGTGGAGTGACTCCCCTCTTGTGCACCATATTCAACCCTGCTGATCTGCGGGATCTCTTGGAGTAGACAACTAAACCGAATGCTTCAGGGTAAAGTTCAAAAATCTGAGGAGTCTGCTAGGTCCACCTCCTCCATCCACTTCGCATCCAATGCCGGATAGTTCTTGAATTTAACTAAGAACCGCTGAATCACTTTACCTTTTACTTTTCTTTCCTTGTGTGCCAAAATCTCTTCAAGAACGAGTATCTTGTCGCTCTCTTCTACTTCGGGCTGCTCATAAGGTTCCCCATCAATTGGCACCCCACCTTTCAAAGGTTTCAAGAGTCACATGAAATGCATTGTGAATCTTCCAAGTATCTGGGAGGAAAAAGCTGCTTCTCTAAAGCCCTTTCGTTTCCTTAGGTGTGCCTTTCCAAAACGTAAGAGCACCCAATCGTCTTCCTTTAATTTCAAGTCGCGTCGATGTCGATCTGCTGCCTTCTTATGTCGTACTTGACACTTATCCAAAGCCTTGCGGACCTTGGGCAAAAGCAATGTCCAAGTCCTTCGTGTACTGGTCGGCTTCAAAAATCTTGTCTTTAGTGCTGAGAAAGAGAGAACCTTCTGAGCACCTTCAATTATTTCAAATGGCGCTTTCCACGTCGAAGAGTGAATCGTGTTATTGTAGGCAAATTCCACCAAAGCCAATTTTTTTTCCCATTGAGTCTTCTGAGCAGAGATGCAAGACTTTAACAAATCCAAAACAAGTGAATTTGCGATCTCAGATTGTCCATCTATCTGCGGGTGGAAAGATGACGAGAACTGCAACCGTGTGCCAATGTTCTCCCAATGTTAGGTGCAACGGAATGAATGTTTGAACTTTGCTCAAGATGAGTGCTCCGTACTGTGCTCAAGGTTCCTTTTATTCTTATGGAAGGGAGAGCCTTCCGTTCTTAGTGAGAGAGTGCTATGATCACAAACAAAGTGAATGGACACTGTGCGTGCAAGTGTATGAGACTGAGAGATAGAGAGAGAAGAGAGATACGACACCAGAGACGTTGTAAAACCCTCCTCCGAAGGCCCCACTCTCATCGGCGAGAGTGGTCTACTATTGATTGCACAAACTGGTACAAACTGAATTCATGGGACTGATGCAAGTCTAGGCTATGTCGGCGATGACGACGATGATGGCGAGACCGACCTAAGGGCTGAAATCTGCAATCCTTTATCTGTTGTCCAAAAACGCTATGGGTGGAAATTTGCAAATCTTCTACCTGCTGAATTCTGACTATATGTCGATGACGACGGTGCGACGACGACGCGCTGAAAACGCAATGCTGAAATCTCCGTTTTCCGGGTTGAAACCGTAAACCTTGCGGAAACTGACCGTGCGGCGAGGAACTACTGCGGGAAGGTGAGATTTGCGAGGTTTAGGACTTTATCTCCGGGTGCTAATTGCTGAAAAGTGAAAACGCTGATGTTCCTTGATGTTCCATCGCGGTAAAGCTGCAAAACGCCGGGGCTGATCTGCAAACCAAAAACGCTAGGGCTGAAATTCTGCTGCTGTCGCCGGTTGCTCTGCAATATGCAAAACGCTAGGCTGGTCTGAGGTTGTGCTGTCGTTGGAATCTGCAAAAGCAAATCGCTGGCTGATTTGGTGATGAAAACGCTAGGTCTCTTGAGGGGGGGTTCTGTTGAGAAGGTGCCTGTTGAGCGTGTGCTCCTGCTGCCTCTTCTGCCAATTAGTGCTAGTCTAGGTTTGCTTATACAAACGTACTCAATTTTCCCTACCTACTTTCTAACAAAAGTCACTTAAAAATAATAAGTGAAAAATGTCAAAAATAGGGAAAATAGGCTAAATGCACTGGAAAATTCCCCTGAAGGATTCTGATGGGAATGCTTATGATCATGCTGTGAGCAACCAGAGGATATGCATCTACACTAAGTGCCTGGGCATGCACGGTCTGTGAGAACAGACTCACAAAAGTGCCCGATCACCTCTAAATCTAGACTGACTGGACTGACTGAACCCTTGTCGTGCTGTAGCTTGTCCACGGACACATAGGGTTGGATGTGTCACGTGACATCCCCTCCTTTTCGAAGTGAGGTACTGGTATCGAACTGTATGGTGTCGACGGAGATTGCCAATAGCATCCGGAATCCTGGAAGGGACTCTTCGCCAGCCCACTCTGATGTGTGGGTCGTGCGGTACTTGAACTTCATAAAGGTCTGCAACGCTTGCTTTTTTGGGCCGCGTCGAAAGCGACACAAAGTCTTTTGTGGCTCCATTAATGCTTCAACTTCGTCGAGAGTCATGCTTCTTTCTTCTTCAAGAATCTCCATGGCTGAAAATTCCTGAAACCATTTCCAACACAAAACCATAAACATACCTATTCATGTAAAGTGAGTGGAAAAAATCGTCTCCCTAAAAGACTGTGCATGCAATGTAGATGAACAAAGAGACGGAGTGCCAAACCGTTCACCACACACACGCAAACAATGAGATCGAATCTTTCTCTTATGATCCAAAGCAATCAACTGTGGCAATTCACAACCGAAATGCCCATGCTTGGTGCTCATACTTTCATGTGCTCGTTCTACGAATTTGTCATGCCAAGGAAGAGACATGGAATGTGACTTCCTTACTTACATACTTTTCAGCTTTTCATGAACAATCCGCATACATTTGTGCTCATTCATGAGTGAAACGTGCTCAACGTACAATATGTCACGCCTAGGAAAAGAGATCACATAAAGACGTTGACGAAAATACTGGAAACGATCACGAATGAAACACTCGTACAATGCGTGCGTACTACTCATGCGAACACATAAGACTTCCTGTGAGGGTTCTTTGGACGTAGGCTCGAGATCCAAGATCAATCCTTCGTGATTGATTGAATCTGCAACGAGGTTAGCTTCGCTAGAAAAAGCATCAACTAACTCATCATCCTTGTGAACAATCACGTCATCTTCATGCAAATCGTCATGCTTGTGAGAAATCACATCTTGATCATACAAATCATCATGCTTGTCAGTGTCATCCAAATCATCTTGGCATTCAAATCATCATGCTCATCATTATCATTCAATTCATCATGCTTCTCATAATCATGCAAATCTTGTGTGTCATGCTTGGGAGAAGAAGGGAGTGAGAGAGGCTCCTTTTCCTGATTCTGTGCAAAGTACGCCTGCACTTGAGAAAAAAGTTGCCAGAACTCTTTCCTGTGTCGGTCGCTCTGTTCTTGTCTTGCTTTGGCTGCCTTTCTTTCTGCTTCCATTTCTGCGTGTCTGCGATCTATTTTTGCTTTTCTTTCTTTGTATTCACGATTAAATTTTGCCATTCTTTCTGCTTGTCTTGCTTCGTGTTCTAACTTCCTTTCCATAAACATCTGGCCCAAAGCATCCATAGGAGTTAGTGCAATCCTTGACGTAGATGGGGAAGGGGGAGGGTCGGAAAAACCTCCTGGTTGGGAAAATTCTTCTTCGCCTCTCTCATGTTCATCACCTCCAAGCGAAGTATCCATTCCGCTTCGAGTGATGACCATCCACTAAAGTCTTGGGTCCTTGTGGGTTCTTGTGGTCTTGGGTTCTTAAGTTCACGAGGAACTTAAGTTCTTGGGGGTCTTGGTTCTTGGGGTTCTTCTTTTGCTTGCGATCTGTGTTAGAGAAGGATCTTCTCTTCACCCGAGTTCTGCTCTTTTCTGCGGACGCACCCCTTGGCGGCCTTGCGCTCACACCAAGGTTGCTTTTTCCCACCTCACGTCAATTGGCCGGCCGCTAAGTGCATGGTCCGCTCTCAATGAATGAAAAGAGGCACAAGGGGAGGCTGTGCAAGCCCTTCTTTCTTGGGTTTCTTGTCACTCTTCAAAAACACGATCAGGAATCGACACGCCCAAGAGGACTTGGGTTACATGCGACCTCTAACAAGCAAAAAAAATTCAGTGGTTCTTGAGTTTCTTTCCTTGAGTGATAGAGAACACTGCCAAAGCTCTGAGACCAATGTTAGGTGCAGCGGAATGAATGTTTGAACTTTGCTTAAGATGAGTGCTCCGAACTGTGCTCAAGGTTCCTTTTATTCTTACGGAAGGGAGAGCCTTCCGTTCTTAGTGAGAGAGTGCTATGATCACAAACAAAGTGAATGGACACTATGCCTGCAAGTGTATGAGACTGAGAGATAGAGAGAGAGGAGAGATACGACACCAGAGATGTTGTAAAACCCTCCTCCGAAGGCCCCACTCTCGTCGGCGAGAGTGGTCTACTATTGATTGCACAAACTGGTACAAACTGAATGCATGGGACTGATGCAAGTCTAGGCTATGTCGGCGATGACGACGGTGATGGCGAGACCGACCTAAGGGCTGAAATCTGCAATCCTTTATCTGCTGTCCAAAAACGCTATGGGTTGAAATCTACAAATCTTCTATCTGCTGAATTCTGACTTTATGGCGAGGACGATGTCGATGACGACGGTGCGACGACGACGCGCTGAAAACGCAGATACTGAAATCTTTGTTTTCCGGGCTGAAACTGTAAACCTTGCGGAAACTGACCGTGCGGCGAGGAACTGTTGCGGGAAGGTGAGATTTGTGAGGTTTGGGACTTTATCTGCCGGTGCTAACTGCTGAAAAGTGAAAACTCTGACGTTCTTTTAGTTCTTGCACTCAAACGAGTCAGATGAGACAATACAAATTATTCATGTTCAATTTCGGGAATTCCATTTCATAAAGTCATATAGCAAAATATTGTCAGCTTAGCAGTATCCCTGAAACCCAAAGGGATATCAGTGACTATTCAATCTAGGTAATTTGTGACAAAGGAGTGGATTGACTCCCCTCTTGTGCACCATATTCAACCCTGCTGATCTGCGGGATCTCTTGGAGTAGACAACTAAACCGAATGCTTCAGGGTAAAGTTCAAAAATCTGAGGAGTCTGCTAGGTCCACCTCCTCCATCCACTTCGCATCCAATGCCGGATAGTTCTTGAATTTAACTAAGAACCGCCGAATCACTTTACCTTTTACTTTTCTTTCCTTGTGTGCCAAAATCTGTTCAGGAACGAGTATCTTGTCGCTCTCTTCTACTTCGGGCTGCTCATAAGGTTCCCCATCAATTGGCACCCCACCTTTCAAAGGTTTCAAGAGTCACATGAAATGCATTGTGAATCTTCCAAGTATCTGGGAGGAAAAAGCTGCTTCTTTAAAGCCCTTTCGTTTCCTTAGGTGTGCCTTTCCAAAACGTAAGAGCACCCAATCGTCTTGCTTTAATTTCAAGTCGCGTCGATGTCGATCTGTTGCCTTCTTATGTCGTACTTGACACTTATCCAAAGCCTTGCGGACCTTGGGCAAAAGCAATGTCCAAGTCCTTCGTGTACTGGTCGGCTTCAAAAATCTTGTCTTTAGTGCTGAGAAAGAGAGAACCTTCTGAGCACCTTCAATTATTTCAAATGGCGCTTTCCACGTCGAAGAGTGAATCGTGTTATTGTAGGCAAATTCCACCAAAGCCAATTTTTTTTCCCATTGAGTCTTCTGAGCGGAGATGCAAGACTTTAACAAATCCAAAACAAGTGAATTTGCGATCTCAGATTGTCCATCTATCTGCGGGTGGAAAGATGACGAGAACTGCAACCGTGTGCCAATGTTCTCCCAATGTTAGGTGCAGTGGAATGAATGTTTGAACTTTGCTCAAGATGAGTGCTCCGAACTGTGCTCAAGGTTCCTTTTATTCTTATGGAAGGGAGAGCCTTCCGTTCTTAGTGAGAGAGTGCTATGATCACAAACAAAGTGAATGGACACTGTGCATGCAAGTGTATGAGACTGAGAGATAGAGAGAGAAGAGAGATACGACACTAGAGACGTTGTAAAACCCTCCTCCGAAGGCCCCACTCTTATCGGCGAGAGTGGTCTACTATTGATTGCACAAACTGGTACAAACTGAATTCATGGGACTGATGCAAGTCTAGGCTATGTCGGCGATGACGACGGTGAGGGCGAGACCGACCTAAGGGCTGAAATCTGCAATCCTTTATCTGCTATCCAAAAACGCTATGGGCTGAAATCTGCAAATCTTCTATCTGCTGAATTCTGACTCTATGTCGATGACGATGTCGATGACGACGGTGCGACGACGACGCGCTGAAAACGGAGATGCTGAAATCTCCGTTTTCCGGGCTGAAATTGTAAACCTTGCGGAAACTGACCGTGCAGCGAGGACTGCTGCGGGAAGGTGAGATCTGCGAGGTTCGGGACTTTATCTCCGGGTGCTAACTGCTGAAAAGTGAAAACGCTGATGTTCCTTGATGTTCTGTCACGGTAAAGCTGCAAAACGCCAGGGCTGATCTGCAAACCAAAAACGCTAGGGCTGAAATTCTGCTGCTGTCGCCGGTTGCTCTGCAATATGCAAAATGCTAGGCTGATCGAAGGTTGTGCTGTCGCCGGAAGCTGCAAAAGCAAATCGCTGGTTGATCTGGTGATGAAAACGCTAGGTCTTGGCTCTGCTCCAAAAACGCTAGGTCTCTTCGGGGGGTTCTACTGAGAAGGTGCCTGTTGAGCGTGTGCTCCAGCTGCCTCTTGTACCAATTAGTGCTAGTGTAGGTTTGCTTATATACAAATCTACTCAATTTACCCTACCTACTTTCTAACAAAAGTCACTTAAAAATAGTAAGTGAAAAATGTTAAAAATAGGTAAAATAGGCTAAATGCATTGGAAAATTCCCCTGAAGGATTCTGATAAATTCTGATGGGAATGCTTATGATCATGCTGTGTGCAACCAGAGGATATGCATCTACACTAAGTGCTTGGGCATGCATGGTCTGCGAACAGACTCACAAAAGTGCCAAATCACTTCTAAATCTAGACTGACTGGACTGATTGAACCCTTGTCGTGCTGTAGCTTGTCCACGGACACATAGGGTTGGATTTGTCACGTGACACCCAAATAGCCCTCCAAAACAAACTCGTGAATCGGGGATCTCAGTCGGAGATTATTGTCTCAGGCATGCCATGTAACCAAAATATCTGTGCAATGAACAGTCTCACTAAATGGTGCGGCTTGGCTGTTTTTATTTATTTATTGGAATGAAGTGAGCTTGCTTGCTAAATCTATCAATGATGGTCCAAATGCCATCGTGCCCACTCTTTGTCTTCTGGAGATCAAAGATGAAATCCATTGCAATACTTTCCCAAGGGCGGGTGGGAATGGGTAAAGGCTGTAGTAATCCCTGTGCCTTATGCCTTTCAAACTTGACCTTTTGACATACTAAACAACTGTGAACAAAGTCGTCCACATCCTTCTTGAGTCTCGGCCAAAAGAAATATCGCTCTACCCCCTTCAAGGTGGTATCGATGTCGCGGTGACTCGTAAACGGTGGACAGTGGCACACCTTTTCCCTCTAAGGCTGTGTGACACACAACATCGTTTTCTTCATCAAGTAGCCATCCCGTATAGAACTGTCCCCCCATTCTGTATCCAAGTAAAAACATCGGTAAAGTTTGGATCTGTGGTGTATTAATCAACCGTATCCTCGAAGCTTCCGCGATGGATCGCAGAAATAGCCAAGACGAGGGGCTTTCGAGACAATACATTTGCCACGAAATTTTTCTGTCCCTGAACATGGATTGTCTGGAAGTGGAACTGTGACAAGATGTTAGCCTACCGCATCTGCTTTTTCGAAAGTTGCTTCTGTGACAAGAAGTAGCGTAGACTCTGATGGTCTGTAAAAATTGAAAGTCGGCTTTGAGTAGATAATGTAGCCAGTGTGTAAGAGCATGAATCACTGCGAATAGCTCTCTCTCATAAATCTGGGCTGCCAATGAAAACATTCTCTTTCATAAGCAATCACATGGCCTTCTTGCATCAAGACCGCTCCTAGACTACGACCACAAGCGTCACAATAGACTTTGAATGGCTTTTGCAAGTCTGGCAAAGTCAACACTGTCCAGTAGTCAATTTTTTCTTAAGTGTCTGAAAAGCAGTCACCTCTGTCAGTCCTCACGAGAAAGGGACTCCTTTCTGAGTCGATAAGTGCAAAGGCGAAGCTATCTCTGCAAACTTCCAAATGAACCGCCGGTAGTAAGAATAGACGCCATGAACATTCTTCAAGTCAGGCCAATCGTAGATAGTCTCAATTTTGACCAGGTCCATCTGTACTTCTGCTGTTGCTGAGACGATGTGTCCCAAGGAATGTATCTCCGGCAAGAAAAACTCGCTCTTTTTGGCATTAATGACCAATCTATGATCGCGCAAATGGTGGACCTGAAGCAAATGGTGTCGGTGCTCTGCTTCATTCTTGGAGAAAACTATAATATCATAAAAAAAAGTGCCCACAAAAGATCGACGCTCTAGGTAAATCCTATCTATCATTCGGTTGAAAGTTGCTGGAGCATTGGTTAGTCCAAAAGGCATCACCAAAAATTCGTATAAACCAAAGCTTGTCTAAAAGGCCGTCTTGTAGACATCTCCCGGAGCAATTCTGATATGATGATATTCGTTTTTCAAATCAATCCTGCTGGAATAAGAGGATCCCTAAAGTCTGTCAAGAATATTTTATCGATCCTTGGAATCGGGAATCTATTCTTGATGGTGATTTTATTGAGAGCTCTATAGTCAATGCACATTCTCCAAGATCTGTCTTTCTTTAGTACTAGTAAAACGGGAGAACAGTAAGGTGAAGTACTAGAGTGGATGAGACCCTTTTCAAGGTCTTTTACTTGGTTCATGATGTCTTCATTCTGGGCTCGGCTTACATGGTATGGTAGCTAGTTCGGTGGTGTGGTTCCAGGGATTAGATCAATAGTGTGGTCCTCGGGACGTGATGGAGGTAACTCGCCTGGTAGGCCTTCTGAGAAACATTCAGCATGTGTGCATAAATTCTTGTCGTTCTTTGTCCAATTCAGATATGTTCGTTTGTTGTTCATCATTCAATTCTTTTAAATAGATCGAGTAAACAAAAAGACTAGATTTCATTAATTTTGAAATGGCCGAAGCCGATACAATAGGGACAGACTCGCTCTTCAATTTTACATCAAGTACAATTTTGTTGCCCTTTTCATTGGTCAAAGTTGCTTTCTTGGCTTGATAGTCAACCACGGGATTGTTCTTATGGTACCAAGGGATTCCTAGGAGGACGTCACACCCTTTCAAAGGTATGATGTAAGAGTCCTTGTGCCCTAAATACCCTTGACAATGCAAAATGAAGTTTGCCAATGACAGGTGTAATGGCTACATCCCGTTCGGCATTGTTCTTATGGTACCAAGGGATTCCTAGGAGGACGTCACACCCTTCCAAAGGCATGATGTAAAAGTCCTTGTGTCCTAATACCCATGACAATGCAAACGAAGTTTGCCAATGACGGGTGTAATGGCTACATCTCGTTCGGGTGCCGCTAGAACTGCCTCTACGGGTGGCCCCATCCTGTCGGGCGTAATCTCGAGTCGACTTTGCATAAAACATGTGGTTGTCAGAGTCCGAACTATCAGAGGATGACTCTTTCGTAGAATTATCAGAAACTGGTCGGAATTTGACCTTCTTTGCCTTTTTCTTATTCTTTTCAAAACTTTGTTTCTTGCTTCGCTTCTTGCCTTTTCTGTCCTCCTCGCTCGAGTCGGAAGAGGAAGAGCTGGAAGAACTGACGGAAGAAGAACTGGGTAGTCCCTCAAAACTCAAATGCTTCTTCGTTTTCATGCAGTTGCAAAAGAAGATTGACGGCCCAAGTAAGCGGGGTAGTTAGTCCCCTCGTTGCGCTTCTTCAATTGCTTCTTCGATGGTTTCTTGTCGTGTCCAGAATCTGATTGATTCGTGTCTTGACAACATCATGAAGTTCTTCTTCCGTGAACATCCTCGGAGTAGGAGGTTTCTTGATTGCCGGTTTGATTGGTGAAAATGGCTTTTTGCCACTGAGTATGCACTTCATCCATCGACTGTTGGGTCAAAAATTTTGCATACTGGGGATCCTTGGCAAACTGAAGCATCTGCTTTGC
This sequence comes from Adiantum capillus-veneris, assembly GCF_014529385.1. Lineage (NCBI taxonomy): Eukaryota > Viridiplantae > Streptophyta > Polypodiopsida > Polypodiales > Pteridaceae > Adiantum > Adiantum capillus-veneris. The sequence goes on from NC_140931.1 coordinate 88,802,482, forward strand.
GCACTCGTCAAGCGGCTGTTGACGTTGCATCTCCATGAGTTCATACTGCGAGGGCCGGGGTGGCCTGTACTCATTCTTTGCTAAATCGCTTGAATTTTCGGTACTGCCTCCCGCCTCAGGGGTGGCAGATGCAGTCGTTTGGTTTTCTTCGGAATCCATAGTGCCGCGAGAAGAAGGATCGAATTTCCCGGTAGAAGAGAAATCTGTCGTGCTTTGATCCCGCGGGTCCTTAGCTCTCAGACTCTGCGTCCAAATGCCCTGAGAAGTGAGGCCCTTGGGCTCCTTATAAACTTACAAAGGGATGCTAAAACAGAGTCCCAAAAGCCATAAACTCAAAAGCAAAGTCTTCCAAAAGCATCTTGGTGCAGGAAAAGCGGTCAACGCAATTTCCGTACGGTTGTCAGCGCAAAAAACGAAATTCTGTACGTTTGGCCACATCAGCTTGCCAGCGCGATTTCCGAGGTCATATGGCATGCCTGCCATGTCAGCGTCTGTACAGTCTACATGCCATGTCAGCGTCCGTACAATCTACATCCACGTCAGCAGTCTGTCCGTACGTCTGTGTCCGGGTAGAACTGCCATGTCATCAATATGTGACATGGGATGGTTTAGATGCGGAGCCATGGTTTGCATCACATGCATACGCATTGCTTTTGGACATGATGTCACAAACGGGAGCGCATAACAATATAAAATACATTCGGATAAATAGATTTTATCACTTATTACTGAAGCCAAAGGATATAGAGAGAAATAGATAGAGAGAGAGATAGAGAGTGAGAAGATCGACACAGTACTGGGGACAAGAAGATGGGCTGGTCCCTCCCCGTAATAGTATCTTTATTACTGAGGAGAAGTCTATACAAGCACTTGAACCGAACGTATTACCACATTCGTTCTAGAATAAGACTTGATGGTTCTTGGAAGCCTTTGCTTCCGATTCCTAGGGCAAAACCCTATTCCAAGGAACTTCTGTTCCTTATTCCAAATCCTTGAGAACCAAGGTTCTCGCCTTTGGATCTCACCTTCCAGACTCAAGGCATGACATCCCTGCAACTCTTTTCTAACTCTGTTTCCAGAGTCCTCTTCCTGCAGATTAACTTGGACACGAAGTCCTTCCCTTGGGAATTTCAACTTCTGGATTACATCTCGAGAGTCTACCTCTCTTCGATCCGTGGATCTGCTTCCCAAACTTGGGTACGAAACCCTTGGGCTGATCTGGCTCTAGTTCCTCAGAGCGCTTTTCTCGTGCAAAGGCTCATGCCTTCCTCTGCTCCTACTCCCTCACGAAGAGGAAGTACACCTGCAATCAAATACTCAGAGATCATAACATGAAAATGTTACCTTCAAAGTCTCGATGCTCGAAACGCAACTCGGTTCTCGAAAAACAATTCCCCGGAAGAGATCTCTACATAGAAAATCCTCTCTTCCAATCTTACACACAGAAGAGGTGTGTTCTTGGGTTCCTTCTCGTAGAGCAGCCCCGTCTACGACGTTTATGGGCTGAAAACAGAGAAAACAAGCAACTTCTCGCGATGGAAACACGCTCCGTAGGCACTTCTTCGCGAGGGAACTCGCGCACTGGGTCTTGGCGACATCTGGTACACTTGGGGCAGCCATGGGCATCACCGGCAACGTCTTCTTTACGGCTGAAATCTGTAGCAGCATCTCCTCCTTGCAAAGATTGGTCTTCCCCTCTGAGTGAGGGCATGTGATGCTTTTATAGCTCCTAGCCACAGGCACGAATAGCTGCTCGTGTAGAGATCGCGGCCGTTTTTTTTTTTTTTTTTTTTTTTTTTTCATTTTTTTTTTCATTTTTTTTTTCTGTTCTGCCAGAAAAAGAGAGAGAGAAACCTTATTTATTAGATGGTTGCCCACTTATTAAGTGGGCGGTCGGCGTATTTTAAAAATAGTCTGAACCTGCCCAAAAACTCAATAAAACCTTATAAGTTAAAAACAATGCTTTCACAACACTTCCTAGGCGTCCCCAGATGCAATCACATGCACAGTTGCAATGCAGACATAGAATTCCTCGCGGGAAAGCATCTGCTTTCTCGAAAAGCAATCCCGCTTTCTCAGAAAGCATCTGTTTTTCCTCAAAGTTTCCTCTGAACCCATCTTCATTCAAGTGCTTGCTTTTCCTTGTGCACAATTCCAACACAGTTCGGAATTTCCTCTTGACTATGGATATCCCCTTTCCGATGCACCCGTCACCCACCTTGTCACGCATCAGGAATACCCATCACCTAGTCCTTTCCTATCGAACTTACGGTACAATCTCCTTCGCGATGCTCTATGTCACCCATCCTATGACGCATCAGAGATGTCCGTTCCCGGATGGTCGGATACTTCTTTCCGATGCTCACTGTCACCCATCCGATGTGACGCATCAGAAGTACCCGTTCCTGGTGGCCTTACAGATATTCCCGTTCTTAGTGCTCCCGTCATTACTTTGAATGACACACTAGGAATACTCTGTACTCGGATGTCTCCAATGAGAAAAACCCTCTCACTTAAAATTCCAATAATTCATTTAGAATTTTTTTTCCTTGGTGTTCCAAGCGAGAAAACCCTCTCACTTATAAATCCAATAATTCATTTAGAATTATTTTTCTGTAAGATAAAGCCATTTTAGCAACACATGATTTTACCGAGCTGGTGCAGAGAAAACCAGCAAGATTTTTAAGTATGAGATGTGGATCTTCTACTTTGGGAGTTTTTTGAGTGTTTTGTGGGTTCGCTGGCTTTTGGTGGACATGTTTAGAGGTCAAAGGTCTTGTCTCGTGCATTTTCCCTCCGACATGCATCTCTTCGGTTATGAGTCCACAATGCAAGCCTTTTGTGGAACCCATTCCATGAAGCCTTTATGCAAAACATATTACTGCCAGCAGAGGTAGTTGAGACTCTGCAAAGAAATGAGCATCGTCATTGTGAGTCTACATTGTGCTTGGGAGAGGAATGTGTGTAGGGAAAGCTTATGGCTGTGGGGAAAGGAAGCTCTAATGTGATCAAGAGTTGAGCAATCAACTTGGGTGTGATGCTCAGATTGGCGAACTTGTTGAGGGTGTAAAGTGCATAGTTGATGAGACTCCATAGTTACCCGGAACGGGAACGGGAGGGTTCGGAACGGGACGGGAACGAGAGGGAGGAGGGGAGCCGGAACGGGAATGGGGCCGGAACGGTAGACCAAAGAAACTATATATATTATATGTATTATAGGGTTATATGTTAGTGAAAAACTATAAGCTAAGCTTTTGAATTCGACCATCCTAATTAGAGCCATATTTAGACATGCTTTACGATGATGGAGCTTTGGAGTTTGACGAGAGAGAGAGAGAGAGAGAGAGAGAGAGAGAGAGAGAGAGAGAGAGAGAGAGAGAGAGAGGATGGAGCTCGAGACACGAGAGGGAGGGATGGAGCTTGAGAAAGAGAGGTAGAAGCCACATTTTTTCTTTGAGGGTGTTGTGCTTTCCGCCAAAAAAGAACAGGTACAAGCTAGAGCTCCATGTCCAAGCTTAAAGCTTTAGCAAGGAGAGTAGCTTAGTAGAGATGTTGAGAACTTGAGGAGGAGGTGAGACGAGCCTCCAAGCAGCCCCAAATCAACGTCGAGGTTAAGTAGACGCCAAGTCCAAAGGCCTGAAAAACACACTTTGATACCACTGTGAAGAACACGCTTGCTGTGTGTGTTTATTCATAACTGAACTTATATAGAAACTGAAACTGAACTACTAGAGACAAAGACTCAATAGACTAGATGTGTGTTGATTGATTGAAATGTGTTACAAGGGCGTTCTTATATAGAAATTGAAGAGACACGATGAAGAGACATGACCATAGGTCAAAATACATGACTCTAGGCCAATAGTCGTGTCCCTTCTGTTGTAGGGTCGTGACCCTTCTGCGTAAAGGTGCAACCATTTGTTGAAGAGGCATGGCTATTCGCCGAACAAGTGCGAGTCTTGGGCGAAGAGACATCTTTTGGAGAATCGGGGGTCTCCGATCTAGTGCATCTTCGTAACTGCAAAAGAATCAAGTGAAGAAGGTATTACCAAGAGAAAGAATACGTCACAATCGTGATGCAAGCGTCCATCTCAGATAATTGAGTTTCTTCCAGTAGCCCTTGATCACAACCATCTTTACAACCGTTTTCCCTGTTGCACTGGTCTTGCACATCCTCTTCCTTATGGAACACCATCACCTCTTCTGTGATAGGGTCTCCATCCGCTCACGAAGGACCCTCACGCGAGGAACTGGTGCATCCTCCATCATACAATATGAGAGATAGGCTTCTAGTGTTGTGATCGTGGTGATGCCTTCAAAAACATCATACTTCCTTGGAACCTGGAATTCCGGGTTAACATCAGACTTATTGGGATGAAATTGAATTGGTGCATCCTCCATCATACAATACGAGAGACAAGCTTCCAATATTGGGATCTTAGTAATGCCTTCAGAAACATCATACTTCCTTGGAACCTGGAATTCCGGGTTGACATTAGACTTTGTCACAAGACGGGCACCACGTGCCAATAGAAAAGAACAGTCTGAACAAACTTTTAGCACTTCAATACAACTGAAACTGAGAGAGAGAGAGAGAGCACACACGACACGGAGTGGCGGAATTCCACCCCAGAGAGTATTGGCCCCAAATCTTGGCGCCCCTTTCGGTATTTCTTTATATTACTTGAACTCCGTACAATGCCGGTACTCGCGCTCTGCACCTTCACCCAGAGGAGTGCCAGAGACTGAGCCCTCTACACTAATTTAAAGGCCCTTGGCCTTGAAAAGCAGTTTACATGAAACTCAAAAGCAACTGGCCCTAAAGCTGGCGCTGAAATCAGCCAGCGCAAATCATGGAAATCCGTATAGGCTGCCATGTCAACACAGTCAACGTGAAACACGAAAATCCGTACAGGCTGCCACATCAGCAAGCCAACGCAAGTCCTTCTATGTAAGTGTGGGTCCTGCTTTATTTATTCTCTTTAGGTCACTTGGGCCCCATCGAACGGGGTCCCATAAGTTGGCGGGAACTTCTTTAATAATAGACCCACTCAGCGAGGATCTGTAAGTTGATGAGAACTTCAACTTTTTCTGCTGTTTCTAGGGTTTAGGCCCCTCGGCCGGGAATTGCAATTTGGCTCCGTTCTTCAGTGGCTTGACACGTAAGCAGTTTGTCTCATCTAGTCATGGAATATTCATCTCCACAATTCGCAACTGTTGATGAAAATTCGTTGAATCATGCTGACTGTGCTACTCAGAATCAGAATTAGTCAAGGATTCACATGACGATTTGGATGATCTGGAGAATTCCCTTTGGTCTTGGATATCTTCATCCAACTGGTTTTGGACTTGCGTGTGAACATCCGCCAAAGTTTGAAGAATGAAGTATGGACAATCCTCAGCATTAGAAACCTTGTGACCTCTCTTCGACAATGGTCACACCTCTTGCGTGGTTGACTATTCTGAATCAAAGTTTGTTGCCACCATTCCTTGACAGCTTCCAATATTGCCAAAAGATCTGGGCCTATCCTGGATTCATCTAGGTATATTTCTTAGTCGTATAGCGGACATGCAGACTTCACATTGTGAAGTTTTCGTCCGAGTTACGACCAGTTGATATTGTGCTAATTCTTTCTATCTTTTGTGGTGCGTATGCCCTATCAACTACCTCATTTTTGTGCTAATTTTTTCGATTTAATGCTTTTGTTAGTGCTAGGCTTCATTATGGCTGAGTCTGCCCTTGATCTTCGGAGTCATGACAGAAACTTAGTACGCTGAACTTTGTGTTGATGTATGCTCATGTGTGTGTGTGTGTGTGTGTTGTGTGTTGTGTTTGGGAGCATATGTTAGTACCTAGTTCTACACTCACTATTGGGCACTGACGACGTTAGTGGGGATGTCGTGGTATTTAGTCAATACTATGCATGATGGAGCTGATGGTTATATTGTCTTGTGGCTGACTACCATGGGTCTGTACCTTGCACTTTCCTTTTAAGGGTGAATCTGGGCCTATCCTGGATTCATCTAGGTATATTTCTTAGTCGTATAGCGGACATGCAGACTTCACATTGTGAAGTTTTCGTCCGAGTTACGACCAGTTGATATTGTACTAATTCTTTCTATCTTTTGTGGTGCGTATGCCCTATCAACTACCTCATTTTTGTGCTAATTTTTTCGATTTAATGCTTCTGTTAGTGCTAGGCTTCATTATGGCTGAGTCTGCCCTTGATCTCCGGAGTCATGACAGAAACTCAGTACGCTGAACTTTGTGTTGATGTATGCTCATGTGTGTGTGTGTGTGGTGTGTGTTGTGTTTGGGAGCATATGTTAGTACCTAGTTCTACACTCACTATTGGGCACTGACGACGTTAGTGGGGATGTCGTGGTATTTAGTCAATACTATGCATGATGGAGCTGATGGTTATATTGTCTTGTGGCTGACTACCATGGGTCTGTACCTTGCACTTTCCTTTTAAGGGTGAATCTGGGCCTATCCTGGATTCATCTAGGTATATTGCCAAAAGATCTTCAGCATGATGTCGTTGAAAAGATCACTATTTACTCTATTTAACTAATAATGATACTTCGATTAACGTATGGAATGGCAATACTTGAATGGTGCTGATAAGAAATTAACCCACTTTGGAAGAAAATCTTCATCAATATTTGTATACATTGCTTCTTCATGCTGGACTATAGTTTGAGCTGCTCTCCCAGACCTCGGTGACTCAACACCTATCAACTCTTGTGGTTTGATGTCTTCAGGATTGACTCATGTCATATTCATAATCTGTGTCGGTATCAGAGCTTGATCTTGAACTGCAGTCACGTGGAAGTCACTTTTTCTTTACACAAGGTACACTCCTAGGCCATGTTGTATATGCTAAGGATCTAGCTCCCGATTTTGTTGGTCCACCCTTGAAAGGTAGCATAGGCATTTATTGCAAAAGGCATTCTATTATAAGCAAAACATCCCCATGGAGTGATAAAAGTTGTCTTTAACTTATCTCCATCTGCAATAGTGAGTTGGAAGTAGCCAAAGAAGCTATCCTTGATAGAGTCTCTCATAGCCTGCTACTTGATTTAGTACTTCATCTTTAAGAGATAGTGGATAATAGTGCTTTTTAGTAGCGGCGTTACGAGGTTTATAAATAAATATATACTCAAAATTTGCAATTCTTCTTAGGTGTGATAACCACAAGAGACACCCACTCAAAACTCTTTCAACAGGAAAGATAATATCAGCTTCGAGCAATTTCATTACTTCTTGATGGAGAGCCTCTAATTGCATAGGAGGGAGACGTCGAAGCCTTCGATCGTACCTTTGGAATTGCTCCCTCCTTGAGCTCTATGCTGTGCTCCACCCCTTCAGCTCCTCCCAAATCCTTGTAGCTAGTGAGTGGCAAAAGTTTTGAAAACTTGGCACACATAGTGATATATTCCTCCTTCGGATGTATGCTGATATTGCTCAGCCTCGTACACGGCTGAGCAATGCCTCTTTTCCTTTTCAGTGGTCTCAAGCTAAAGCCCAAGCTTTTGTTTATTCGAAAAAGCGTCTCACTGAGGCACCCAGATTGGTTGACTCCAATGTGTGTGTATTGTTAGATGACTTTATAGTTCACACTCGAGTGAATGAATTTTCTCTCATTAAGTGTGCCCACCTGTTTTAAATTGTTTCAAACTTTTGTGGGTTTGTGTGTCATGATTGTGCTAGGTGCAAGTGATTTTATCTCCTCCTATGTCACAATCTGGTGACGTGGCACTAAACAAAAGAAGAAGACCAACCTACAGATCACAGCCGAGGGGCCTAAACCCACTGAAGACACAAGGGGATTAGGATAAAAATCCTAACCCTACGAACTTGCAGATTAGTGGCCAAGGGGCCTAAAGCACTTAAAGACCAAATCAGAAACCTACTTGCATAAAGACTGACGATGTGGCAGACTGTATGGACACCTTGGATTTTGCGTTGACAGTCTGTATGGATTTCTGTGTTTTGCGCTACAGCCCAGCGGACCGTCGCCAGATTCTGGATGTACTGCTTTTGGATGCAGATGCTTTTCATGTGAGATGCGTTTGGGGGCCAAGGGCCTCTAAATATGTTCTCTCTCTGGCATCCGAGTTGCAAAGGAGTAGAGGAGAGTCCTAGGTCTTGTAACCTTGCTTTGGAGTGAAACTCCGCCACTCTGTGTCTCGCGTGGATTCTCTCTCTCTCTCTCTCTCTTCTTTCAGTTCAGTTGTGTTGAAGTGCCAAAAGTTTGTTCTAGTTTGTTCTTTTCAGTTGGCACGTGGTGCCCTCCTGCTATGTCCTATTGTTGGTTAGTTTATGCTTTCTTGACTTATTATGAAGGTATATGCATCTTATGAGGAAGGTGTATTCTTTGTTGATGCCATGCCCTTGATTGTAGTGCAGAAATTGGTGGTTCCTTTTCAAATGCGCGGTTGGTTGAAGGTTTACAACTTGGAGAAGCGAGTAAGCTGTTCTTTCTTGCATTTCACATCCTTCAGCTTGTCATGGATGCTGGTTTTGTGAAGGGCATGTTTGCACGCACGTGTGTTTGAGGCGCTTGTGGTCGGTGCTATAGATTGCAGCCGATGCAGCAAGGGGACTTAGACCGGTGCTTGGGCCTGCACCTTTTAAGTTCCCTCTTCCCGACTTGTCGGATGCTCGCTCTTTGCAGCCTGGATCGCTACAAAATATGCTCTCCCAAGAAGCGGGTAAGAAACTTGTAACCACACCATCGTTGGATGCTTCCATTGCAGATGCTCGTGCTGCTGCAAATCAATTTAGGAAAAAGGAGTGGTCTGAAAGCACAGGACCTGCAAATCCATTGAGTAAAAACGAAATCACAGGACCGGGTATGTCAAATACGCAGGGTCCTTCAAGGAACCAAGCTCAAACAAAAAAGGATAGCAACAACGTTACTCAGACATGGGTTCGAAAATGCTGACCTTATGACGGGACAAGGAGATAGTTCAGAGAAGCAAATGAAGGGAAGAATTGTCATCCCTTGGATATAGTTCATAACCAAAAGATTTTGTATGAAAGAGGTGCCTCAATAAGGGTGCCATGTGTACCAAATTGATTTTCTCTCTGTAGGCATTTTTTCAGCTTGATTTAGATAGTAGTGCGAACACAGGCTTTGAAAGGGCAAGTTGTAATTTATACCACAGTCAGCTGTTGGTTTGTGTATATACGTTTCACTTAATTGTACTGACACTCTTACACACTGATTGTAGCATCATATAAATTGGCGTTTGTGTCATTTGTGTGCTTTTGTCGAGTTTCCTATTTTTAAAGGCAGTAATGGCCTTCACTTCCTTAACATTAGTGCAGTAATATCTTGAAAGGGATGACTGTGTTTTGAAACTCGAATTTAACATTGTCTTGACTTCACCTAGGGTTATAATCTTGAAACATAATGTAGGTTCCTCCATGGAGACTGTTATGGTGAAAGCCAACTAGATTTCATGCAAAAATGAATTCATTCATCTTGTTGTTACAATGCAACATTTTTCATGGAATTGTTAAAAGGTTGTTATTAAGTGATCCTTTGTGGTCTTCAAGAATCTTAGAGGAGGTGATAATAACATTAAAGAATGTCAATGCTTACAAAAAACTCTATCAGCCTATTAGATGTTGACCTGGAAGGGTAGAGATCCATGTTCACTTATCAACTACATAACAAAGAGATTACCTAGGTTGAAAACCATACATCAGGATGAATAGACTAAAGCTTGTCGTAACATATCTTTGGTTGACCGTGGATGATGAGTGATATTTTAGGCTAATTGTACCCAACCTCTTGGATTTGGCTCGACAAAATGACTTGAATTTTGGAGCACGATTGCTCATAGTGTCATTTGGTAGCCCATATAACTTGTACACATTCCCACAAATACATATGCTAATTTTACAGATTTTGTTGTTGACGCGAGCGTTGGCCAACATGTCGATCACAACCCAGTGGAACCATGTCCGTAGTTTGTGGTGGGAAGACCTACAATGAATATTCTAGAGTTACTTTTCCTATTTCTATTTAAAATCTCTAATTGATGCATTCCTATACATGCTTGTGCTTGTTCACATGGCACTTTTGTTAGTGTAAGACATACTCTTGGATTTCTTGGAGCTATTTTTGCTAGAAAACTTTTCTCCTATGTGCATGTCTTTCTATTCCTATATGACGTGCACTGGGAATATTGTGACACTCATAGAGGCCTAGTGTTTGAGTCGATCGTACACATACACTTCCTTTATGCAACAAGTACTCTATCAATGGAGAAATGTTTCCAAATATTCAGTTCATCACTTGTTAGAGGAGGACCATATCGTGGAGTTACCAACGTCACTTCCTTTGAAGTGAGAGAGATTTCTCTTTTGTATGAGAATCCACACCTTTAGAGGAGTATGCTTGATCACAGAGGGCAACCCATGTTGTAGTTGGGAGGCATTGCAAGGTGAAGTTCTATAGTTGGAGGGCAAGCAACCCTTTCTTTTTTATATGCTCCACGTAGAAGGTTGCAAGAGTTTCACAAGCTTGAGGAATATTAAAGAGGTTGATACCTCAAATCTAATAATATTATCTTAAATGAGTAAAATGAAGGGAAAATTACCAAAATACCCTCTAATTTGTGGAGATTCCCAAAATACCCCTCAAATTTAAAAAATTCCCAAAACACCCTTGTATCTATTTTGGTTGAATTATTCAAGCTCATCATTCCTTTATTCTTTTTTGACAATCAAGATCCGTTTTTGAGTGCTTAGCATGTAATTTGTCACAAATTACCTCGCAAAAAAGGGCAACTATATCTAAAAATAATGACAAAGCTTGCATAACCTACTCAAATTCTAGTTTTAGTATCTTGTATTGATAGACAATCAATCTTCTTATGAAAGTTTTTTAATCTTTGGAAAAATTTAATCTCACAACAAGGGGTATTTTGGGAAATTATGACAAAATATCGGGGGTATTTTGGGAAATTTTTAAATTTGAGGGGTATTTTGGGAATTTCCACAAATTAGAGGGGTATTTTGGTAATTTTTCCTAAAATGAATCCACCATTGGATTTAGCAAACAGAAAGACATTAAATGATTCTGACAAAGCTATAATTCAATCATTTTATTTTTATGAAAAATGTACCACATGGTTATTTGGTGCCATAGTGTGTGTGTGTGTGTGTGTGTGTGTGAGAGAGAGAGAGAGAGAGAGAGAGAGAGAGAGAGAGAGAAGGGCATCCCTCCCTCTCGTGTTTTGATGCAATGCCATTTGGTACTTACGTTTTTTGACATTTTGAATCATGTTGTGGAGTTATATGATCTTTTGAGCACTTCTACTAGGTTTTTGAAACTTTTGATGTATATATGTCAAATGCTTTTCAACGTCAATCTTTGAGAACTTCTACTAGGTTTTTGAACTTTTTCAATGTATATCAAATGTTTTCAAATTTGCTAGTAACAATATATTCACATATAAGAAGAGATTGCATTAAGAGGTAGGGGCTTCTTTGGCGCAAGACATGAAGCCTCTATGATGGGTTGTGTGTTGTTCCTACCGAGGCTACAACATATGAGGTTTGGATTGGATGTTAGGGCTGTTACCATATACATGTGGTAGTGATGTGTGTCAGACACACTTAGGACTGTCGGGGCAGTTTTTCCCCCTCTAGGAGGTTTTTCCCCCGTGCATTGTATATACACCCATCATTCTAGGGCTATCTATCTTTCCATTGCGCACTAAGTAATACACTTTGTTGTGTGCCTTGAGCTTCCTTCGTCTTCTCCAAGCTGTGTGTGTTTTCTTGCAACCCTAATTCCAACAATTGGTATTAGACAAGTTGTGTCCTCTCGGGCTTAGTCGTCAGCAGCTTCAGTACACGCCTGCTCACTTTCTCCGATTTCTGTAAGCTTTGGCGAGCGTTCGCATGTCGATGAAAATTTTGGGTAAGCTCGAAGAACCTAGTTTGCTCAGATTTTTGATTCGGGCTCATTTCGATCTCCGTTTCCACTACACACGCAGTACTGCACAGGCTATTTCATCATTTTATGCAAAATTTCAGTCAATGCCATTTTTTGCATAACTAAGGGAGTCTTCTACGGTTTGTGCTATATATCACGTGTTGTTCCCGCTCCGTTTCTCCTCTTTTCGGATAGTTTTCACATCAGGTGCAGACATTCATCATGGCCGACAACAACACAAATGTGCTCAAGATATTTGCTGCTGAGGACATATTGGATGGGGAAAATTACCCTATGTGAACTTATATGATGCAACATGTTCTTGTGTCAAAGGGTGTCTGGAATATTGTATAGGGCAGGTCGACAAAAATTTCGGGTTAGCTCAAAGAGCTTAGTCTGCTCAGATTTTTGATTCGGGCTCGTTTCGGTCTCCGTCTCCACTACATACAGTACTGCACAGGCTATTTCGTCATTTTGTGCAGAATTTCTGTCAGTGCCGTTTTCTGCATAACAGGTCTCTTAGAGTCTTCTACGGTTTTTGCTATATAGCACGTGTTGTTCCCGCTTCATTTCTCCTCTTTTCGGACAGTTTTTACATCAGGTGCAGGCATTCGTCATGGCTGACAACAATACACATGTGTTCAAGATGTTTGCTACTGAGGACAGATTGGATGGAGACAATTACCCTATGTGGGTTTACATGATGCAACATGTTCTTGTGTCAAAGGTTGTCTGGAATATTGTGCAGGGCATTGATGTACGTCGTAATTCTGAGGATGTAGGAGATGTTGAGGATGTTGCAGGTCTTGCTACTTTTAGAATTGTTTTGCCTATGACAGAACAAGCTCGTTGGGATGTAAAAGATGCACATACTCATACATTGACTGCGTTGTCTGTGAAACGCACTATTACTCCTCACATTCGTTTAGCGAAATCTGCAAAACAGGCTTCGGGATAATCTGGCTGGTCTTTATGCAAGTCGGAATGAGGTTACAATTGCATTACTGCGTAAAGAGTTGGAACCAAAGATTATGCATGAGGAAGATGACATGGACACTTTCCTTGTTGGTGTCGAGGATATCAATGAACAACTTATTTCTGCAGGTGAAGTCATTTCAGTCAGTTCCCTTGTGCAGACTGTTCTTGATGCCTTGCTAGATTCTTACCAGACTTTTGATAGTACTTGGAGACTTATGACCCAAGGAAATCATGAAGTTGTCAAGTTTGATGCATTATGCACATTGTTGTTCTTACAGAAATGGCACGATGTATGGTCAAAAGTCAAGCTTTGCCGCATTCATTTTGGGTTGAAGTTATCATGTGTGCCACTTATGTACTAAACAAGTGTCCTACAAAAGCTTTGAAGTCTATTACTCCATATGAACCATGGCATGATAGAAAGCCTTCTATTGAGCACATGCGTGTTTTTGGTTGTTTTGCATATGCTTTAATGGCACAAACACAACAAAAACAATTGGATGATAAGGCTGTGAAATGTATTTTTGTTGGTTATACTGCTGAAAGCAAAGGTTACAGGTTACATTATCCACAAACAAAGCGTATTCTGGTTTCACGGGATGTTATGTTCGTGGAAGATTCTGTCCAGCCCTTGCTTTCATGTACTAGAGACAGTAATGTAAGATCATATGACATTTATGACACTTTATTGCCTCTTTTCAGTGGTGGAAGTTCAAATGTAAGTTCCAATGAGGCAAATGTATAGCCTATGAGGGTTTCTAAAAATGTTATAGATCACCCTATTACTGATGCAGATGTACCTGATGTAGATGAGAAAAGGGATGAAAATGAGCAGGCTAGAGGTATGCCAAAATGGCTGGTGCATACATTGCGTGACAGTAAATTGGATGGACCTTATCTAAACGAACTCGTTCAGGCTCTCGCCATGCATCTTATGCATCAGATTGTTATGCTTTGGCTGTGTCTAGCTTACATAATGTTGAGGAACCTCTGTATTTGGATGAAGCACATAATGCAAAAAAATTGGATGGCTGCCATGCAATTAGAATACGATGCACTTATAGAAAATTACACATAGACTTTATGTGATTTGCCTCCTAGCAAAAAGGCCATTGGTATGAAGTGGGTTTACAAGTTGAAATGCAAGCCGGATGGTGAGATTGATCGCTATAAGGCTCAACTTGTTGCAAAGGGTTATGCACAACAAAAAGACATAGATTATGAAGAGACTTTTTCTCCCACTTGTTGTCTGACTACTGTGCGTTTTCTATGTGCATTGGCAGCTCATTTTGGTTGGGATGTACATCAATCAGACATTGTTATTGCTTTCTTGAATGGTGACATATTTGAGGAAGTTTATGTAACGCAACCTCGTGGTTTTGTCAAAAAAGGATGAGGATAAGGTGTGCAAATGTAACAAAGCTTTGTATGGATTGAAGCAATCTCCTCGTGCTTGGTATGAGAAGGTTGACACTCATTTGGTCAAACGTGGCTTTCGTAATAGTCCAATAGAAAGCACATTGTAGGTAAAGGGTGAGGGTGATGTACTTTTGATTGTGGTTCTTTATGTAGATGATTTGCTGATCATTGGACCAAATGAGAGACATATTGCTGAATTTAAGGCTGATTTGAATGCTACTTTCAAGATGAAAGATATGGGGTTGTTGCATCATTACTTGGATATACAATTTAAGCAGTGTGATGGAGGTATCGCCTTGTGTCAAAAAAGTTACATAGAGACATTGCTATGTAAGTTTGAACTTGAGGATTGCAAACATATCTCCACTCCCATGGAAACATGTTTGAAATTAAGTCTTCATGATGCTAGTGATCCTGCAGATGTGACTCTCTGCTTTGGATGCCTCATTTATGTATGCAACACGAGGCCGGATATTCAATTTGCAGTCTCATAGGTCATCAAATTTATGCATAGCCCAAGGTCTAAGCATTGGTAGGCTGTCAAGAGGATTTTCCGCTACTTGAGTGGCACTTTACATCTTGGCTTGTTTTATCCCAAGGGGGGATCATTGCCGCCAGACTTACATGCTTTTTTGGACGCATATTGGGCTGTTTGTTTTGACACACGAGTGTCCACAAGTGGCTTTTGTTTCATGCTTGGCAGCTCATGCATATCATGGTTGAGCAAGAAGCAACCTACTGTGGCCACTTCCAATTGTGAGGCTGAGTATAAGGCAGTCTTCACAGCTACGATTGAGTGTGTATGGCTCAGACGCCTTATGGTTGGTTTGGGTGTTGGACATGACACTGCCAACACTATCTACACTAACAGTCAGAGCGCATTGGACGTTGCGAGGAACCTAGTTTTTCATTCTCGCACAAAGCATATTGAGGTGCATTACCACTATGTCAGGGAGAGGCTCTTAGCAGGAGAGATCAGCTTGGCTTATGTGCCAACACAGGACAACCTTGCAGATCTTTTTGCAAAGGCATTGTCTCATGAGAAGTTCGAAGCTTATATCAACGTTTTGTAATGAAGAAGACGGTTCATAATTTTTAGCATCATCTTTGCATTTGGTGAGTATATTCTTATTGTTGACTTTAGAAATTCTAAGAAGGGGAGTAACATAATTTATACATAAATGTGTTGACATAGAGATGGATTTGTTTTTCTTCTATAAATCAATAAGCATTGATTTGCAGAGGAATTTACCAAGCTATGTTATGATTGTTTGGTTACGGATGTATATTTTTGTAGCCTTTTGAATTACGAATTTACCTTTTACATTTAAGTCATTACTTCTTCTTAGAAGTTTCATCATTTTTTTTCAGCTCATTGGAAAAAGCTAAGAGTAAGAGAAGTGTGTGTGAATATTGTATATGGAAACATTGTTGGAGTCGTATTCAAGCTCATATGGGAAAGTATTCTTTGATGCCATTGAAAACTGGATGTCATTGTTGTATATAGGGGGCGGGATATTGGAGTGGTAGTAAGGTTCATAAAGGAAAGTATCTTCTGATGCGTGAAGAGTGCACGATGCATGCAGAGTGAGAGGGAGAAGAAGAGCAGACACAAAGTGTGGTGGAGCTCTTAGTGAAAATTTGAATGCCTCACTACTCCTTATGGTTGTATAAGATCAAAAGAATAGATAAGGTTAGTACGGTCAATGTGAAGGGTGTCCGACCAATTGGTATGAACCCTAACAATCTCCCACTTGAAGGCCAATGTGGCCCAAGTGGCTTATGTATGTACATCTGTACAACCATGAAGCAATCCTATGGATTCTCCCGACACCCATCATCTCCATGCAATGTGCAAACTCCTCTGAGGGTAGACTCTTCGTGAGAGCATCTGTAGGGTTGTCATCCGTATGACCTTTGACTAGCTCAATGCATCTGTAAAGTTGTCATCCGTATGAACTTTGACTAGCTCTTGCTAGCCAATATGTCTCGTATCACATGATAACGAACCTTTATGTGTTTTGACTTGGAGTAAAAAACGGGATTCTTTGCTAACACAATCGCACTCTGACTATCACAATGCAACATTGAGTCTGAGTAATGTCAAGATCTCCTACTAGGCGAGCTAACCACACAACTTCCTTGCTAGCACCAGAAACTGCCACATACTTTGCCTCTGTGGTGAGAAGTGACATACAATTTTGGAGACATGATCTCCATGACACGGTGCTCTAACAAATAGGAATACATAGCCAAACGTGGATCTTCTACTATCCACACAACCTGCATAATCAACATTTGTGTAATATACAATGGATGCGTCACTGCTCCCAGAGCGCAAGTACTTGTCTACCATACCTTTTAGATATCTCAAGATGTGCTTCAATGCTTCTTGGTGTTTGATTTGCCATAAATCTGCTAACCACTCCCACTGCAAAAGCAATGTGTAGTCTTGTGGCTACCATGGCATACATAAGACTACCGACCACTGAAGAATATGACACCTTGGCCATTTTTTTATTAGACTTGGGAGCATCATTCTTGCTAAGTTTTTTATATGCTTGCATTGGGGTACTCAATGAAGCTTCCCCCCCTTGCATATTAAAACGTTGCAAGACCTTGTGGATATACGTTTGTTGAGACAACTCTAGTATTCCATGTTTCTATCCCTCACTTGATACACATACCAAGAAGTCACTTAGCTGTTACCATATACATGTGGTAGTGATGTGTGTGAACACTAGGACTGTCGGGGCATTTTTTTCCTCTTTAGGAGGTTTTTCCCCCCGTGCATTGTATATACACTCATCACTCAAGGGCTATCTATCCTTCCATTGCGCACTAAGTAATACACTCTCTATTGTGTGCCTTGAGCTTCCTTCATCTTCTCCAATCGGTGCGTGTTTTCTTGCAACCCTAATTCCAACAATTGATATTAGAGCAGGTTGCGTCCTCTTGGGCTTAGTCGCCAGCAGCTCCATCATACGCCTACTCATTTTCTTCGATTTCAATGAGCTTTGGCGAGTGTTAGCAGGTCGACAAAAATTTCAGAGAGGCTCGTAGAGCTTAGTCTACTCAGATTTCTGATTCGGGCTCAGTTCGGCCTCCGTTTCCACTACAGCCAGGTCCGCGCATGCAATTTTGTCATTTTGTGCAAATTTTTTATCAGTGCCAAATACTGCATAATAGGTCCCATACAATCTACTGCGGGTTGTGCTATATAGCACGTGCTGGTCTCACTCAAGTTCTCCTTATTTTGGGCAGTTTTCACATCAGATGCAAGCATTTTTCATGGTTGACAATAACACAGATTGTTCAAGATGTTTGCTGTTGAGGACAGATTGGATGGGGACAATTACCATATCTGGGCTTACATGATGCAACATGTTCTTGTGTCAAAGGGCGTCTGGAATATTGTGCAGGGCATTGATGTACGTCCTGGTTCTGAGGATATAAGTGATGAGGATGTGACAGGTCTTACTGCAAGGATTGCTGCTATTAGAGTTGTTTTGCCTACGGCAAAACAAGCTCGTTGGGATGTAAAGGATGCGCAGTCTCATGCATTGATTGCTTGTCTGTGAAGCGCACCATTACTCCTCACATTCGTTCAATGAAATCCGTAAAACAAGCTTGGGATATTCTAGTTGGTCTTTATGCAAGCCGCAATGAGGCAAAAATTGCATTGCTGCGTAAAGAGCTGGAGTCGAAGATTATGCATGAGGAAGATGATATGGACACTTTCCTTGCTAATGTCAAGGATATCAATGAGCAACTTATTTCTGCAAAAGGTGAAGTCATTTCAGACAGTTCCCTTGTGCAGACTGTTCTTGATGCCTTACCAGATTCTTACCAGACTTTTGCTAGTACTTGGAGACTTATGACCCAAGGAAATCCTAAAGTTGTCAAGTTTGATGCATTGTGCACATTGCTGTTGCAAGAGTCACTTTCCAAAAAAAACAGGACTAGACAGCGTGCAATTGAAAAGGCTTTGTTTGCCTTTCAAAGAAAGGGTGGTAACAACAATGCAAGCACTTCTTATGGTTCTTCTGTGAGTGGAAAAGCACATGTTCCTAATGCTTCTGCTGGCAGCAATTCGTATGGAAAATCTGGTGATAAGGGCAAAAAGAAGATGCGTTGCCATTATTGTAAAGCTAATGATCACTTGATCAAGCAGTGTCCTAAGTTGAAGGCCAAAGAGGCTATGAAGAAAGAGGGTGGTTCCATTGCAAATGCTGGTTCCAGTCAAATGCCGGTTCCAGTACAAATGCTGGTTCCAGTACAAATGCAGTTTGAGTCTTTTGTGAAAGGAGACTGTGATGCTGATGTTGATGTAGAATGGGCTTTTAGTGCAGAGTGCACTTACAATCTTGTTGTCAATGATGCATGCATGTTAGTTGCTGCAGATTTACATGTGTGGTATTTCGACAGTGGTGCTACAAAGTACATTACCTCACATCGTGAATTGTTCACCTCTCTCGAGTCTGTCCCTCATGGGAATTGAGTCACTTGTGCCAACAATGCTTCTTATCCAGTTCAGGGAGTTGGAAAGATTGTGCTTACTGCTACAAATGGTAGTCCTTCCACACTTGTTGATGCACTTTATGTACCTGGGATCAAGAAGAATCTTTTGTCTGTATCTGCACTTGCTAGACTTGGACTTGTAGTCAAATTTGTGGATGACAGATGTACAATTCATGATCTCAATTTTGGTGATGAAATTGTTGCATCTGGCCTTTTGTGCCATGGGCTGTATAAGCTCACTTTGTATGACAAGTGTGGACAAAATTTTGCAAATGCAGCTACAGATTCAAGGGCTATTTCAGATGTAAAACTTTGGCATGCACGTTTTGGTCATCTAAATTTTGCCAGTTTGTTGCATTTGTAGAAATCTGATATGGTTGCTTCTTGAAGCACCTGTCAAACATGTTTGTGAAGGCTGTATTTTGGGTAAGATGCAGCGTTCGAAGTTTCCAAAGGATGGTTCAGTTAGGGCCACATGCAGGTTGTAGCTTGTGTATAGTGATGTTTGTGGGCCCATGCAAACTTCGTCCTTGGGCAATTACCTTTACTTCGTGACTTTCATTAATGATTACTCCAGGCATGCATGGGTATTTTAGCTTAAAGCGAAGTCCGAAGTTTATATGTGCTTCAAACAATTTCTGGCTATGGTTGAAATTTTTTCGACATGTACTATGGGCACCCTCTGTTCCGATCGAGGGGGGGAATGTACGTCTCATGAATTTAATGCATTTCTAGCTAGTTGTGGGATAAAACACCAATGTACAGTGCCTTATACGCCTCAGAAAAATGGTGTTACTAAGAGGAAAAATAGGTCACTTATAGAAATGGCACGATGTATGGTCAAAAGTCAAGCTTTGCCGCATTCTTTTTGGCTTGAGGCCATCATGTGTGCCACTTATGTACTTCACAGGTGTCCTACGAAAGCTTTGCAGTCTATTACTCCATATGAAGCATCGCATGATAGAAAGCCTTCTATTGAGCACATGCGTGTTTTTGGCTGTTTGGCATATGCTTTGGTGCCACAAACACAGCGTAGAAAATTGGATGATAAAGCTGTCAAATGTATTTTTGTTGGTTATAGTGCTAAAAGCAAAGGTTACAGGTTATATCATCCGCAAACAAAGTGTATTCTGGTTTCACGGAATGTAGTGTCTGTGGAAGATTCTGTTCAGCCCTTGCTGTCATGTACTAGAGACAGTAATATAAGCTCACATGACATTTATGACATTTTGTTGCCTCTTTTCAGAAATTTAGTGGTGGAAGTTCGAATGTAAATTCCAATGAGGCAAATGTACAACCTATGGGGGTTTCCAAAAATGTTATAGGTCAGCCTATTACTGATGTAGATGTACATGATGTACTTGGTGAGGAAAGGGCTGAAAATGAGCATGCTAGAGGTATGCCAAAATGGCTGGTGCATACATTGCATGACAGTAAATTGGATGCACCTTTGTGTAGTCGTACTCGTTCAGGCTCTTGCCATGTATCTTATGCATCAGATTGTTATGCTTTGGCTGTGTCTAGCTTACATGATGTTGAGGAACCTCTGTCTTTTGATGAAGCACAGAATTCAAAAAATTGGATGGCTGCCATGCAATCAGAATATGATGCACTTATAGAAAATGACACATGGACTTTATGTGATTTGCCTCTTGGCAAAAAGGCCATTGGTACGAAGTGGGTTTACAAGTTGAAATGCAAGCTGGATGGTGAGATCGATCTCCATAAGGCTCAACTTGTTGCAAAGGGTTATGCACAGCAAAAAGGTATAGATTATGAAGAGACTTTTGCTCCCACTTGTCGTATGACTACTGTGCGTTTTCTATGTGCATTGGCAGCTCATTTTGGTTGGTATGTACATCAATCAGACATTGTTACTGCTTTCTTGAATGATGACATATTTGAGGAAGTTTATGCAACACAACCTCGCGGTTCTGTCAAGAAAGGACAAGAGGACAAAGTGTGCAGATGTAAGAAGGCTTTGTATGGGCTGAAGCAATCTTCTCGTGCATGGTATGAAAAAGCTGACACTCATTTGGTCAAACAAGGCTTTCGTAACAGTCCAACAGAAAGCGCATTGTATGTAAAGCGTGAGGGGGATGTATTTCTCATTGTGGTTCTTTATGTAGATGATTTGCTGATCACTGGACCAAACCAGAGACATATTGTTGAATTTAAGGCTGATTTGAATGCTACTTTCGAGATGAAATATTTGGGGTTGTTGCATCATTACTTGGATATACAATTTAAGCAGTGTGATGGTGGTATTGCCTTGTGTCAAAAAAGTTACATAGAGACATTGCTATGTAAATTTGGACTTGAGGATTGCAAACCTATTGCCACTCCCATGGAAACAGGTTTGAAATTGAGTCTTCATGATGCTGGTGATCCTGCAGATGTCACTCTTTACCAAACTGTTGTTGGATGCCTCATTTATGTATGCAACACGAGGCCGGATATTCACTTTGCAGTCTCACAGTTCAACAGATTTATGCATAGCCCAGGGTCTAAGCATTGGCAGGATGTCAAGATGATTTTCCGCTACCTTAGTGGCACTTTACATCTTGGTTTGTTTATCCCAAGGGGGGATTAATACCGCCAGACTTATATGCTTTTTCGGACTCAAATTGGGCTGGTTGTTTTGACACAGGATTGCCCACAAGTGGTTTTTGTTTCATGCTTGGAAATTCATGTATATAATGGTTGAGCAAGAAGCAACCTACTGTGGCCACTTCTAGTTGTGAGACTGTATACATGGCAGTCTTCATAACTATGGTTGAGTGTGTATGGCTCAGACGCCTTATGGCTGATTTGGGTGTTGGACAAGACACTGCCAACACTATCTACACTGACAGTCAGAGTGCATTGGTAGTTGTGAGGAGCCCAGTTTTTCATGCTTGCACAAAGCACATTGAGGTGCATTACCACTATGTCAGGGAGAGGTTCTCAGCAGGAGAGATCAGCTTGGCTTATGTGCCAACACAGGACAACCTTGCATATCTTTTCACAAAGGCATTGTCTCCCTAGAAGCTTGAAGCTTTCCACAAAGCTTTGGGCTTACTCCCCTTTGTCGACTGATCATGTCCTCAGGGCATGGCACTTCCCTCTACTCATGTGCCAACTCTCGTTCACCGCATCACTCCAGGGGGGATTACCATATGCATGTGGTAGTGATGTGTGTGAGCACACTAGGACCGCCGGAGCATTTTTCCCCTCTTTAGGAGGGTTTTTCCCCCGTGCATTGTATATACTCTCATCACTCTAGGGCTATCTATCCTTCCATTGCACACTAGGTAATACACTCTCTATTGTGTGGAACTTCCTTCATCTTCTCCAAGCTGTGCGTGTTTTCTTGCAACCCTAATTCCAACATTAGCATGCACTTTGCTATGAAGGATTTGGTTGTTAGAGTTCATGCCAATTGGCCGGACACCCATCACACTGACCGTATCAACCTTATCTATTCTTTTCATCATATAGAACAATAAGGAGTAGTGAGGGATTCCAATCCTCACAGAGAACTCCACCAGCACTCCGTATACCACTTGAAGACTTTGTGGTGCATGGAGAGTGTGAATTTCACTTGAAGAGTGCACAGTGCATGCAGAGTGAGAGGGAGAAGAAGAGTAAACACAAAGTGTCTGTGGAGCACTCAATGAGGACTCAAATGCCTCACGACTCCTTATTATTCTATACAATCAAAAGAATAGATTAGTACGTTGTGTGATGGGTGTATGGCCAGTTGGCTTGAACCCTAACAATTTGTTTATGAAGGAAAAGACAACCACTAATAGTAAAATGAACATGAAGCAAATAAGTGTCCCTTCATAAGAAATGTTGCAACTTCAAAAGAAAACCATTTCAAGTCCGTAAACGAGATTTGAGTACATAGGCTTGTGTATGTTGTTCACATCTTCAATGCATGTAGAATCTATGATTTTGTGAAATTTTAAGACAATGTGAATGAATATATTCATGTAATTTAAACGAGACCTTTCATAAGATATGCTACCATTTCTTTTAAAAGATTTCTTAATGCAATATTTGTTTACTGCATTGACGACGTGTCCTATTTCTTTGTTATCTGCATAGCTTAAATGAAATGAGGCAAATAGTTGTCTTCTTCATCATGTAAGTACCCTATAGATCAAATCAATGAAACCAGTAGGTTTGCACGCATGCTTGATTAAAGGGAATCACCCAAGATCTTTCAATTCAGTTTTAAAAGCAAAAGAGAGAGATTGACAGGTGGCACGTTGTCTACGGTGGTAAAGTCTCTCTCCTTTTCTCTCTCTCTCTCTCTCTCTCTCTCTCTCTCTCTCTCTCGTTAGGAGTTGTGTTCGTCTGGTCGACAGTGATGTGTTGCCCTCTGCCTGTCTTGTCAAGTGCTTGGTGAGCTCACTTGCATCTGCGCATGACTGCATACTGCAAGAGACAGAGAGTGTGACAGAGCACGCAAGCAATAGTCATGCCTCTACATCCGTAGAAATTTATCACATCAACTATGAAAATTTGGATAAGTCTTGCTTAGGATATACTTGTTTTATACAAACCAATAGTCGTGCCCAGGGCTAGAAAAATATATTTTTTCTAAGCGACGAAAATAAGGGAAAACTTGATATTCTACCGTTTTTTAGGTCAAATTTTGAAGCTTTTGTCGGTATTTACACTAAAACTTGTGTAAATTTGCCGGTTTTCTTTAGGGCAAGCTGAGAATCTAACCGGGACTTTATGATTTTAGCCGGTTAAAATACAATGTACCTTGGTGTTTTTTTAAACACTGGTCGTGCCTCTACGTTTGAAAAAGTTACCAACTCAACCGTTAAAATTTGGCTAAGTTATGCTTAAACTATAAAAATATCTCTTGCGTCATACACTCACCTAAAAAAATGGAACTTGGTGCAAAAATGAAACCGTGTTATCTTTTTGCTTATCGTGTGCAGTTTTGCATGTTGAGATTCTGAAATGAAAATTTGTGAGGAAGATAATAGAGAGGAAAGAGACGTGATTGTTATCTTTAGAATGTCGCAAAGGATGGCAAGTACCCCTCCTCATTGCCTATCACCTTGACGCACCCTCATTCACCCACGGACTATTTGACATCACCTTGTAAGGTAGGATCGACGATCCAGGATCTCTGAAAGATGTGGACCTCATTCACCTTGCTTGGTTTCTCTTAATCTCAAAGGCCGTAGTAAGTGTGCAAAACACACAAGGAGATTGGACTCTTGTAGCTACCTTTCTGCCTTTTTTGGTCATAAATCCTCTTCAATTACTAGTCATTAGAAAAGCAATCTATTGTAATATGCGGCATTGAATTATGAGCACTTGCCTTTTTGTATTGTCACTTTTAGAACTTTTCTCATACGTTTCAGTTGTAGAGAGGAAAGGAAAAAATGTTTATTTTTATTCTCTCTCACTCTAAAACGCGTTGGCATTTTTACAAAGCCAAAAATTGAGTCCAAACTTTTTTGAAAGCCCATCTAGAATACACCTCATCTCTCCTTAGCTTCATGTTTAAGTCACATGATATTGAGCCTCCCTCTACACAACCTCCCTTCATACGACCGCACCAGCCTCTTCTTCGAGTCTTTGATGTCTTCGAGTCTTTGATACTCTTTAGGAATTCCTCTATTTTTGTTGAGAGAGGATCCATGAGATTTTTCTCATTGAGACTCAGCTACAATATCCACAACTATGTGTGGTCTCCTCTTCTCTCCATTAATAGCAGGATTCTCTTCAATAACATTCCCTTGGAGAACAATCTGAATATTGTTTCTCCTTGAGATAGCTAGATAAGTATCTTTAGAAACCTCCCTTGCTAGTTACTCGCTCACTTGTAGGTCATTCCTTGCTGACTATCAAGACCAAGTTCTTACTAGTTTGGTATTAGATATTACTTTGTGAAAGACCCTTGCCTTTTAACACTTTGATTGCTCCTCGATGTGTTCAAGGCCTAATAAAAAAATCCCTTGTTTGTAGAATTTTCATGAATATAATGCACTCTTTCCTGGTTCAATATGCGTATGACTCCATTGATTGGTACCTTCTATATCTTAAAATGTTTAAAAAATGGGGCTAAATAATCCCTTCTATTGAACTCATGTGCTATGTTAACATATTTCCTCGTGAACTATTTGAAGATTGCTCTATTGCTAGATCCTTGATTATCTCAACCAACTTTTCCCATTCCTTAGCCCATTGGTCTTTCACTTTTTCCTTGCCCTTTCCTACTATATTATTATCTTTACTCCATCCAGGTCTCTCATTCTTCTCGAATCTTTCTTTATTTCTTAATGATCACCACTTTTGCTCTTTGTCACTACATTGATTGGCATTAATTTCATAAGATCCATTTTCACTTGAGCTATGGGTTGACCTCTTCAAAGGATTCTACTCTTATAGACATGCGACTGCAAAATGACCTTACTTTCCACAATTGTAGCATTTGTATTCTTTCCTTCCTCTGCCTCTTCCACAATCAATCTGACCTCTTCCTTGACCAAAACCTCCTTTGCAATTATAGTCTCCTCTAGTGGCATTTGCTAATGTGTAGTGGTTTCTTCTTCTTGCACCTTGGACTATCTATCATTGATACTTTTGTTTTCACCCTGAAATGTTGCAATTTGATCTTGTGATTGGTCTAGGCATGGACAATTGCAACACAATACATACACTACTCTCACTCATTTACTTGTACGCTTATCACTTTTGCAACACAATACGTACACTACTCTCACTCATTTACTTGTACGCTTATCAATTTTGCAATGTGTGCACAATAACTCAATTTTGTTGGAATTCATCCAAAAATTGCTAATTTCTCCATCTGGTTCATTACATCTTCTATGTGATTTTTCTAACTCCCTTTCTTCTTAGTTTTCTAGTACCCTCTTCACATTCACTTGTGTCTTGACTATGAAGACTTAAATGTACTTATCACTTCACGACTAGTTCCTTTGATTTCTTAGTCTTCTCCATCTTCAAGACTTTTAGATGAGATGGATGAATCATTTTTTATTGTTTGTGATTTGAAATTTCACAATCTCTTTATCATTGCCCCCCATTGAAAAACCAAGTTTGAAGATTTCTACATGATTCTAGGTGCTCCAACTATCTTGCCATGTCCTTGATGCAATCCACATGTTTCTGTATTAACTTACTATCTTGCTATATTTGGCTTAACTCATCTCATTTGTATAATTTTCGTTAAATTTTTGTGTGAAGAACCTTATTATTTGGGAATAAGTGTGAACCTTGGAAGCTTGGCAATGGTTATACCATAATTGTCTTTGCGCTTCATTGTTTGTGGAAAATATTCCACATTATTGATTGACCTTAGGATCTTTACTTCGACCCATTTCTCAAATGATTTAAGTATGCACATATGGACTGGCATTGCTTTCCCATTTGAGTGGTGGTAGACTAATTTAAATCTACTTGATGTCTCCCTTTATGAGAGCTATTGTGAACTAGTCATTCATCTTAAATGTGAGTGTCTATGTACTCCTCTATGGTTATGTCTTCAACATTTCTATTATTCAAATGCCAATTCATTCTGCCTACCATGTCTTCAAGATGTGAAATAGCATTAGGTTTGATTATTCATTTGTGACTACTCTTCTATCACTAGCCTCTCTTTTCATCTCTAATTCTTTGGGCTTAGGGTTAGCCCATTTGGAATCTCTCCTACACTCCCGTTTAAATTTCTTTGATTCTCTTCTAGGTTGACCATAGTGAGGAATCAACATATGCCCTTCCTCTAGAAACTCAGATAGTCATGTGATCTTCTTAGATAGATTGATGTGATGAGTGAACTGGACATGAAAATTGATTCTTAAGACGTAAACCTTAATGGTATAGACTCTCTTTAGTACGTGTTTTTGAGCTCTAGCTTCCCCTTATTATCCGTAAAAAGAGAAGTTGCCAAATTTGCAATGTGAGTTGAGTGTGGAGAATTAGGGGTAGAACTGAATCTTTTGCCGGATAATAGGACATGACTGAAGGTAACCGAACAAGAAAACTAACAAAAAATTCACAACAATGAGTAAGCAAAGTGAGTCAAAAGGAGTATATTATCATTAGTAACAAAATATAATGATTGCCTTGATAAATTTGTTGATTGATGTCTTGATTTCTCTGATACCACATGTAAAGCTTATGGTGCGTAGAGCAATGAGGCATATATGGTTTCACCATAACCAATGGATAATTAGGATAAGACTAGAGAGTGAGCTTAATACACAATGTAGAATGAAAATAGCTTGCTTAATTGATTAGAATTGGAGAGAGAGTTACAAGCTTTGGATAATGGCCATCTATAGGCTCAATGTGGAGAAGTGCAATCGATGATTGGATGGATATAGCAAGGTTCATGTGAGCTTTCACAAATAGCATGTGGCTATCAAGTGTGTAGCATGTGTGAGGCTTTATAGGTTCCATAGCAAAAATGTGACCATGCATTTAAATGGCAAGGGTCATGTGGAAAGTGTCATGTAGCATGTGTTTAGGGAATGTGAGGCTTTATAGGTTCCATAGGAAAATTGTGACTATGCACTTAAATGGTGCATGCTTGGTTTTTAGGGAGTGTTCTCACTATGAGTGTAAGCTAAGGCTTACCTCAACAGAGTGCACCTTTTATAGGTAATAACATCATCATGCTCGGTCACCCCTTTGTCAATGTACTTTGAGTGTGCAACAGCATCCCCTTCATTCATTCATTCATTAGTAGCCATCGACGGTCTTAAGGGATTTCTTCCACCATTTCTAACAACTTATATTTTCAAGTGTTTAAAACTAGACCCTTGATCAAAATAAACTAGTAGCTACTTAGACCTTAATTGGTTTCTTATTCTTCACATATCAATATTGAAATATCATAATTGAAATTTTCTATCCATATTCTTTATGAGTCATTTAATTTCTTGTTTTTTCATTATACCATTTTTAGTGGGTTATGCAAAAAGATCCTTAGAACGGGTAGATATATCATAGTCTTTGGCCCTAACCATCACCTGAAGCCAGCTTCAAAGATTTAAAATAGTGTTTTTGAGCTAAAAATTGTTGCTTAGAGAATGCATTTTGATATTGATGAGATGCATATAGCTTTGCATCCATTAACACTAGTTTGGTAACCTAATAGGACATAAAAGTGTCCTTTTCAGGGTCTAGGAAAAAATCGGCAACTCCCAATAGCTGGCTCCAGTTAAAAAATCCTTCATTGAGCATAGTGACAAGACCCATATGCTGTAGGAAAAATTATGAAAAGGGCCAAATATACATTGAAATTGATGTACTATGCTCTCAAAGTAGGTGCATATCTACACAATGCTAAAAACAAGGAACTCTTTAGTGTACAACTTGATGCTTCCAAAAAAAATTTAGTGAAGCCGTTTGAGAATTTTTGTAGACAGCTATCATACTGTAGCTATCAATAAAATCAGTAGTTGTAGCCTCAAAAAATCACTCACAAGCTCTACATTTTTGTTGAAATTAACATGTCTTTTTGGCAGTTAGGGTATAAGTGCATGTAGGCTTTCGAGCATCTAAATGAGAGGACAATTTGTAGCACCAAAGGCCTAAAAAGCACTATGACTCCTTGATCATTGTGTCTACAATACATTTCTTACAATTCTCATTGAAAATGAGGAGGACAATGTTCATGAAAAGATGATTCCAATCTGCACAACAATGAAATACAGGTAAATGTGCCACCAATGACCAATAAGTCATTCTTGAACCTCATCAATCATACCAAATGTAGACACACTATCCGTGAATAACTAATGAGCTGACCAATTAATGCATACTAGGATAACACACATCACTTCATGCATGAATATTACATGTTCAAACACACACGGATGTAGTAGTTGTTGTAGATCTATATTGAGATGGCACAAACCATAGCTCTTAGAGAGGTAAGTACAATACCATATCCATGACTTAAATGACAAATCTCCATGAGATTTCATCGTAGCCAATGTTTAAGAGAGGGTCCATGACATTCTAGCATAAGATAAGAATACACAAAAGATGATGTAGGCTCCTCAATCCACACAATCCATGAAGGCAACATGCTTTCACAAAAGTCTACCATAGAGTTTTATCACTTGCAAAAAAAAAAGGCAAAAATGAACCAAAATTAAATGGCATATTCCATAAGTTGTAAATCACTATAGACAACCATAAATAATAACTACCCAAATACAAGCTCCCCAATGTAATAGAAATAAAGAAAAATAGCCACACTATCCCATAGCCATCCATCTCCTATGATCATGAAAACAACACTGCCAAAAATGCTTCTCCCATTGTACGAAGCTACCACCATGAAAACTAAACGAGTAGCTCCCATATCCACTGATACACAAGTCTAAGAAGATCTACTAGCATAACCAACTATAGATCCAAAACCCATAATCAAACATAAAGGAGACAACATGGAGATAACATGGCACCACCTGCCATAAACTAATCATAAGTAATCACATGAACCATGATCTTTCACTTCCCATTAACAACACCTTCCATAAACAAATTGAATACTTGTGCCATAAAGAAAACCACACCTACCAAGTCCTCATGTATGCAAAACACTACATCAATCATATGCACTACTTGAAAAGTCCTAAAAGAGTAGCTAACATAACTTGCACTAAATCCAAAAACCTTTATTAGATAGAGGAAGACAACAACATGACCATATCTAGTACCACCTGCCATAAACCTATCATATAGCAACATAAACCAATCACATGAACCAAAACACTTGCCAAGAATAAAGCAAATGGCACAAACCACCAAATGCCATAAAACACCAAAAAACATAAATAACAACGACCATAAAATAAAACCTTCCATAAAACAAAAAGTGAACTTGCCATAAATTTGCTCATCTTCATGTCTACCAGAAGCCAAACAATGCATGCCATAATATAACAATACATGTCATAAACTTATAAACTTACTCATCTCCACACCAATCATAAACATACAATGCATGCCATAATATAACAATACATGTCATAAACTTATAAACTTACTCATCTCCACACCAATCATAAACATACAGCAAATGGCACAAGCCAACAAATGCCATAAAACACCAATAACCATAAATAACAGTTGTCATAAAATAAAACATGCCATAAAACAAAAACCGAATTTGCCATAAATTGGCTCATGTTCACACCTACCACAAGCCAAAAAATGTCTGCCATAATATAACAACACTTACCATAAGCCAAACAACACGACATAAATTCATAAACCTGCTCATCTCCACACCAATCATAAACATTCTAGCTATCATAAAACAAATGACATAGACCAACAAATTCCATAAAACACTACAACCTTAAATAACAATTGCCACAAAATAAAACCTATATTAAACAAGAGCGAACTTGCCACAAATTGGCTCATCTTTACACCTACCGCAAGCTAAACAATCCGTACTTTAACATGACACCTAGTAGAAGCCGAACAATACCTGCCATAAACTCATAAACTTGCTCATCTCCACACCAATCATAAACAATCTAGCCACCATAGAGAAAATGGACAACGCAAAAAATTCCATAAAATACCAACATCCATGAATAACAACTGTCATAAAATAAAACCTACCATAAGCAAAAAGTGAACTTGCCATATATAGGCTCATCCTCACACCTACCATAAGCCAAACAACACCTGCCATAATATGACAACACTTGCTCCAAGCCAAACAACACCTGACATACACTCATCTCCAGTCCAATCATAAACCAAAACTTGCCATTAGCAAATGGCAAAAACCAACAAATTCCCAACAACCATAAATAACAACTTCCATAAAATGAACCTTCCACAAAACACTAGTCATCTATTAATAAACTATTTGCATGCAAGTATGAATCATCCACATGCTAGCATAAACCATAAGTTACCTCCTACAACCACTTTGGTAGCTGCAAAAGAATACTTCATTTCTAGCCATAAGCATAAGCAATGCATAAACTTGTGAAGAAAACCATAAACATGCCATAGTTCAATTCCACATACCTCAAAATACATAGCCACTAAACCCACTATCAACAAGCCGCCATAGGATTCTACATGTCCAAGAAAACAAAATAAAATAATTAACATAGAAACAAAAGGAAAAACATCATTTGTATAGCACAACTATGAACCACTTACATAGAGGTGTAGGTTCTTGTTGCCTTGTCACTCTTGACCTTCCATCATACAAGACGTCAACCACAACATTTTCATGATAATATTTGAATCAAAGATCAACACACATGGTTTTTTTGCTCTTCCCACAACCCCATTTAGTGCCCGAAGCTTACATCCCTCGGAGTCTGATTCCCTCCACCTGCTTATGCTCTGACATGAGCTTATTTCGCTTTGCAGTAGACACAACACATTACTTGCTTGCTTCATCATGCAAACGCATTGGAAAGTGTCCATGGTGTACATCCTCAACCAGAGGACTTTTGCAAATATACCACCAAAATGAATTATTGATCAATTGCTCATGTAAGCATAACATAAAATCAAACCGCAATGTATCTAGTTTGCCATGAAAATCCTTCTAAATTATCCAACAATTGGTAAACAAAAAGTCCATAAGATCCCAAAAGCATGCATGCCTCCATTTCCACCCATGCATGGTGGTTTTTAAGCTATAACCATATCTAAGGACCATACTATCAAATACGTTGCGTCCTGCTTTACATGCATTATATTTGACAGCCACATCTGGACACGGTGGTGCAGCCAAAGTTGGTCGACCATAGAAGATGGCACAGGAAGGGATGTGTATGCTAGAAAGTGCATGCCAGAGGGTTGAAGCAGGTATGGAAGGCCTAGGTAGGCAGGTAGTAGTGGTGGTCGTGTATGGCAGATGCGGTTTTATAAACCAAAAGGGCTTCAAACTGGGACAAATGGGATGGCAAATGAAGGATGTTTGAAGTGCGGGTTTTTTGATTGGTGATGTAGAGTTTGAAGTGCCGAGGGATCTAGTCTAGACGGCTCATCAAACAAAGCTATGGATTGCAAGATATGATGGTTTGAAGCTGGAGTGCATTGTAGATTCTTGACGGACAGAGCATGCGGAGACAAGTGGTTAAAGATGAAATGAATACATGGGTGTACAATGATCATAATGTGGAGCATGTTGGTCTTTACGGATTGACAATCATAGTCCCAAAATCTAAGTTACGAGCGTTTGAAGTTTTGCCAGAGGTTGGTATTGGGTTAGTTTGACTGCTTTTGAAGTTGTGCCATTTGAGGTTTTTTGAAGCTCGACAAGGTTTATGGATGTAGTATGCAGTGTATGAAGTTAGCAGGGAGCGACAAATCCTCAAACATAGCTTAGAGCATGAAGATAATGCAAAATGCAGTTTGGATCAGTTTACAACGGTGCAATGCCAGATGGGTTTTCTAGTTTTTGGTCGCATCGGTTGGTGGATCCGGGAAAATCAAAGTGCGGTGAGACATGTGTGGACTAAAGTTGGCAATGGAATCTCACTTGGTTTTGATGGCTCGGCAGTTGGTTCACGGAGCAGGGAATGACAAGGGGTCAAAGTTGGTTTTGTTTTTGAGAATTTTGGGGGAGAATTTTGAAGTCCATGGGGGTACATTGCTTCTGAGCATGCCACATGGCAGGGAGTTCAACCCATATGCAAAGAGAGGTCTGCCAAGTGCAAGGTAAAAAGGCTGGAGGGGGGCGCCACTTCAAGCAATGAGTTGAGAGAGAGAGAGAGAGAGAGAGAGAGAGAGAGAGAGAGAGAGAGAGAGAGAGAGAGAGAGAGAGAGAGAGAGAGAGAGAGAGAGGCCCTTGAGGCATCCGTGGCGCTGGCATGACGGTGCTTTTTGTTGATGTTGGAGGTGGCGGGGGTGCACCGAGAGCCATTCATGGTGAATGGTAGTGATGACATGGAATCTCAACCAGGGGCTTGTCCCATGCCCGAAAACGGCCCATATTTTTAAAGGACTAGGGGGGACCCCACTAGCGCTGGCGCTAGTGCTTGGGGGGGCCTTCCCGCAGTGATAATGCAAAGGTAGAGAGAGAGAGAGAGAAGGAGCCTGAGAAGTGTTTCACATGGAGTTGAAAGTGGAAGCTTGCCGAGGTGTCAACACCATGCCGTGGTTGCTAAATGTGATAATGCCATGTGTGTGTGCAATGCAGGGAAATTCCAAATGAAGCTCAAGTAGAGCTGCACAAACCAGATAAACAAACTTTTTTCTTTTTTGAGATTTTACCGACTCCTATAAAAGGAGGTTCTCACGTTTTTGTAAGGACTTTTGGCCATTTGAGGAGGCCATGCAAGGAGTTTGCCTGTGAGTTGTGTCGAGTTTTTAAGGTGAACTCTATTAAATTGGGGTGTTGTGTATATCTTGGGCTATAGAGAGGCATTGTGTTTCACCTTTTTTCATGCAAAAACAATTAGAAGCAAATAAGATTTTCTTTTTGTCCATCCACGAGCAAGCAAAAAGACCTTCCTTTTTACAAAATGCAAAACGAGAGGCACCACAGTCTTGCTTACCCAAACCTAACATGTCCTTACATGGAAACTGTTACATACATATGTCCTTGTGCCACCTTGACTTTGATTTCATAAGTGCTCTAGCAACTTCATCAAAGTGAAAAACCTGTAAAACAACACATGGTGTCCTTGCCTAGGCTAAGTTTTCACAAGATCTACAACCACATGAACGGACAACTCCTTGCATGGCATCTTGTCATACACTTGAAATGTGAAGTTATATCCTATGGAGGAGTCTCATAGATTCCACACCTGTATGCCAAATTTATGAAGAGTTTTGAGTTGTAAACCCTACATGGATTTAGGTTGCATTTTGATGGAATTATGTGCTCATCAACATCCACACATTGACCAAGATTATAGTACTTTTGAAACGTAAAATTCAATCTCTCTTCCAACTCAAGAAATTGTCACAATTTGTGTTCTCTACATCCCCCAAGTGGCCTTTTTGCATTATCTCTAAGATATGAAAATCTCTTTATTCATTGGAAAGAGGTATGGCTCTTCTCACCAACGTTTGGAAAGTGCAAAGATCCCCTCATGTCATCCTTCCAATAATGTGGCTTACTGGGCATGGAGTGTAGTGCCATGCCTAAAGCCATTCCCATGAATAGCAAGAAGGAATGACAATCCAAAGGCACTCATTGTTGCATAGACTCATGTAAGCCTTGAAATCTATCTCTTTGTGGACTAGTATATATGTTTATCTCATAGATTAGATGGTCGATAAAGTCAAGTGGAAATAAAATAAGAAACAAATGAAACTCAAAAAATCCACGAGGCACATATTCCAAATGTGGTCCAACCATTGAAGGTAGGGAGAGACCAAAATGTCCCAGTGAGTCTTGCTCTAAACGAATAACATCAATAAAGTCTGAATCGGCTTTAGGAGAGGAGAGTTATCTAAAACGGGCCTTGTAGAGGAATAACGTCAATAAAGTCTGAATTGGCCTCAGGATAGTCATAAAAAATGGGCCCTTTTGCCTCTTCATCCTCATCATACCACATTCTATGCCCTCATCTTCACATACATGCTCATCATTATCTTCCTCATCACTTGCCCCTTTATACAGTCTTTGTACAATATATTAAACACAAAAAATTAACAAAGTTAGCCATGCCCAACATGGGGCCATGTGTTGGGCATGGCATCCAACCAACCACACATACTTCAACATACCATAACCAAGCTTCTTAGAAGGAACCTCTAGCCCATACAACCATTGATAATCATTATCTGAGAAGACCATAAAATATACTAAAGCACAACATAAGCTGAGAAAGAGCAGACCATGACTTGCACCATGGTTACCACCATCATGGAGGGCTTTGTCACCATCCTCCAAGGTGCCCAAGAAAAGTGGAACTCAGGAAACACCAAAGCAACACACAAACCGATACCGTTGAAAGGGTGGGGCCCGACGTCCCCATCACTAACACCAACCACCCGAGGTGCCACCATGCCCTTGCCACTACCACTAACACCCACATGCCTCGAAAGAGCCGGAGAAACAACCGAACAACAACAAAAAGAGGCCACTGGAATCCAACACAAGTCCACATCAATGCGGCCCAACCATCAACACCGACATATCCACCAAAAGAGCACAAAACACAAGTAGATCGAGCACCTCCAAAACCCAGAACAGGCCAAACCACACAAAGTAACAGAAACCCCCACTGCAGCCACCATCATCGGGTCCCATGAGGGCGCCCCCTTCTAGATCTTGGCCATCCTTGTCCCCCGATGAAGGAGAAGGGAGGACAAGCTCTCCTACATCCAAAAATAAGGGGCAACAAGACTCGTCGGTGCAACACAGGCCAAGAGAGCCAAGGGCCCCCCACCAAGGCCATCCCCCGCCTCACAAGCCCATCACCTCCCATGTGCACCTTGAAACACGATGAGAATATCTGATCTCCTATCCCACTGAGCTCCCCAACTCTAGTCTCTCGCACGCAACACCAGATAGGTGCAACGTGGCTGAAAATCGTTGCAGCAACCTTAAGACATGTAGACTCATTTACAAACTTTTTTTTTCGAAATTGACTCCACACACACACACACACACATAGAGAGAGAGAGAGAGAGAGAGAGAGAGAGAGAGAGAGAGAGAGAGAGAGAGAGTTGGCAAAGAGAGGAGGTTCATGGAAAGCCCACCATAAGATTTGACAAAAGTGTTTTTGTTCCTGCGAATCGCCTTCTAAGATCATGGCTAGGCCACTGCCAATGTGAACGCATGTGTGTAAAATGTGTGTGTGTGTGTGTGTGAGAGAGAGAGAGAGAGAGAGAGAGAGAGAGAGAGAGAGAGAGCAATTAGAGAAGCACCATTTAATGAGAAAAAGAGAGTAGAGAGAGGTTGTGTGTGTATGAGAGAGAGAGAGCCGATCAACAAGAAGAGAGCAGAGAGAGGTTTTGTGTGTGTGTGTGTGTGAGAGAGAGAGAGAGAGAGAGAGAGAGAGAGAGAGAGAGAGAGAGAATTAGAGAAGCACCATTTAATGAGAAAAAGAGAGTAGAGAGAGGTTGTGTGTGTATGAGAGAGAGAGAGAGCCGATCAACAAGAAGAGAGCAGAGAGAGGTTTTGTGTGTGTGTGTGTGAGTGAGAGAGAGAGAGAGAGAGAGAGAGATCACATAGAGGTTGATTTTCAACAATTGTGCATGTCAAAGTGAGCCTCAATTTTTAGTAAAAGATTATTAAGTGGTGTTTCCTTGCAATGAGACAGCGGGTCGACTACATACACATGGATGGAGAGAGAGAGAGAGAGAGGGGGCGGCGGGGGGATGTTTCTAAAATTGAACCATGCTCCTTGGCCGTAGCAATGCGCGCGTCACATACTAGTATAAAGCAAAACAAGGACAAGGAAGTCACATGGGGCATCAATCAAGGGACCCATTTACACACTCAAAATAAAGCAAACAAAATTTTGTATGCCTTTGAAGTTTCTTTTCCCGGTCCTTAGGCATGTTGGAGCATGCCAAAAAAAAAAAGAAAAAAAAAGGGTGAGAGAGATGCTATGTCCTTGCCACTCCTCTCTCTCTCTCTCATGGCAGGTAATGTGTGCAACATAAAGATCCTTGCTATGAAAGATAACATTTTTTGTTTACGCAATATGGTGGCATTGTACGCTTTTGACCGTCAATGCCAACTTAACCATTTCCCTTGGGTTGACCACTCTAGATGGAGGAATCAGGATTGCTTTCACGTTCAATGGCATTATTTGTCTCCATGGAATTGTGAGCTTTTAACCAATTGAAGCATCCTCCTTGGGTGGGCCATTAGAGGAGAAAAGTTTGGCACTGTACAAAGGGAGGTCACCTAGATTACAATTATGCATCTTTGCAACTCCATCTAGCAAAGGTAATCTCTCTCTCTCTCTCTCTCTCTCTCTCTCTCCAAATGACAAAAAGTTTCACTCTCAAAGGTTCCCCCATGATCTAT
Organism: Adiantum capillus-veneris; assembly: GCF_014529385.1. Classification (NCBI taxonomy): domain Eukaryota; kingdom Viridiplantae; phylum Streptophyta; class Polypodiopsida; order Polypodiales; family Pteridaceae; genus Adiantum; species Adiantum capillus-veneris. The sequence continues at coordinate 88,839,337 of NC_140931.1, forward strand.
TCTTCCTACTGGTCTATGGGCATTTCAATAATTAATTAAGTCTGAAGATTCCATCTGCCTTCCGTTTGCAAAAGCAAAAGCTTGTCGCTTGTTGGTTCCCACGCTCCGTCTGCCCTGATCGGCGCCAATGTGGAGCCAATACCCCCCCCCCCCTCCCCCTCGCTCCCAAGTACCTGCGCCTCTCGCACAATCCCCATCCTTGCTTCCTTTGTTGCCTTTATCCAGCGACGCAGATGTATTCAATTTCCTGCCCTCCGCTCCTTTCCTTCTACAGGTTTCTGCCATGCGCCAAGGCGTTGGGCACCGCTTCATAGCAGCATCACAACAACCCTGTTCATCACGGCGGTGACTACACGCAACAGAATATAGGTGCCTTCAAAGGCGACCAAATTTTTTTTTGCTCTCGTTCCTCCTTCGTGTTGAGAGATGGCATCTCTCTCTCTCTCTCTCTCTCTCTCTCTCTCTCTCTTTTTCTCCTAGTGTCGCCGTTTGTCGCCATCCGTGGCCGTGCCAAAAATCATATGCGACGACAGATGTTCATTTTATTCGCTTCGAATTTCAAAAATTCTCAAAGCTCCCCCAATATTCTATCATAAATTCCCAAAATGCGGTTTAAATTTTCCGCAATTCCCAAAATATCCCAATCGTAAGATTAAATTTTCAAGCATAGATAATATTCTAGCTTTTCATAAGAAGAGTTGGTCATGTAGGCTTTGGACATGAATTACTTCAATTGTCAAAAAGTAATAAAGATAAGAAAATCTTGAAATTTTAGGGGTGTTGGTTCTAAACCCATAAAAATCTCCCGCTCTCGTTCTCTCTCTCTCTCTCCTCCAAGTGCCCTCTTCCCCTTAGGCCTTTTCAACCAAGCCAATTTAGCTAAGACACCACAAAATGAGATTAATTTTTTTAAATATAAACAAGTTTGTAACTTTCCATAAGAAGACTGATTGTTTATCAATACAAGACTGGTCGGTTACGTAGGCTTTCGAGATAAATCGCTTCATTATTTTTAGACATAATCGCCTTTTTTTCAAGGCACTCCGTGCTAAGCACTCAAAAACAGATCTCGATTGTGAAAAGGAATAAAGATCACAAAACCTTCAAGAATCCAACCACATTCGATACAAGGTTATTTTGGGAATTTTTTGAAATTAGAGGGGTATTTTGGTAATTTTTATACCATCTAAGCATCTTAGAAGAGGTAAGTTGGAAAGTTAAAAGAGAGATAGAAAAACTTTACCTTCAGCTTTCCCTTTTTCAAACTAGATAAACCTAAGCATCTCCTTTGATTCCTCTAAAAAAGAAATGAAAAAATCGTTTTGGCCACCTGCTTGGGGAGAAGTTATGCTTTGGGCCAATGGACAACAAAGGACAAAGACAAAACTTCTTTCCACAAAGTGTTTCACTTTGAAGGGCAAATGTGGAAGCTTTGAAGGCCCATGGCATGCTTCGGGTAAAAATTACAAGCATTGCGTCCACCTCAAGTTTTTTTCTTTTGCTTTTTTGTGCATAAAGGGGCCAGCCACACAGAATGGAGCGCACCCTAGCATACTTCTTAAGCTCTTCAAAAGGGGCTAAGGCACCCTAGCATACTTCTTAAGCTCTTCAAAAGGGGCTAAGGCATTTCTTATTAAAGAAACTTGCTTAGAGATGGCTAGTGAAGATGAGAGTAATCCTCATGTTTCTCTTGCTCATGTGAGGAAGAAGGCCATGAAGAGTAGAGAGGGGTCATCACTTTTGCAGCTGCTCAATTTCTTCAGCTTGTTGTTGGCCATCCCGATGCTAGTTGCTTACATGAACATACTGCGACACACCACCGAACTCATGCACCACCATGACTTTATCAGGGCAGAGATTTTTATGGAGTTGCTCATTCTTTCAGCTTGGGTAACCCTACTTTTTTTCTCTTCTAGAACAAAAAAATCACACCTAACAACACCCCACCCCCGCTTTGCGTTGGCATATTGATGATTTTGATGTGTGAATGCCAGGTAACCGGGATATTGGCATCCTACTTGCATGCAAGATGCCTCAATTGGGCACACATGCTTAGCCTTCTCCTCTTATTAGCCATGCTAATTCATTTGGCCCTGCTTAGAACCTACAACCATGCTATTGCTCTGAAGGATAATTTGCCACAATCTGACTATTACCTCCCCTCTCTCTTGCAATCATGCAATCCTTTGCAGGTGCACCACTTCCTACTTACTACTCATTTTATCTTATAATGAGTGCTCATATAACCCCGTTTGTAGTGTGATTTTTTTTGCTTGAAATTGAAAAATCTCAGTTGTGAAGATAAAGTATCTTGTTATAAATTTAACACTTTAGAGATTTGTATGTGGCAATTGCAAAAAAAAAAAGTCAAGCAGGCAAAAAAAAAGAAAAAAAAAGCAGAGGGTGTTATACTATTGGGAATTGTGGGCTTTAGTCTATGCCTTGGAGTGTATCATCCCTATAGGTGGAATATAACCATGTGGTAGTGTGTGGAAAAGGCACCTAAGGGGTGTGCGCACCCATGGGGTCATTACTAGAGGGTGTGATTTACCTAGAGATAGTTAAGTGGCTCTTAAAGTGCTTTGAAAGGTCACCCATGAGTTTGCAAATTTCATGGGTTGATTTGGGCCTCTAGGTGATGTCATGCATGATGTTAGACGAGATGCCTTGACTAGCTCTAATAATGAGCCTTCTTATAGACATTCTCAAACAATGTAGCTATCATTTTGTGGCTACATTTTACTCCAATTCTATTGTGCAATTATTGTGTGATTTTGTTTGCAATTAACATGCCATTATCATGAATGACTCTCTCTTTTATCCTCATTAAACTCTACAATTGGTATCAGAACTATGAAGAGATTACCACTTCCTAATCTCACTAATGAGATCCTATTAGTTTGAGCACACCAGCTAGTTTTAAAGCTTCTACTACCCATTGTCTAATTGATAATGTGAGAGCAAGTTCTTGGAAGCCTAGTGAGCCACTACTCGCTATGATTAATTTGCTTTATTTAGGGAGGTATTAGTTTATGGATTAATCATTTCAGTCTTGCATTGATCTAAAAGTTTATATTTGATTTGGTCTTGGTAAGTACTCGTAGCCTCTATCTACTCAGAGCTTCTATTAGAGTCCTCAAGAGCCGCATTTGGAGGAAATTGACCCCCTTAATCCGTACTCTAAAGTTCTGAAGCCTACGAGTGAGAAAAGGGAAACATGTCTCTCTCTCTCTCTCTCTCTCTCTCTCTCTCTCACACACACACACACACACACACACACACACACACACACACACACACACACACACACACTTTTGTGTCAAAGATTCGCATCCGAGAACAACATCATAATGTATGTTTATACATCCATCATTGGGGATATCAAATATGTGCATATGTACTGAGCTTAGACACTGGCTTTCGGATAAAAACCAAATGCTAAGACCGCTCTATTGCACCAAAAGGGATTGGGAGATTAGAAAGTTTACTTCAAGGGGATGAATTTTAGCCACATTAGTTCATCATTTTGCATTGATGTTATTTCAATTTGAATATTCATTCAATAAAGCTCACGAGAAAGCTAGGGCAACAACCATGGCAGGAGTGGCAATGAGATGGTGCAAATCATAGATTTGGAAGACGAAGATAAATTAGAAGGAAGGACAACCATTGGCAATGGCAACGTTGAAGTTTCTCTCAAGGGGAGACATTTATGTTTTTTGCAAGCTCTTCAATTAGAGACTTGCAGTTGCTCCTCAATTGGAGTGGATTTTCTTGTTGGCTCCGGGATTGGAGATGCTCTTTTGCTCCTGTACTGGAGTATGTCAGAGATGTTAGTTTTTCATAGCATAAACCCCAAGGAGAGGATTGTTGGGAATTGTGAGCTTTAGCCTTGGTGTGTATCGTCTCTAGTCTACTAAGATGCATATGTGGCATAGAACCATGTGGTAACATATGAAAAAATCACCTAAGGGTGTGGGTACCCATGGGGGTCATTATTAGAGGGTGTGGACTCACCTAGAGATAGTTAAGTGGCTCCTAAAGTGCCTTGAAAGGTCACCCACAAGTTTGCAAGTTGCTTAGGCTGATTTGGGCCTTGTATGTAATGTCATGCATGATGCTAGAAGAAATGTTTTGATTAGCTCTATATAATAAGCTTTTAAAAGGTATTCCTAATGGTTTCAAAAAATGAAAAGGTATTTATAAATCAAAGATTCTCTCAACAACAACAAAAATGATGCGCTAGTCTATAGCACGTAGCAACGGGCAATGACAAAGCACCTAGATTTACAACAATATTAGTTGAGAAGGACGGATACAACATTGCACGCGAGAGAGAGAGAGAGAGAGAGAGAGAGAGAGAGAGAGAGAGAGGACACTTTGAAGAGAATAAAATGCTAAAGAGAAAATAAAGGAGAATATAAACTCCTCTTTATATAGACACAAATGTCTTCTGACTTTCCACCTTTATATGCCTTTTGACTTTCCACCTTCATATGTCTTTTGACTTTCCACTTTCATCTTTCTTTTCATTTCATATGTTTTGAAAGAATTTTTATTTTTTGGTATATTTATTGCCAACCCTCATCTTTTGACCTAAGAGTTGGAGACAAATCAAAGGTCTCCCGTCAGATTTCTCAAAGCCTCCTTTCCTATATGACAACTTATTCGAAGTTTTGGGGAAGACTAATCAAGAGGACCTTTTCACTTCCAAGCTAGATACCATGCACGTTCTAGCAGAAAAGGAGCCAATGGAAAAGGACAACCTGAATGGGAACTCTGTTGAAGAGAACCTGGAGGCAGAAGAATTTATCCACCTTTCCCAATGATGTATACTCTCTCTATTCAATCTTGGAACGTAAAGGGATTAAAAACCCGAAAGAAGGGCACTCTCTTCTAGGAAGAAGTGAAGAAAGAGAAGACAGTCAATTGTTGGGCCATCCAAAAGCACCATTTGGATGCTCGTAGCAAGAGAAACAGGCTGTAGGAAAAAAACTTACCTTTTATGGGGAAGGAAATGACGGTTTTAGTGGTGTCTTGTTCATTCGTGACAGATACTTGGAGCCAAAGATGGTTCCCCTCCGGAAGAGTCCTTGGTGTTAAAATCAAATGGGACAATCAACCTATCACCATAGTAAATGTTTACGGCCCTTGCAACGCAAATGATAGAGCTAAATTGTGGATGCAGCTCAGGGATACTCCGATTGAAGGGGAGTGGCTAATGGTTGGAGATTTCAATATGGTCGAGAAAAGCAAGGACAAAACAGGCTCCGCCAGTATACTGGCTAGCTCATAAAAGTCTAAATGGCTGAGCTATGTGAGAAGTGGGCTATGACTGACTTGTGGGAAGTGGGCTCATGGAACAACATGCCTGGATTCACCTACACAAGCCTTCAGTACGCCCGCAGTGCCTCCTGGCTGGACAGATGCTACTGCTCTTGTCAAGCTGATTGGATCTCATCAACGTTAGAGATGAAGGTAATCTCAACAAAAAGCCTCTCCGATCACATGCCATTACACTTAGAACTCAAGAAAGATTGGGGGGGGGGGGGGGGGGGGGGGGGGGGGGGGGGGGCAATCCCCGAGAGGGGAGAAAAAGCTTCTAGTTACAGGGACACACCTGTTCAAAGACGCTCTCTTCAGAAGCATCACCAATAAAGCGTTGGGAAAGATCAAGAAAGATGTGGGGATGAATAAACCTAGTGCTTGGAATATATTTGTTCGGAGTGTACAAAAAGCTATCAAAACTTCGGGTCCTCAGGTTAAAAAGCCAATGAGGCACATATCAAACATCTCAGAGAAGAGGTAGCGCAATTAGCCTCTAGGAAGGCTGCCGGACTGGCTACCGAGGATGAGCACAAGTGATGACTTGAAGCTAAATCTCACTTGGCCAACGAACAGCTGGAGGAAATCAAGAAGGCGAGATTGCTCTCTAGGGAAACTTTCCTTCAACCAGAGCCTTCTAACCAAACACATTTTTTGAGGGCTCTGAAAGTGAGGAAGAGTTGAGGTTGCGTGCAAATGCTCGATGATGAGAAAGGGAATACAATTCAAAACCAAGATGAGATGGCTGGACTTATGCTCAATTATCTCAGTCAGATTATCGACCAGCCAGAGACCCAATCTCAGGAAGTGGAAGAAGCCCGAGCGTCTTTACTTGGGAGTGTGGAAAAGAAGGTTCCCTAGGAGAAAGCCAACCGCATGGAAATGGCCTTCTTTGAGGAAGAATTCTTAGTGGCACTAAAAGCTCTTGGCAATGAAAAGTCCGCCGGTTGCGATGGACTAATGTATGAATTCTTCAGGGAATTTTGGGATGATCTCAAGGGTCCAGTCACACGGATGGCCAATCAAGCTGTTTTCGAAGAGTCGTTGGATGTAAGTGTTAAGAGAGGGCTCATCAATCCCATCCCCAAACAGATCTGTTGCTCTCAACTTAAACATTGGTGTCCCATTACGATGATGTTAGTAGCATACAAAATTATTGCCAAGGCGATAGCTCTCAGACTTGACCCCTCCTGAGTCGGATTATCTCTCCCCATCAACACGGGTTCATTAAAGGGAGATCTATATATGACAATATCTTGGCAGCAATGGTAGGAATAGAGAATGCATCCTTCTCCAATCAAGAGTGCATCTTGTTGCAGCTGGACCTCGAGAAAGCCTATGATAGAATAGAATGGTCCTATATAGAGGAAGTTACGGGAGCTCTGGGCTTGGGGCCTCACCTTTGTCGCCTCATATGCACACTAGGTGTTGGCAGCCATTCAGAGCTCCTGTTTAATGACAAAATTGTGGGCTCTTTTGAGGTTAAAAGGTCTATTAAGCAAGGATGTCCCCTGGCCCCCTTGATTTTTTCCATCGGGTCGCATCCTCTCATTACGATGCTCGAAGCCAGTGCTGCGCGGGGAGAGATTCAAGGTCTGGCTTTATGGAGCAACGACCAGCTACTACTGGCCAAAATGTTCACAGATGATTCGCTCCTATTCTTGAAGCTGTCCCCTCAAGTTGTCATGAGAGCTCTGGAGATTGTGCAAACATTTTCCGTGGCATCGGGATCCAAGTTCAATATAGAGAAGTCAAGACTTATCTCCCTGCCGGAGAACGACTCTTTTGACCCTACAGTCTGGACAGGAGAGATTATCTCAAAAGGGAGTGTATTCAGACACTTGGGAGCCCCCGTAGGGGTGGACGTAACCCACACGCAAAGATTTCAATGGGTCCTTGAAAAAATAAGCTCAAAGTTGAGAAGATGGGAGTTTGTTCTCCTCCCCTTCCAAAGCCGGATTAGAGTGATTGAAGGGGATCGGGGAGCACCACAGACGGAGAGTGAGAGAGAGAGAGAAGGAGACAGACACGATGTGGGTGGGGAGACTCTAAGAGTGAGCAGCCCCCTATACACTTATGCTATGTATAAGGTATACAAGTCAGTGGGCGCCCAGACTCTGGGCGGCCGGGCAAGGCACAGGCGCCTATACCCCAACAACCTCCCACTTAAAGGCGACTGTGCCTTTAAGCAAGGGAACCTAGTCTAAAGACTAAAAAAGGTGAGAGAAAACCGCTCTCAACCGATGCCCACTGGCTGGCTGTGATCGTGTGCATCCGGCTGTCCTGCTCCCGTGTAAGTCCATACACCACGAGACGTACCGCACACATACTGCAAGTATGTACGCAATACCTGCATATCTCCCTCGTGCACTATGCCATCATCAGTCAACAGACGACTGACAACCCCAACTGCAAATGCTCCCACTGCAGCTGCGATATCTGGTCTCAAGATCAGCATCTCATACACAAGACCACCGAATGCCGATGCAATGCTAGCGGGCCCTGCTAGCTCTACGGAGCATGCATCAACATATATATCCCTGGCAATAGGCATCTCTGACTGACAAGGCGTGTCAGCCACATGCATCTCCTGACTGTCCGCAAAAGACGCATCAACCTGTCGTGCAACCTCAGAGCAAACTAGCTGCTCTAGGTGTCTGTTGGAAGACATATCCTGCACAACTATATCCCCATGCTCACTGTCGAGCATAGAAAGGAATGATTGCATAATCGCTGACGTCTGAGCCTCCTCTGCAATCATCCACTGCAAACATGACCACTCAATCTGCTGTGACTCACTAGAGCTCTCATGCTCTAACTCCGTATGCATAGACTCTTGCACAACGTCCTCCTGTTGTGACTCACTAGAGCAAGACCGCTCTACCTGTCTATCCTGCATAGAAGTATCTCGCACAACTGACTCTCTGCTTTGCTCAGTCACTAGCAAAGCATGCATGTCTGACTCTGTCACCTCTCTGTGTGATTGCTCAAGTCATGCCCCAACTGTGTGCACAACGAGCTCACTACTCTGCACTCCATGCAAAGCATCCTGCAACCCACAAGCAAAAGAGACTCGCCTGCTCTCTCGCTCTCTACCTGGCTGCGTGATCACAGAGACAACACCGTCTCTCGTGTGATCCACATGCAATGGGTAACGTGTACCACTCCTGGCACCTCTCGCAATCACTAGCGAACCCAAATGCATCACAAAATCTCGCTCTCGTAGCGAAATCTGACATCCACAATCTCTTAGCTGACCAATCGAGATCAAACTCACTGTCAAATCTGGTACATAGCGCACATGTCATAACAAGTAAGATGCACCACTCGGTAATGATAGTCTCACATCTCCTGCACCTGCTATCGCATGCACCGATCCATCGGTCAAACGTACACTGCCAAGCATCCCGCTAGAATAGCTACAAAACCATGCACGATGCGGCGTGACATGAAACATAGCATCTGCGTCTAGCAACCACTGCGAAGGGAGTGCACTATCCACATGTATAGCATCTCGTGCATAGCTCGAGGTAAAAGTGACATCCCCGTCACTAGTATACTCCGACACTACATGTGCCTCAACTGTCAAAGCAACTGAGTCCATGGCATCACGACATACATCTCTGAGACTGCCATGTCTCCTACGATGTCGCATACGACGAAAACAGCGCCGTCTAACGTGTCCAGAATGACCACAATACCAACATGTTACCTGTCGGCGTGCTCGTGAATGTACATGTCTCACACGAGTCCATGATGACTCAGATCTATCATACATATCATGTAATCTGTGCCAAAGTGCTCTCAAAGTAGTCTCATACATAACAAGAGCATATACAGATTCCGCAAGGTGCAAAGAGAGCGTAGATAGTGCCATCTCCTCTAGCTCCTGCCACTGATCGTCAGACATGTTTGAAGGTCTACCTGCATCACCACTCAATGGTCGATGCAACCCTCGCTGTGTCAATGCATCAAGCATACACTCTCTCCATGCCGCAAAGTCTGACCCATCAAACATGCGCATCTGTGAGAGGTCACAATCTGATCGATCACCTGTCTCTGCCATGAGCACAATGTAGCAAACTAGAAAGCAAAACCACCTCACCAACAACACCTGGAAACTGTCTACAAATATGACCAGAAACACAATGTAAAACCTGTGAGACACACTCCAAAATAGAGCTCCCGCAATGTCAATACAAGCCTCGCCTGCTCTAGTATCACACTGCAATCTGTGAGCTAATCACCAAGCCCACACTGTGCGGTATCGATGCATACACACGCACAAATCTCCCACCTGCAGCGAACACCGCACGCAAATGCTGAGTGCAACCCGCAATCTCTACCTAGATCGCATAAATGATGCGCATAAAACTCCTGGGAAAATTTCGCCAGAGTTTCGTCAGTAAAACGGCCACAAAACCTGTAACCAAACTGATTGCACGCTCAAAACCATGAGCAACCAAAGCGCATCAAACCGCACTCCAAATGCATGCACCAATCTCCACACTTTGCATACATCATTGCAAACACCTGCAAATCTAGTACACAAATATCTGCTCTACCTGTGACTGCCAAAAAACATGCTCGAGGCATACATTGCCGAGCTCAAAATGCAATCACATTAGTCTCCCTGAGCATCAAACCACATAAGGCATACATCGTATCCTCCCACCTGTGAGGAAACTTGCAGCAAATATCACTCTCACATCTGAGAGCAAACCATGTGTGGAATCCTCGACACACAATAAACAACTGCTGCTGCTACAGAAAATTCAGCGTTCAGAACTTTAAAATTCTGATATGACGAGCGCGTCCGGAGCGTGCCAAAACCCCAAGGTAGACTCCTGGATCATATGTATCCGAGTCCGAGTGTGAAAGCTATGCCAAAAACAGTGTTTTTGGGACCCGAGAGTGCACAAATAAACTTGCTGCTGTACCTGCTGTAATTCAAAGCATAATTTCAGCAAATAGACATCACCATCGCGTCCTGAGCGTGCCAAAACCCTGACCTAGACCCCTGGATCATGTAGATCTGACTCTGTATGACGGAGCTACGCAAAAAACTGCGTTTTAGAGCCCGAAAATGGCAAAAACGAGCTGCACACAGTCTTGAACCTGCTCCTGCTCCACTCTGCGTGATGCAATGCCCTCTCAATGCAAGCTCCAACACAAGAGCTCTGCCACAACAGCATCCAAGCACTCGAATGTCAAGCTCTCCTCCGCCGAGCACTTCTCTAACGAGCTCCACTGAGCTCAAAAGCTCCTCTCACCAAGGAAGCCGCAACCGCCTCCTCGACCAGGCTTGACCACACCAAGCTCCTAAGCTCCAAAGACAATGCTCCTCAAGCTAAAATCGCTCTCCGTGAAACTCCGCGATCGAACTCCACCGTCGAGAGCGAGCGAGCTATCGCCTCGAAGCTCTCAAAGCCGTCGTGCTCTCCGCGGTCACCATAGCTCTGATACCAATTGAAGGGGATCGGGGAGCACCACAGACGGAGAGTGAGAGAGAGAGAGAAGGAGACAGACACGATGTGGGTGGGGAGACTCTAAGAGTGAGCAGCCCCCTAAACACTTATGCTATGTATAAGGTATACAAGTCAGTGGACGCCCAGACTCTGGGCGGCCGGGCAAGGCACAGGCGCCTATACCCCAACAATGATTAATGCTTTTATGACCCGTATTTTGCGTTCCTCAGCCCCATGCTCAAGATGGCTAAATGTAATTGGAAAGAATTCTTAAAACCAGTGAAAAGGTTTCTTTGGAAGAACAACACGAAAACCTCTCGGCCATGGCAGTGGGCTAGATGGGAGGTAGTTGCTCGCTCAATAGACCAAGGCGGGCTCGGCATTCTTAACCCTGTATCCCATGTTGAGGCCTTTTGTGCCAAATTTATGGTCTCATTGGCTAAATAGGACCAAGCTTGGGCTATCATGACCAAGGAAATGCTTGATGCAGTAAAACTGGGATCAAAAGGAGGGAAGTGGAAGGAGGTTGTGATGTACGACAAACTTCTCACCCCGAAGTGGTCTTATCTTAGATCCGATGGTGGACTCTCAGGGGAACTGATGAGGAAGTGCAAAAGAGCAGCTGAGGTTTTGGAATGGGGGAAAGCAACCAGATACTTTAAGAACTCCATTTTGCACTGGCCCCCTTGGCTCTCTAAAATATTGGGGCCGCCGCAAAGCCCCTATTGGATACAAATGGCCAGGAATGTGAATAACAAGGGGCTCGTTCGACTAGAGCAATTCTGGGATGGCAATAGGATGTGCTGGAAAACTGCCGACTCTTTAGCCATCCAATTTCAACTGAATGGCTTTGAGATCTTACTAGTCTACAGGGTGATGAAAGAGCTTGATAAGGTGGTGATGCCAATTTGTGAATCCAACTTTGAATGGGACGCTTGGAGATGGCCCGGGAGTAGCCTCTTTTGGAAACCACATTCTAAAGACATTTACCATACATTAATACACGAGGCTAATTGGTGTAGCCCCGTCAACAAATTATGGAAGAGGCACTGGACGGAAAAATGGTGGGAGGGAGTCATGGAGAACATCTGGAAGCCAAGGTGGCCTCAGTATATGAAGATATTTCTGTGGAAAGTGATGTGGGGTGCTCTGTCTATACGGGCGTAAAGATACAAGAAAGAGGAATCGTGTTCGATCGTTGCTCGGGGTGCATAATAGCTAGTGAAGACCTAGCCCACCTTTTCATGGGATGCTAGGCAATCAGTGGCATGGCTGGGAAAATATGCAAGTGGATTCAAAGAACATGGCAAATTAAGTTCTTCAAGACTGATCTGTTCTTTGGTAGTAACAGGTTGGGAAGTCTTACTACTTCTTTCACCATATTTGGCAAGCAAGGAACTGCCGCGTGTTTGAGGGGGATCTGGCTGTGGCAAGCTTTTGTGAAATCATAGAAGAGAGCAGAGTGACAATCCACATGATCAGAGGCAAACAAGCCTCAGAGGACTGGTCTAGAACAATACATGTCATGATGACATCTTGTAGTAAGTAAAGCCTAGGAGTAGTAGTGGTTTCTTTGTCAAACAGAAAACTTGTAATCCCTTGACCCTCAAGGCTCGGTGTGAGCTCGAGGTTGGTGTATATTTCTGATGTTCTTAATACTATCCACTCACAATTGTGAGTTTTGAAAAAAAAAAGAATTTTTCTTTTTCTAAGATTGGGGAGACCTAATGAGCCTTTTATAGTCATTTTCAAGCAATATAGTTATCATTTTGTGTTTACATTCTACTCCAATTCTTTTGTACAATTATTGTGTGATTAAACTTGCAATTAGCATGCCATTACCATGAATGAATCTCTCTCCTATCCTCCCTAAACTCTACATTATATTTTCCCTACTGGATCTACGCTCCTACAATCCCATTAAATTTCTCCCAAGATTCTTTTGAAAACTCAAAATCTGTAACAAAAGACGGTCCTCTTGTCGCCATCATCCCCTAAGCCCCTTTGTTGACTGTTCACTACCTTTTGCCTTCCTTCGATGTGCGGAACCCCCCACCGCCCCCCCATTTTGCCTTCCTATCTACGTCTTCCTGCACGCAACTCTTCCTCTCTCACTATCTTTGTCTTGCAAAACTGGTTGGCCTGCCCTCTATGCACCCCTACTCTGACCATGGCCTCGCATCTCCCTTCCTCTCTGGTCTTGCAACCTCATATGGTTTTGCTGAGAGGAACCCTTCTACTGCGTCATCCAATACAACAAAAAATGCATGCATATTTCTCTCCCCTTTCCCTCCCACATTGCATAGCGTTGCCTGCGCAACACTGCACAACCTTCCTCCTTCGAACCTTGATCTAGGATGCTGCCTGGATTGCCTCTCTCTCTCTCTCTCTCTCACACACACACACACACACACACACACACACACACACACACACACACACACACACACACACACACACACACACACACACAGAGAGAGAGAGAGAGAGAGAGAGAGAGAGAGAGAGAGAGAGAGACCATCCCCCTCTATTCGTACCCTGTTGCAATGGTGACGACCCATACTTATAGATCCTCCCCCGATTGCAACCCTCAGTTCTCGCTCATTGCATGTATTGGCCATGCTCTACGTGCTCAACTTGAGCCTAGCTAGGCATGCACACATGGCAAAACGGTGCAAAACCTGTAGACGTGCCTTCCATGGCTTCTATCACGATACTTATTCCATTGTCCCTCGTAATGCCGACACGATGATACATCCTTCTCACTGCATAGACACAGTTCTGCCCCCCTACTCTCCTTATAATCACAATGAGCTGCGATGTTGCAGCTCCGTATGGCAGCTTGATGAAAGGCACACTACTCTGACAATGACAGCAAGAGACACACAATTGGCCATCCTTGAATAAGGGGATTAACCCTCCACTGAATCCTCATTCGAGCAGCCCCTCCTCAGTGATGTTAGGAGAGACAAAAAGGAAAAAAATGGCACTAGCTCATTGCGACACTAAAGCAAAAAAATCCCTCTCCCTCCACGTGCCCCACCACGTTCCACATCCTTTTCCTTTTCTCCTTCAATCACCAAAGCATCCAGCAAGATTCTATTTAATAAACCTCTTTACGAAAATTGGCAGGGGCTTCTTGTTCATGGACTTGATCTTAACGAGGATAACACTAATAATTACTAAGGTAACTTTTGCTTTTGGAAAGAGGCCAAAGTTACACGATGGCACATTACATAACCTAATATTTAGAAAATGTATATCCATGTCCAAGTTAGTTAACTATAATTAGCATTCCCTCGTTGAGCTTTCATTCTTGGCTCCATGTAGCCTACGAGATGCATAGGGGTAGGAGGCTTCTTTTTTGTTTGGTGCATTGGTGGTTGTTCGCATGGCGGTTGTCTGTGGTAGGGGCTTCTCCAAGGTGGCACTGCGAGCAAGCTCCTGTGGTGATGGGGACTATGGGCCCCACCCTGGCTACGACATTACTTGTGATATGTTCTCCATCTTGTCCGTCCGCTTATGGTCAATATTCTATGATTCTCTGGTTTGCTTGGGGCTTGCCTCCATTGTTCGGGCACTCTTTTTCTGGGTATTTGATGTATGATGCAGTTTTCATTTGAATGTCTATGGATCCAACTTATACGGTTGTCTGGTACCATGGCTCGCTATGAGCATGGGAGTTTTGTAAATTTTTGGTTTAATTCAATCACCACTCACGAGTTGAGTTCTTTAAAAAAAAAGAAACATTCCCTTGTTCATACCAAGGAGAAAAGTTTCTTCCTATGTTCTTCCACCCAAGTGCAGGACACAAGGTGCCCTTCCTAGATGCTTTGTATGTAATGCTCTCGCAACACATTTTGGCCTACATCAGGCCTTGTAAAGCATGGAACTTTTGGATCATTGGATAAACCTTTTGCTGATTACTGCAAAAATGGCAAGATAAAGACATAAACCCCCCATTTTACTAATCAAAGAATATGATGTCTATTTCGCTCTATTTTCCTCTTCGAGCGTGTTCCCGCCTAAACCCCTGCATCGAGCTCCCGCCACCCCTTCGCCGCGGTCCCTGGATGGTGCTCGCAGAGCTGCCCCCACCCCATCTGCACAACTTCCTCCTTCCCTAACAATCCTCCCCATCCTCCTGCAACGCATGCCTTTGCTTCACACCTCGTTCGGTGCGACCTTTCGCCCCCAGCTCAGCGAGAGCCCTCCATGGCAGTGCAACACACAGAGAGAGAGAGAGAGAGAGAGAGAGAGAGAGAGAGAGAGAGAGAGATCATTGCCATGTCTCATGCATATCGACTCCTGCTGCCATTTTGGTCTTCCCAAAGGAGCGTGCGCACCTGCCACAGAGAGAGAGACTCTCCTGCCCCTCGCACCCTCGCCCTCGCCCTCCTGTGTCGCCTCCCTCTTCCACTGTTGCACAAAAATGGCCTATCCACCTTGCGAGCTCACACCAACAGTGCTCATGTGTTCCCAATTATTCACAAGTTGTCTGGCGCGCAATACCTGCGACCCCTTCCCTCGTGTTTGCATTGCTTCGTCACCATGCTCTCCACCTGACTCCAAGCTCACCTCGCTCACGATTCGCTCCTTGTGCGCATCTCGTCCTGCCTCGTTTGACTCGTCCACAGCTCGCCCCTCCCCTTCTTTACTCTTGATTTGTTTTGCTTTGCAAAACTTTCCTTTTCGCCTAAGCCCAAGGGATCTTCTATGATTCACCTTAAATTCAAGCGTTTGCTCCTACCCTAAAATTTCTTTTTTGGGCCCTGGCTCTATTCCACCACAACCCTATTAATTAGTCAGCCAGAATCTGGAATTCGAAACAACAAAAGTCTCTCTCCATGTCGCTATCAGCGCCCTGAGCAAGCCGTTCACACCCTCCTGCGTCTGGCTCGACACAGAAATGCTTGCACGATTGGCTTTTGTCTTTGCTCTCGGCACAAGCAATCGCACCATCAGCGATCACCTGCATTTCTCCCTCCCCGTGTCTCTCTTGCAAGGCCGTCAGGGATCGCACGATTACCAAACCATTGCACGATGAAATCCTGCTCGACTGGTTGCACTCCTCACGTGCGCCCTCCTTGACTCCCTATCCGTGGATCGTTTTGCAGAGCCCTTCCTACACCATGGTCCTTTCCTCTCAAGGAATGTGCTTCTCCGTCTCAGCCACGCGAAGCAGGACACTCGCGATGGATGTATGCAGCCCCAACTCACTCTACACCCATGCCTCTTGCATCCTGCACTCTGTCGATCTACCCCTCCCTTCACGACGAGACACTTGGAAAGCAAAGCGCAAAGAGGTCCTGCACACGTTCCCCTCTGATTTGTGGAAATTCTCAAAATACCCCTCAAATTTAAAAAATGGAGAAATTACCAAAATACCCCTCTAATTTGAGGAAATTCCCAATATACCCCTCAAATTTCAAAAATTCCCAAAATGCCCCCCATATTTTGTCATAAATTCCCAAAATGCCCTTCAAATTTTCCAAAATTCCCAAAATACCCCTGGTTGTGAGACTAAATTTCTCGAAAAATAAATTTTTCTGTAGGTCTTCACAAGAAGAGTGATTGTCTATCGTACAAGATGCTAAAACTACAATTTGAATTGGTTACGTAGGCTTTGGAGATGAATTGCTTCATTATTTTTAGACATAATTGCCTTTTTTGCGATGGTAACCGGTGACAAATTACATGCTGAGCACTCAAAAACGGATCTCAATTGTCAAAAACGAATGAAGATTAGAAAATCTTGAACATTCCAACCAAAATAGATACAAGGGTATTTTGGGAATTTTTGAAATTTGAGGGGTATTTTGGGAATTTCCTCAAATTAGAGGGATATTTTGGTAATTTTCCCTTAAAAAATTCCTCAAAACACCCCCTGTATTTTGTCAAAATCCCCACCATACCCTCGTTGCGAGAGTAAATTTCTCCCAAAACATTTTTTTTGGAGCTTTTCATAAGAAGAGTGATTGTCCACCATACAAGATGCCAAAACTAAAATTTGAGTCGATGGTGAATTGGTCATTATTTTTAAACATAATTGCATTTCTTGCGATCTAGTATGTTGCCTCAATTTTCCGAGCAGGTCAATTTAGACGATATCTGCTCAGATACCGCGCAAAAGCTAAAGCAAAAGGAGACTTCCCATGAGAAAATGGTGGGGACAGGGTCGCGTGTCAGGAGGTGAGTGAGAGGAGCAGATTTTTTTCGCAGGCACGAAGGTGATTTTTTTTTGTCGATTTCGGGCAAAAGGCCGATAGGCGTGGATGCGAGAGGCCGTTGCTCTACGCCGACCTGCAGGGCACCTATCTTGGAGAGCGTCTCCTCTCTTTCTCTCTCTCTCTCTCTCTCTCTCTCTCTCTCTTTGTCTCTCTCAAGCCGCGACGGAGCTGGGGTGGCCAACACGTAGTCAATATAGGGCGCTTGGGTAGCATGTGTAGGTAGAGCTGAGGAGACGCAGGCGATTGCTCAAAGCAAAGGAAGAACAAGGGGAGCATGTGAGGTGAGACAGAAGCAAGGAATAGCAATAGAGGGGCTATTGCTTGGTGGTGGTACATAGACCAATGGGGAGTAGTGATAGACGATTGTGGCTTGGTGGTAGTACACAGAGCGGTGATTGCGTTGCGTTTTGCTGGTCGTGCTAGAGTGGCGTAGACAGGAGCGCGTCAATCAACAAGCAGCCCAACGCGTGGGAACCAGACCAACCTGCACTTTTTCTTTTTCCCGTAATCTCGGCACCGAATCTAGGGCACTAACAAATTAATACATGCGTCGCAGACAAATTACATGCTAAGCACTCAAAAACGGATCTCCATTGTCAAACAAAAATAAAGATTAGAAAATTTTGAAATTTGAGAGATATTTTTGTAATTTTCTTGAATCAAATCTCCAAAGATTCGACGCATAGGCTCGCAACCATGAATGGGCAACTTAAAAAAAGACAAAGCTAATATCGCGTCTTGGCTAGCACAACAACTATCACTCTTCCCCCTCCCCCTCCCCCCCCCTCAACACTAAAGGGCACGGAGATTTATTGAAGCCCAAGCGGTGGGATCCACGACAGTAAAGCCAGGACACGACGATCGAGACGCACGTAACCGTAGGATGCCGAGGTAAATTAGGACACGAAAAGGTAAACTTGGACAAGCAGGGGGGCCTGTCCAAGTTTATTTATCATTATATGGTTTGCCCATATGTCAACTTCCTCGTTCGCAGGCCTAACGGTTAGAGTATTGAGCTCTCATGATGGTAGCGAGGGTTCGAGTCTCTGTGCCTGCGATCGAGACCCATTTTTTTCCACCATCATTCATCTCGAGATTCCCCCTTTGGACCCCCACCGCGGATCCCATCTCTTTTCTCCCGTGCCCTTTAGTGATGAGACTCCCCCCCCCCACCCCCAAAACACACAAAAAAAAACAATAAAGGAAAAGTTTCCCTTTTGCTTTGCCCTTTCTTTCAGCCCAAGGATCTTTCTATATTCCCTTTAATTGAACTTAAAAGGCGCGTTTTTGGGCATCTAAGTTACATTTCATTAATTAATTTGTCAAGGATATTCTCCTACACCTTAACCATTAAACCTAGCCCCTCAATTAAACCTGATGCACACGCTCACTTGCTCTACTTCGCAAGCCCCCCCCCCCCCCCCCCCCCCCCCTCCTTTTCCAGCATCGCCTCTGCTACTCTGCAGAGAGACTTCTGTGACCCCCTCTTCCCCAAGCGGAGTTGTTGCAAGAACAGCCGAGACTGCAGCATGCTCTAATTCTCCCTCCTACGACATAGCGAAGCCTCAAGAGTATGCAGACGATTATTCTCAAGCTCACGAAGCAGATTCCCCTCTTTGCGCAACGTCGAAGAGAGAGAGAGAGAGAGAGAGAGAGAGAGAGAGAGAGAGAGAGAGAGAGAGAGAGATGCTGTTGGCGCATCTCGAGCCTTGTCTCTGAGCGGCCTCGCGCCAGAGATTGCCTCCGCACCTGCGCCACTGTGAGAAGCCCACCCTCGCCCGCCCCTGTTCCTTTGGCTCCGCGCTGCACTGTCCATCATGACGTTTGTCGTCAAAACACGCCGCCTTTGTCTCCACGTGTCAACCCACCCAGCCAAAATATATTTTTAATGTCCAAAATACCCCTCAAATTTCAAAAATTTGACGGGCATTTTGGGGATTTCCACAAATTACTAGGGGTATTTGAGCAATTTTCCCAAAAAAAAATAAGAGCACACTTCAGGTTTTCTAGGTTTTTAAGTGAAATTTTGAAGCTTTTGTCGGCAATCACACTAAAATTTTTGGAAATATATCGGCTTTCTTCAAGGCAAGCTCAAAATCTAACCGACATATCACGATTTCAACTGATTAAAATACATTGGAGCTGTCTTCTCCATGTCAAGACGCGTCAAGACCCTCTCCCTGTCTTCTCCACGTGCCATGCTCAATGCCCATATGACCCAATCCCCCCCACCCCCATTTCCACTCGGTCTAGCTTTTACCCTAATTTTCACAAAAGTATCTCCAAAGATTCCTACAAAAGGAAATGAAAAGAACGTATTGGCGACCTACTTTTTGGGTCTAAGTGGCGCTCAATTAATTAAATTCCTACGAAGATTCCTTCACCGGCTTAACTTTCAAAACAAGGCGCTCAGTTGGGGCCGATACGCACGCTTCATCTGTCACCTTATCTCTCCCTCCCCCATCCCCACTACCCCGCGATCTTGCGACCAGTGATACCACCTCGCTGGGTGCATGCAAACTTGCAACGCCTCCCCTCTGCATCCCTGTCCTCGTCCCCCTCCTAATTGTCCCGTCCAACAGACAACTGCAGTTCCACTGCGCACGCCAGACACACAAGGAGCTTCCCTTGCTTCGGTTGCGCTCTCCAGGCCACCTCAACCATGCGCTGCTTTCTCTCGCGTGCCCTCGTAAGCGGCATCCCATGGTGTTGCCCAACAACGAGCAGCTACGCACATCCGTGTCCATGGCAAACATGCACGCACGCATACACCCAGTTGCCTGCCCTCTACCAGCAAATAGTAGCAAGTACCGACACAACCGACACCTCCTACTCACCATACATCAAAAATATCTCCCGTCTCTCCCCCTCGACCTGACACACGCCCTCTGGTCTATGTCGCGCGCCACCTACTAACATTTTCCTTTAGTTTTCAAATCGCATCTTCGCTGATACCCTATAAGTTGACCTGCTTACAAAATTAGAACGACATACTTTCCCTAAGCTTGTCTTATGTCTTACCACTTGTCTTATGTCTTACCTACTGGGTCTACATACAACTCATTAATTAATTTTAACTAGAGAGAGAGAGAGAGAGAGAGAGAGAGAGAGAGAGAACGCCATCGGTTTCACTGCTCCTCCGTCAGCGCCTCTATCTCGATTTGACCTGAGCCGCCCACAGCAAAAATACCCCTCGATTACATATACACACACATAGAGAGAGAGAGAGAGAGAGAGAGAGAGAGAGAGAGAGAGAGAGAGAGACGTGCAAAATGGAAAACATTTTGCTATTCAAATGAAAGGGTATCTCCGAAGATATTGCTTAATACACCTGTTTTCGAAAATTGGCAGGGCCTACTTCCCCCTTTTATTGTGACATTGCTACCCTTTTAAAAAAGGGGCCCAAGATTCGAACTCACAGTTGCTAGTTAAACAAGTCCTTCTATGTTTTTGTAGCCAGTCAAGCACACATGGGACCTTGTAGCTTGTGGTAATCCACTGAATAAAAAAAAGCGAGTGATTGACCTTGCCTCCGTCATCGTCGTGCGATGCCAACTGACACCCTCCAAGCCTTCGTATTCTCCTTGCTCCCGTGTCGCCTTGTGCAGTTAGCCTACCTCACCTTGCCTCCCTCATTGGTCACTATGTACCTGCGAGCCCGCCTTGCGGCACCCCTTCTCTTTTAGTTCTGATTGCCAGAGGGGATCTTCGCTGATTTTGCTTAATAAAATCTGAAAAATGATAGGGCCCCTCCTATTTCCCCTCCTTTTTAAAAAAAAAGCATGCTCTTATGTATAATTGGACATTTGTTTTCCTTTTTCTCTAAAGAGGGACGTTGAGTAGTGGGTCACACACTCTTTTTCTTATCCCCTTATGTAGGCCATTGTGACTTTTCTTGTTTCGTACTTCATTTGGACAACGAAAGGATTTACATTTGTACGATGGGTTCGTAGAAGTTTTTGGATGGATATGAAAACTTTTAAGACCCGTTCAATTCCCAATGACGCAGTGGGTCACACACTCTTTTTCTTATCCCTTTATGTAGGCCATTGTGACTTTTCTTGTTTCGTACTTCATTTGGACAACCAAAGGATTTACATTTGTACGATGGGTTCGTAGAAGTTTTTGGATGGATGTGAAAACTTTTAAGACCCGCTCAATTCCCAATGACGCGGTGGGTCACACACTCTTTTTCTTATCCCCTTATGTAGGCCATTGTGACTTTTCTTGTTTTGTACTTCATTTGGACAACCAAAGGATTTACATTTGTACGATGGGTTCCTAGAAGTTTTTGGATGGATGTGAAAACTTTTAAGACCCGCTCAATTCCCAATGACGCTTTCTCTCGGTGGCACAATAAATTCTAATCATAGAATGCCGAGATTATTGCGGAGGAAAAATAATCTTGAAATGCGAGTCCTAATCTCAAGATACCATACCCCCTTGCACCCACAATTTGAACCCTTCCCAATGGGGTGAGAGCCCAACGCCCTAACCATTATGCCCACATGCGTATCTTGTTTTAGATGCGAGATCGTGTGTTTATAATTTTAGGAATGCTAATCTTAAGATAATTTTTATCTCAAGATTAACTTTTATACACTAGACTATAATTTAGAAACCAACTTAATTCCTTGTGGTAGGCTTTCTAGTGTTGGGCGGTGGGCTCACCCATGGGGCTAGGTGTTCCTCGTGGTATGCGACCCGATAGCTCTGGCCATGGTGGCTCTCATTGCCCTTGCAAGCCTTTTGCCCTCATTTTTGGGAAAGATGTTGGCTGCTCCCCTCTCCTCTCTCAAGAGGTTCAATGGTGGCTGAGTTTGTTCGGTAGGCTCTCGAAGGCAAAACGAAAATGTTGGTGGTAGGGGCAAATCCACCAATGGGTATAGAGGGTCTCCTTCAGTAGGGGTTTGGCTCCCCTAAAGCCTATATGACTTATTACTCATCAACTTCAATTGAGACTCTATTTAGAAAAGGAGGATCCAAAACTATAAATTTTAGCTTAAAAAAAGAGAAAAAACTGCACCTTGTGCCAATGTACTTACTTAAGTGCCAATGTACAATTAAATTTGACATAGAGGCAAGTTTAACTATAATAAAAATTGTTTTTCTCAGTGGAAAGAAATTTTAAGAGAAAAAATATGTTTCTTTGGCATTGATTATCTTAATTTTTCAGGTCGCAACAAAAGACAAAGTGCAAGGATCATCAGTATGCTTGGATCCACCTTCTAGCACACATGAGAAAATTTTCTTACTTAATCATACAAAGAAAGATGTCCATAAAGTCGTTTTGCTCTCATTGATCTCTATACATGTTATATATGCTATATCTAAATGTTGCCATTACATGGTTCATATCATGAAACCAATATACCTCAATTATTATAAAAGATCTTAATCTCTATGAAAACCTTGAAGAGTACGCCAGAAAGTGAAGGTGTGGCGGGAAGCGTGTGCGAGAGAGAGAGAGAGAGAGAGAGAGAGAGAGAGAGATACTTTGGGTGGAGCGCACATCATCGTTATCTTGTTGGAGTTCCTTATTCTGTTATATTAAAAAATAAGTGTATAATGATTAAGTTAGTAGATGGATTAGTAGTAAGTGAGATGTCCGACGAGTTGGCTTGAATCCCAACAAAAACATATGTCTTCAAGTTCAATTATTTACCTATTTTGGACACCCAATGGCTTGCAAAAACAATGCTAGAGATTTGTCAAAGGCCCAACCAAAGACAGAAGTGCATTACTTGAAATTTTGTGTTAATATATCTTTTTCACATCCTTAGATCCTGTGTGAATGTTAAGAAGTATTCTAAGTCCCTTATTCTTTTTGTGCTCTTTTCTAAAGTCACAAATTTTTTGCTAACTTGTCACTACATGTATCTTTTTTATAAAGAAACAAAGAACCATTTGGTATACTAGGAAGAGGATGGGGTTAAGAAGGATCTCTTTATTTGCCATGAGATTATTAATATTTTGACGAATAAGTACATGCCATGTGTGCAAGAATAGTGGGTGTATAAGAGAGATGCACGAGTGGTAAAAGGATGTATTTTTTTCTCAAAAAAGAGATGGATAATTTTATAATTTTTGACCTTCTATAACTCCTACATACAATCTCATATTTGAGGGGAGATTATAGATTTGCAATCTATTTTTGTAAATATGTTACATGCTATGGTTTTATCCACTAGATTTTAAATTTCATCTTGGGAGGAAAATTCAAAAGATGTCCTTTGATTGCTTTCTTAATACTAAAGTTTTGACTCCCTGAAACTGCCGGAATAAAGAGGCCCTCCCAGACCACATTCTCTTCCTAATGTCGCTAATTTATCTCACTCTTCTCCCAAAGTTATCGTTGTACTTGAAGAAAGATAAGGAGGGGAAGAGACACTCCAAGCCAGAAGCTCACCAATGCATACCCTCACACACAATTGTATCACTAGTGAATAACTTGTTTGCATTCATTGAAAAGTCATGCAATTCTTGCCACGCCTTTGCATTCAATGAAGCTTGTGAATGACATGTCCCCATTTGTTGAAAAGTCCTTTGATTAGTAGCCCTACCACCTCTTTTGAATGTCATACAATTTAGTACAAGGGACATGACACTTAGTACATCATAAACTTGTGCTTTGAAAAGGACACGATACTTGGTATGCATGTTGATCAAAACTACACCAAGCACGATATTGTTAAAAGAAACTCATGACTACTAACCTCAGTATGAAATTGTATGTCCATGTTAACTTCTTGCATCATGCCACAAAGTGCATTCCAAGTGATAGGAAGCTCCTTTAGAACTTGTTATCTTCAAAAGTACAACGCACTATCTCTTAGGACTCCACACATGCAAATAACATCTTTTGTTTGTGCAAACATGCAGCATACATGTGTACGCAGTTAGTGGACAAAAACCATTAGACAGGCAATAGCTACTTAACTTGGAAAAGTAACATAAAAACAAATCACTTACAACAAGTCAAACCCAAGAAGCCTAACTCAGTTGGTGAGGCCTTAATGAAAGGTTGAGGGTTCAAGGCTCATGGGTTGCATTCTCGTTGGGTATATTCCACTTCCTCGTTGGGGAAGTTGTTCCCATGGTTACCCCTTGAAGGTGTATTGTACTAAAATGTGTTGTTGTAAATATATGAAGTTTCTCCCTTCTACCTTCCCTGCATGTATGGTTTACATACAACACACCAGTAACATTGAAAGACGGGAGAACAAATTAGAGATTAAAGTTTCAAAAAAAGCAGAACTTGAATATATGTAAGAATTTCTTTTTGGTATATCAATGTTGGTTAGGTAACAAGAAACGGCATATGAAAGGCATATACAACAAAATTCTCATCGTAGCCTCTTGATCATGCATGTGAAACCATTTTTTGCATCAAGTGGTATATGTTCCACCTCAAGAAAACATAACAAAGAAACCAACCGCAAATTATAAGGAAAATATAATGCAACTTGAGTTCTCTGCAAAGAATTGATTGGAGAGAAAAAACCACAAATGCAATACCATCTATCTCCTTCTTGCAAAATGTGATGATAACACTGTCTTATGCCCCAAAGCAACCCCCCCCCCCCCCCCCCCCCCCCCCCCGACCCTACGGTTGTGCTTTCCAACACGAGATGTCCATTAAAAAAAAAAAAAAAAGTTCAATGTTTTTTAGTCCTCAAGATGCTTCCAATAAAGATGGTGATCTATAATCTATCTATTATTAACCATGATGAGAGAGAGAGAGAGAGAGCAGTTTACACGAGTGTTGTAGTGGGTGGATCTCTCTCTCCCTCCCTCTCTCTCTCTCTCTCTCTCTCTCTCTCTCACACACACACACACACACACACACACACACACACACATAGCCCCACACCGATAGAGGTGGCTAAGAAGATGCCGGTTTTTATAAAATTATAGTGTTGGTAGGGGATGTGAGGAAGTTCCATCCACACTGTGGATTCAGTGATGGCATATTACCTTCTAGACCTAAAGACAAGGTAGCTCTAAGAAAAAGCACATGCGAGTGTTGTGGATCATCCATTGTCATGGCCCTAAAGCTTGCATAACCATTGCTTCATCTTTGAGCAAGAAGATGACTTGCATGACTTGCATGTGAGTAACCTCAATACCCTTGAGCAACCAATTGTCACGAAACCATGTACATGTTAGGAAATAAGACGTAGCTAAATAGATAATTGAGTAGATTACTTAATGGAGAGAGACAGATTTATATACACGAGATTATAGAGTAGAGAGAGAGAGAGAGAGAGAGAGAGAGAGAGAGAGTACACACGATATACGTGGTTCACCCAATGTGGGCTACGTCCACGGGAAAGCAGCCACTCAATGGCTTTAGTACTTCAAAACAAGAAGTAGTTTACAAAGGGATTATACCCTTAATGGAGCTCCCGCCTTGCTTCACTCTCACCACCTCACACTCACCTTGTTGCATCAACTTCACACTATGAAATGTGTGTAGAAATGGCCTCCTTTTATAGGCCAAAAGGGCTGCCCTCTCTTATGAGAGACAGCCATGTGTAGCCGCCCTTACGCGAATAAGTCCAAATCGGACCCTCCAATCCACCCATGTGTGGCCGCCCTTGAGAAGACAAGTCCGCTTTTGAATTCGGCCACCGGCCATTGAATTTGGCCACTGGCCACCGGCCATTGACTTTCGACCACCGGCCATTGACTACCGGCCACCGGCCAACCGATCGGTTGTTTTCCCACCACTTTACGGCCGCCGTCCGGCCATAATATTCCGGCGAAAAAAAAAGGTCTCGAGGGTCTCCGCCCCCGAGGCCTTTAAAGTTGCCCCTGATTCTTGTCCGTGAAAATTTTGGTTTCCGGTGAGTGATTTTCCTTCACGCACGATGGCTTCTCCTCATAATGGGGGCCTTACAAATGTGCGCTTTTACCACAGAAAATTACAAGGGTAAATCAGGCTCCATACTTAACAATCTCCCACTTGGAGACTGATCTCCAAACCAAACCTGTGACTGCTTTCCATTCTGGCTTCTTATCCTTGAATGCCGATTGAAGATGAGCAAAAGCTCAACTTCTCCTTGTTGACCACCTTTGTAAACATGTCTGCAGGATTTTCATTTGTATGCACCTTTCCTAGCTTTAGTTGTCCCTCTTCCAAAAGAGTGCGTATGAAGTGATATCTCATCTCAATGTGCTTTGTCCTTGAATGAAAGGCTGAGTTCTTCGCAAGATGGATAGCGCTTTGGCTATCACTGTACAAGACACAATTGTCTTGTTTGAATCCAAGCTCTTCTAAGAATCTGTGAAGCCACAGAATTTCTTTGCTTGTCTCCATCATTGCTACA
Organism: Adiantum capillus-veneris; assembly: GCF_014529385.1. Taxonomy (NCBI): domain Eukaryota; kingdom Viridiplantae; phylum Streptophyta; class Polypodiopsida; order Polypodiales; family Pteridaceae; genus Adiantum; species Adiantum capillus-veneris. The sequence continues at coordinate 88,865,692 of NC_140931.1, forward strand.
TACTCTGCTTCCGTGGTAGAAAGTGAAACCACTTTCTGCAGCTTTGAAGCCCAACTTACTGCTGTGCCTCCAACCGTGAACACATAGCCAGTAGTGCTCCTTCGAGTATCTTTGTCACCTGCCATATCTGCATCAGCATACCCTTCTAGAAAAATATGAGTTCCTCCAAAATACAAAGCATTTGTTGTTGTCCCTTTTAGATACCTAAGTATCCACTTCACAGCTTGCCAATGCTCTTTACCTGGGTTGTCCATGAACCTACTTACAACTCCCACTGCATGTGCAATGTCTGGCCTTGTCCAGACCATAGCATACATTAGAGAACCTACCGCTACAGCATATGGAACTTTAGACATATAGGCTATCTCCTCTTGTGTCTTTGGACACATATCCTTCGTTAGTTTAAAATGACCAGCCAAAGGTGTAGAAACTGGTTTTGCATTTTGCATTGCAAACCTTTCTAGTACCTTCTTGATGTAATCTTCTTGAGATAGCTTTATTGTCTTCTTCGTCCTGTCCCTTGATATTTTCATACCAAGTATCCTCTTTGCAGCACCTAAATCTTTCATTGAAAAAGATTTGGACAGCTCCTCTTTTAGGTCTTTGATGTCCTGCATGTTAGCACTTGCAATCAACATGTCATCAACATACAACATTAGGATGATGAATTTCCCATCTCCCAAATTCTCCGTGTAGACGCAGTGATCCGAGTTGCATCTTGTGAATCCATGATCCAACATCCATCGATCAAACTTCAAGTACCATTGTCTTGATGCTTGCTTTAAACCATACAAGTTCTTCTTTAATCTGCAAACCATTTTCTCCTTACCTTTTACTTCATACCCCTTTGGTTGAAGCATGTAGATTTCCTCCTCTAAGTCACCGTGAGGGAATGCCGTATTTACATCCATTTGCTCGAGATTTAGATCATGAGCAGCCACAAGGCTTAAGACAAGCCTAATTGAGTTCATGTTTACAACAGGAGAAAATATTTCATTGAAGTCAATACCTTTCTTTTGAGAAAAACCTTTTACCACAAGCCTAGACTTGTACCTTTTCTTCCCAACTTCTTCTTCCTTTAACTTGTACACCCATTTGTTTTGAAGTGCCCGCTTACCTTTAGGAAACTCAACCAACTCCCATGTTTGGTTGCGATGTAGTGAGTCCATCTCCACTTGCATGCTCTTCGTCCATTCTTCTTTGGATTCATGTTGCATAGCTTCTTCATATGATTCCGGCTCTCCTGAATATGAGATCAAGAGATGGTTGAAGGAAGGAACAAACCTTTCTGGAGGTCTACTTGCTCTTGTAGATCTTCGGGGAATAGGTTGAGGCTCCTCATTTGGTTGACGTTGTTGCACATTGTCACCGTTTGCAGTCCTTGAGTCTTCACCGTCCTCAAGCTCCATGTACTCATCACCTGTTTTTTTTGTTTGTTTTCTTTCCAAGTAATCTTTGTACATATCTTGTTCGTTAAAAATTACATCCCTACTCCTTAAGATTTTACCATCTTCAGGATTCCATAGGCGATACCCAAAGTCTCCTTCTCCATAGCCAATGAAGAAACACTTTTTGGACTTTGCATCTAAATTTGATCTTAGGCTTCTATCTATGTGCATGAAAGCCTCACACCCAAACACTTTGAGAAATGCATAATTCACCGGTTTACCTGTCCATGCCTCTTCTGGAACTCCCCCATCCAATGCCGTTGAGGGTGACCGATTGATTAAGTACACAGACGTACTTACAGCTTCCGCCCAAAGCTCAAGCGGTAGGCCTGCATGTAGCAGCATGCTTCGTGCTCGTTCCATGATTGTCCTGTTCATCCTTTTCGAAATCCCATTTTGTTGAGGTGTCCTTGGGGTTGTCCTTTGCCTCCGAATGCCATTGCTAGCACAAAAAGCTTGGCTGCAATATTCGCCTTCATTGTCAGATCTGAGGCATATAACCTTGGTACCTGTTTTATTCTCCACAAAGGCTTTCCACCTTTGAAATATGGAAAATACATCGGATTTATTCTTCATGACATAAACCCATGTTTTTCTAGTCGCATCGTCTATGAATGTTACATAGTACAATGAGCCACCAAGTGATGGTGTACTTGCAGGACCCCAAACATCAGAATGAGCCAACTCAAGTTTTTTATTTTTTCTTTCATTTCCTGATTTTTGAAATTTTACCCTCTTTTGTTTACCATAAACACAATTTTCACAGAACTCTAAGTCCACTTCTTTCAAACCTGGTAGAAGCTTCTTTGTTTGAAGGATTTGCATTCCTTTGGCACTCATATGCCCAAGTCGGTAGTGCCACACCGCACTGTCAACTTCTGTAGTTGCTGCACAAGCTGAAGGTTGCGTCCTAACAGTACACAAGTAAAGTGTACCGACTTTTTCACCCTTGGCAACCACCAAAGATCCCTTTGAGATCTTCCACTGTTTGTTTCCGAATGCAATGTTGTGACCTTCATCGTCCAATTGTCCTGTAGAGATCAAATTTTTGCGAAGAGAAGGAACATTCCTAACATCTTTAAGCTTCCATTCATTTCCGTTAGCAGTTTTGACAGAAACTGTACCTTTGCCGACAATCTCACAAGCTTCATCATCTCCCAAGTATACATACCCAAAATTACCTTTGGTGTAGTCTTGGAAATGTTGCTTGTGTGGTGTCGCATGGAATGAAGCCCCGGAATCTACTATCCAGGAATTAGACACATTGTCTAATGAGAGAATTAGAGCATGTTGCTCTACTTTACCTGCCACATTGGCCTCCGATGTTGGCTTGTTTTCTTGAGACTCTGTCTCCTTCTTCTTCTTGGACCAGCAATCCTTCTTGACGTGGCCCTTCTTGCCGCTGTTCCAACATTCAAGAACTGACTTTGTGCGTGACTTGCTCCGCCTTGAGCGATCACGACCCTTTTGGTTTTTGAACCTCTCCTTAAGCCTTCCTCTTGTTTCCACTGATAGTGCAGCACTTGATGATTCTCCTGTGCTTCTCCTTCGCATTTCCTCGCTTAGGAGAACACCCACAACATCATCAAACTTAAGAGTATTTGTGCCAGAGATAGAATTACTTACAGCCATCACAAGGCTGTCCCAACTATCCGGTAGAGATGATAATATAAGGAGAGCTCGCACTTTGTCATCGAAATTGATTTTCACTGATCGAAGTTTACTTATGTTTGTGTTAAAGTCATTTAGGTGTTCTGCAACTGAACCATTCTCTGCCATCTTTAGATTGAACAAGCGCTTCATAAGAAATACCTTATTGGATGCCGATGGTTTCTCGTAGAAGTCGTCAAGTGACTTCATCAAGTCCTCCGTGGTCTTCATCTCCGAAACATTGAAGGCCACCGTTGACGCCAAGCTTAACCGGATTGTTCCTAGTGCCTTTCGATCAAGGACAATCCATGCTTCATCTGCCATTGTTGCGGGCTTCTTCGCAAGACCGCCTAGTGGCAAATAGAGGTCCTTCTGGTAGAGATAGTCTTCAATCTGCATCTTCCAATGTTGGTAGTTTTTGCCGTTGAACTTCTCAATCTTGAGCTTCCCTTCCTCCGCCATAACTCCCACTCAATTCAAGGAATCCTTTCCTTGAGATAATTTAGCTACGAGCAAACCTTGCTCTGATACCAGTTGTTAGGAAATAAGACGTAGCTAAATAGATAATTGAGTAGATTACTTAATGGAGAGAGACAGATTTATATACACGAGATTATAGAGTAGAGAGAGAGAGAGAGAGAGAGAGAGAGAGAGAGAGAGTACACACGATATACATGGTTCACCCAATGTGGGCTACGTCCACGGGAAAGCAGCCACTCAATGGCTTTAGTACTTCAAAACAAGAAGTAGTTTACAAAGGGATTATACCCTTAATGGAGCTCCCGCCTTGCTTCACTCTCACCACCTCACACTCACCTTGTTGCATCAACTTCACACTATGAAATGTGTGTAGAAATGGCCTCCTTTTATAGGCCAAAAGGGCTGCCCTCTCTTATGAGAGACAGCCATGTGTAGCCGCCCTTACGCGAATAAGTCCAAATCGGACCCTCCAATCCACCCATGTGTGGCCGCCCTTGAGAAGACAAGTCCGCTTTTGAATTCGGCCACCGGCCATTGAATTTGGCCACTGGCCACCGGCCATTGACTTTCGACCACCGGCCATTGACTACCGGCCACCGGCCAACCGACCGGTTGTTTTCTGACCACTTTTCGGCCGTCGTCCGGCCATAATATTCCGGCGAAAAAAAAAGTCTCGGGGGCCTCCGCCCCCGAGGCCTTTAAAGTTGCCCCTGATTCTTGTCCATGAAAATTTTGGTTTCCGTTGAGTGATTTTCCTTCACGCACGATGGCTTCTCCTCATAATGGGGGCCTTACAAATGTGCGCTTTTACCAAAGAAAATTACAAGGGTAAATCAGGCTCCATACTTAACAGTACAAAGAAATCCAAGTGAGGGATGAGCTTTGCAAACCGTACCTATCAATTGAGGCTCTCTATTCATATTCTACCTCATATTTATTAATAAGCATAGATGGCAATATGCATCAGGACATACTTGTTGAAGCATAGTTCAAAATTACGTGAGAATGTCCATTGCCCTAAATTTGGAGCACGAACGAGGTAGGTTGAGTTGGGGTTGAACACAGGTTTTTTTAATAGTAATATCATTTGATTTACTAATGGGAAACCTTAAAATGAGGAAAACCCATGGAAAACATTACATGCGGTAAATGAAAAACAGTCAACGTAGAGTTCATAGAGTGAAGAGGGGACAACTCATCCAAATCCCTAGCAACTTCAAGAGACTGCGAAGGGAAGTTTTGAAGAGAAAAAGATAATCCACTTGAACCTGCTGGAACATGAGATAATTATGTGCTCCCAAAATCTAACCCAATCAAAAAAGTCTGCATACGACCAAAGCAGCAGCAAAAGCACTCCAAAAATCCAAAAGTATTGGCCAAATTGTACCCCTATAAAATGATCATGAAGACATGTAGAGATGTAATCCACAAACCACTGCGTGTGAGAACAAGACCACAGTAAATGTGGAATATTATCATTACCCGCACCACAACGAAGGCATCTTGAGGAGGCCACTCCTCTCGAGCGAAGAAATTTACCAGTTGGGAAAATCCCAATAATACATCTCCACATAAACAATCGCTCTTTCAATGGAAGTTTAGACTTTCATAACTTTTGTGCACACCATGTAGTACCTTTATACATATTGCAGTGCTCCTCTAGTTAGAGAGATGAATGTAAATGACAATATACCTTTTTTGTAGTTAAAGAGAGGCTCAAAGATCCTGCATAATAACAGTCACAAAGTCGATCCTCCACAACAAGCGGCAAAATGGGAGATCTAGAATCAACAATCTCCTTGATGATCTGCCATGTGTTTCTGTAATGCATTCCAAGACCAAGAGTAAGAGACGCTTGTCAAAATGAGAGTATATGCCCATCAACATCTACAACATTGAATATCGTATCAATGCCTTTCTAGGAGAGAAAGTATGCTTGTCTTGGAGCCCGTTGAACAAGGTTCTGATTGAAAACCAAACTGCAATTCAAACTCTCAAGTCTAAATAAATTGTCACTCTCGGCATCCCTACCATGCTTTATCTTCATAGACAAAGAAGAGGGAGAAACATCATTCTTTGCAGATGCAGGAACAACAGAAGGTGGTAGTTTCAACAAAGGTTCTGGAAATTTAGATTGCATATGTCCAAATTTACCACAACCAAAACATGCACCCGCAAATTTCCCCCATTTGAGTTTAAAAGGCCTTTTGCCTATTACGGGGCCTAGAGTTGACCATTATTCCAGTAGAGGTAGGTTTGTATGTATCCCAAAGTACACAAAATCAATTGGAATTGGTATTCAAATTAGGAGGGCATATGATTTACCTAATTGTGATGCCAAAAGAGATAGGAAATGTTTCCATGTACACAAAAAATCTTACTATTTCCACCCAAACTCGACACCTATGATAGATCAAATTTTGGTAATCCTTAGTAAATGCCCATGGCAATACATGTGTCATTCGCACATTGAAAAACAAGGCAACATTTGGTGGAACACACACACACACACACACACACACACACACACACACACACACACACACACACAGTCATTTTACTATTGGTGGTGAGTACTACACCTAGCTTACACGTGGCAGTTCATAACTTCTTGAGGTGATGGTTAGTATGTGCTGATTCTCAACTCAAGGCTTTGCTTTGCTTTATCTCTATCTAGTACTTGAAGTACTAAGGGTTACCCCTACATGTGCCCCAGTTCTCTCTTTATGATCTACTTGTTGCTAAGTTTCTCAACCTTTATAAAAACCCTATCTAATTAGGGCTACTCTCCCTTTGCCACAATTAGTTTGGATGGTTTCCTAAATATTTCTTGCATGGAAGATTCCCTCGAACCTCACACCCATCCCAACCTTAAAGCTTGATGTAGCAATAACTACCACTGCTTGAATTCAAGGTCCTACATTGATGCTCTCTCTCTCTCTCTCTCTCTCTCTCTCTCTCTCTCTCTCTCTCTCTCTCTCTCTCTCTCTCTCTCTCTCTCTCTCTCTCTCTCTCTCTCTCTCGTCCTCCACTAACCTATCTGCCTTTGGAATGGCTTCTTGGGACCCTTTTCAACTCTCATATTTCCTTGGTGAGACCCTCCCCTAATAAAAGTATGAGTGGGTGCTTAGAAAGTTGAAGGGCATTGAGTGATTATTGAAAATTGGGCATTCACCACCCTTCTGTCTCTCTCACTCTCTACCAATCTTCTCCACATGCTTCCAGTGCGTGATCTCCCCGCTTCTCTTTACAACTTCACTCCCCTTTGTACCTTGGTCACTCCTCCCCCTTCGATCCACTGAGAAGTGTTCATCCCGACTAAAGTGAACCTGCCTTGGTCCGCTGCATCGTTCTTGCCTTGGGGTTTTTCTCTTGATTCATGGAGTGGATTGAGAATGTGCAACATCATATTTGTCATAACAACTCATCTCCAAAACACAAAAAAGGTATTGCTTGCTTAAAATTGATATCCTAATGTGGCTTGAAGCTTGTGAGTACATTGTGTTTCTAGTCTATTGGATATCTTTCCCCTCCATGTCTATCGATTGCTTTGACAAGTGTTAGCCATGTAAAATACCTACACTTTTTGATGGCTATGACTAGGAGATGCCCTACCGAGATTACACAGGAATTGGATGCTAGCATATCATGAGTGGTAGTTGAAGGCTTTGCGTTGAATGGGAGCATTTTCCAACTCTCTCCAACCCCCAAACTCTGTCAATTTGAGGGATCTCCTATCCCCCACTTAGCCTTGTGCTTTCTCTTAATTTTCTATCCGCCAAAGTCAGTGAGAATGAGTGGCAAAGGAAGTATGCTTGTCTTTCAGTATTATTCACTTGAACTATGGACATTTTACTTCGCTTTTCTTCCAAGTAAATGAGATGAGTAAGAGGAATATGCCCTTGTGGTACTGCCATTTTGTGGCTTTCATGATCTTTGGAGAGAGAGAGAGAGAGAGAGAGAGAGAGAGAGAGAGAGAGAGAGAGAGAGAGAGAGAGAGAGAGAGAGAGAGAGAGAGAGCAATCCCTAGCTTTTTTGGCCTACTAGGATTTGATGCTTGCTTATGCTTTTCAAATTCCGAATGGAGATTATGGATGATGTGTACTCATCAGAGGTTGTTGCTTCATTGAACTGTCCTAAGTTCTTGCACTTATTGGATCAGCTTGACTTGCTTTGGTTCAAAGTAGTCCTTGACTAGGTTTGATCTTGACGGGGTTTCACCTTTTGGTTGGCGTATATCCTTTCTAGCTCGTAGTTCTAACTACATTCTATAAATGCTATGGCATTCTGGCATAATTGGCAAGCTTTCACTACATAAATTGGACACACTAATGCAATTTTGAATGGTGCTACAATCTTGAGCCTATTATAGATAGTGAATAGCAAGAGATTTTGGGACTGCTAACTAGTTGTGGGTTAAGAATTTTGGCTCCATTTTTTTTTTAATGGTTATTTACCTTGGGAAGGTGTTTTCCTACATATATTCTCATGTTACAATAGTTTATTGCTTCTTTTGTCTATTATAGCGGATCCTTGGGAATATGGTTTGAGGGTAGAAAGTAACAAATGGTCTAATGACCGTCTGATAGTTCCGGCTCTTAAACTTCTATATTGATTTCTTGCTCTCATAATACTTGATTATGAGCTTTCATACGGTTTGCTTAGCTTGGTCTCGCAAATTACATTGTTTTTTGACAGCATGACCATTCTAGTTCTTTTGTTGTGTTGCCTATTTTGGAGTGTAATGCTGGAATTTTGGTTCTAATGACAATAGGAAATTGGCATATTGACTGCTCTAAATTTTTTAAAACTAAAAACTCTAGCTATATTGAGTTGCATTCTTTCTAATGTATAATTTTGGACTAGCCAACCCATGGCAATTTCCCCATGCTTTCTTGACAGCATACTCATTCTAGATCTTCTATACTTAGATTTTGATTCTAGTAATACTAGTTTGATTGCTTTATTGATACTCTAAGAATGCTAAGCTTTTGGTGCCTTGAGGGCTTGCAATCATATGATTAAACTTGATTTGTTGGACTTAGCTTGGGATTTTAATGGATCCCTATTTGTTGAACAAATGATTGCCTTACAATATTGGGTTCTTTTGTAGGAATTGGACTAACCTCTATGGGAGCCAAGTATGCGAGTTTGAGTTAGGACTAACGAATGGTCACCTAGGAACTCACTCTTTTTTTACTGTGTTACTATTGAGTTGTTTGGTATGATAGAATGACATAAACGATTGTTGATGTTTTGGCTCATGTTTCATAGCTAGTACCCTCCTTACTGATTGAAGAATTTGTGAACTGAGGAAACCTTCCTTATGGTTTCTGTGCATTAAGTTTAAATTGTGGAATTTTTGCTCCGTTGGATTATCGAACTTTGTGGAACTTTTGCTCAATAGCATTTCACTACAAGCCTTAGATCCAACAACCTACAAACTGAGTCTTGATATACTTCCAGCTAGTCTTAGTCTAATGCGGAGTGCTAGTCTTTGACTGATGTTTGACTAACATAACTTTTGAATGTAGAAGGAAGAATTGAGATATCATTTCAAGTATCTGTTTCAAAGTGATTTTATTATGGTTGAGACCTTAGCAAAGGGTCTCTCCACCTAGTTTTTTTTTAGATCTCACTTAATCCTTGCTTATAATTCATATGTTGAATGGCCTGACATTGAACTAACTCCTTGGATTTACGAAATATTTACAAATATAAATACGCTCCCTTTCTTTACATATTCATGGGTAGGGAAATCCTCTCTCTGACCTCATTTAAATAAACTGTGAGGGTTGGTTGATCCCAATAATGCTCATGGATTCTTACTAGCATGAAATAACTTAGTTACATTTATCTTTTGGACTTCTACGATGCTTGCTAAACTTTTACGCTATCTTTTTTAATGGATAAACAATGGTGCTAGTAAGGAGGACCCAATTATTTTTAATCTCTTATCAGCGAGAATCGGGGAAGATCCCCTTACTGAGTGCACAAGGAAGCATTGAGAATGAAGTAGGTGGGTGATCTGCAAGTGAGGGCTGCAGGTATTCAAGGCAGAGGTGGCGGATGCGCAAGGAAAAAGAGGAGAAGAAGAGGGGGGGGACGAAGAGTTTGCAAGCTTTTTTTAAATAATTTACGAATGCCCAACAGTTACAACACCAACTGCCAATGCTTGTGATTAACCTTGGTAGTAGAATTTGTTGCACACTTTTGAGGGTTTGAGATCGATTTCTGGTGTAGCTCTTTTAAAGGGTGAGGTCCTTGGGAGGCAGAGAATGAGATTCGCTGAGGAATCTGTGCAAGAATTATTAAAATAAAGATCGGACTAGTAGTATGAGGGTTCAAAAACACTTTGATACTTCTTATCAATTTCTTGGATACATCTCTTAGTGTATAGAAGGATAGCTTTGTCTATTGGCTTTTGAAATTTGGCTAAAAAATTACTTGAAACATCCATAGACTTAACTTTTGAACAATGGCTGCCCTAATTCAAGAGTTCCCCTTAATGGTAGTCCAAAAACTTCACAAAAAATCATTTAAATACTTCAAAAATAGGTTCATAAATACATTGAAAGCTACTTTAATACATTAAAATATTGTAACTCTAAAACATTGATACATAAAATATAGAAAAAGAAGTTATTTACAAGAAGCTTTTTCCCCATCATAAGGAGTGGTATAGAAGTATAGTTCTTTGTAAAAGTTTAACTGGTTTAACTGAAGAAAAACTTTATTTACTTCACAAAGCTTTTTAAGATGGTAACGAATCTAATGATTTTTTAAGTATGACATGGATCATAACTGATAGGTTCTTAGACACCGATAAAACATATCCAAGGCTCCAATGCAAAGCCTCAAATTGAGGCCATGGTAGTTAAAGGGGGGTCATGAGCTGTCTAATTTGGTGACGTTGGGTGGTCCGGATTTACAAATCTGATCGCATTTACAATATGACACTTAAATCCTTGTATTTCAATGAATGCATGCGAGCATAGTGGTCAAAGCCCATGGCTTGCTATGAGAAAATCATGCATTCAATACACATGATGCAAACTGACCCAAGATGGAGGCTATGAACTGGCTGAATTTACGAGCCCATCCGAATTCACTTTTCACCCCAAATTTACTCAAATTTACAAAAGTGCATTGGACGACCCAAATGCCCCCATCCTTCTTAAATCCCCCCTCCCCCCTCTCTTTTTATGTGTGCGTCCCTGTCCATTGATCTAATTTTCTTCACCATAAGTGCAAGGGGAATGTATTAAGAGAGAACAAAAAACTTACAATTCTTACCAAATAGTGTGGGTCCTTTTAGTCCCAACAATATTTTGTTGCTTGGCGTAGCAAGTAAGTAGCGAGGAATCGGGATTCGTAGTGCAATAGAATTCGTAGGGCATGGGCATTTTTAACAAGCAAATAAGATCCATCAAGGAGATATATCTTGTGTGTGTGTCTGTGTGTGTGTGTGTGTGTGTGAGTGTGAGAGAGAGAGAGAGAGAGAGAGAGAGAGAGAGAGAGAGACATCCAAAAAAAAGGCCATTTAAACAATAAGGAAGCACGTTGCAATAGCAGCAATGTGAGGACCTTCATTTCCACAAACAAACATTAAACAAAAAAACTAAGAGCGCACACACAATCATGCTCTCTTACGAATAAATGCTGTTCGAATTGTCTGCGCGCGCCCGCACGCGGAGGCTTGCTGAGGGCATACGTGTGTGTGCAGGGAGGCTTAGCTGACCAAAATACCATCGCAGCATCCACACACAAGAAAGATGAGAACAAGGATAAGCAACAGCATATGCAACTTGTGGGAACCTGCCTCTTCCACCTCCATTTCTTCAGCATCACCCTCTTTCAAGTCTGATAGAGCATGGGTCTCCAATTCAACTTGGTTAAGATGGCTCCATGACAATTCAGCCTACACACGAGCGTGCGCGCGCACACAGAAAATTACTATCATATATAATCACACCCCAAATATATATATACACAAGAAGTTTTGGACACAAGAATTCCCAAATTGTTACTTACCTCAACATCATGAGCTTCTGTGAGGGAGGCACTGCATACCTAGCTAGGTACGATTGGGGGCAGGGCACTACCTAGCTAGGTATGTGGTGCCTCTCGAGCATAAGCTCATGATGTTATGCACTGTATGAAAAACATTGAAAACAACTCCGTTTACCTACATGAGAATATTTGTAAACCTTCTTGTGATATATCACAGCAAGAAAGATTGCACAATTTCACGTCACCTTGTGCCGGGGATTAAGTTGATCTGGGCTTTGAACTCCATGCCACAGCGTTTCCGGAGCATTCATAAAGTATGTGAATGCAGCACTGATGAGAAGAAGGAACATAACTAGAGGCCATTTTCTCCCTCTCATGTTCCACTACTCAGATGCAGCATTTTGCATGCACCTAAATAAGTGATTCCTTGCTTATCTCATACAGAGCTTTTGCTTGCACATCCAAAATACCAACCTCCAGAATATAAGCAATGTGAGCACAAAAATGGACGGTGAATTGTGGCAAAAACCACGATAATACTCAGCCCTCCTCAGCAAATCATCAGTCAACAGCCTCTCCACAAAATTTATAGCCAGGCAGGAAAATTCCCTGATTGCTATTCTACATTCATCAAAACAAGGTTGTGTGTGTGTGTGTGTGTGGCCACTCGTGCACGTGTGCGAACACACACAATCTTGTAATCCGAACTTACATATAAAGTGTGCAATCTTGTAGTACAAGCAGCACTTACGCACACATACACACAAAATCTTGTAACACAGACTTCACCCAAAGGCAGTCTTGTGATACAAACTTCTTCACCCAGTGGAAAAAGAAATTTACAAACGACTTCACCCAATAAAAGATGGACAACCTTGTTATACAAGCTTCTTTACCCAATAAAACTGTGTGTAGTCTCTTTTCCTTTTGGGGGGGGGGGGGGGGGGGGGGGGGGGGGGGGGGGGGGGGGGGGGGGGG